>NC_081415.1:151472734-151847410 GCF_030272615.1 Cryptomeria japonica
CTCCCTCTCTCCCTCTCTCTCCCTCTCCCTTCTCCTCTCCCTCTCTCTCCCTCTCCCCTCTCCTCTCCCTCTCTCCCTCTCTCTTCCTCTCCCCTCTCCTCTCCTTCTCTCTCCCTTTCCCCCCTCTTCTCTCCCTATCTCCCTCTCCCTTCCTCCATACCCCTTCTTCTCTCCCACCCCCCTCTTCTCTCTCTCTCTCTCTCTCTCTCTCTCTCTCTCTCTCTCTCTCTCTCTCTCTCTCTCTCTCTCTCTCTCTCTCTCTCTCTGTGTGTGTGTGTGTCTCTCTCCCTCCCTCTATCTCTCTCAAGAGTGCATTTGAGGTACTGAAACTATTAGTTCCCTACCCTAGCATAATGTTTTTTAAGGCTTAGTAGTGCATAGGCAATACTTATTACTCATAAGTACGTACGGAGTACTATTCCCATTATTCGATACCCTGGGATAACATTTTTAGGCTTAGTAGTGCATATGTGCTACTTATCAGCCCAAAATGGGAAAAAAGAATACCATTGGGCTTGTCAACATTTTATGGTCTAACAGCGTGTATGCAGTTATCAATGTAGCGCATACGTGGTTTATAGACATAGTTTTAGTTTCCCAAGAGCCTCAACGGCCTCAAAAGAAGTTTTTGAGGTCGTTGAAGGCCCCACTGGAACTATTTCTACACTTCTATCACTATTGTATACATAAAAGTAAGTGAATTTTTTTTTTTTGCATGATTTCAAATGATTGAATTGTTGTTTTTTATAGTTTTTTGTTTTTGCATGGTTTCAAATGATTGAATTGTGATTATTTTAAAAGTTTGATTCCAAAAAATAGTGATAAGATGCATATTTATGGTTATTTGTTTATTTATGAACTTTTCTTTACATATATATGTAATATGATTCTATTTAGGTCAACCGATCTCAACCATGGGAAACAACAAGCGAGGAACGATGGAACAATGCGAGGCTCAAAAGGAAAGACAAAGGCAGCATATGAAGAAATTGCGTGACATAAGAACTATGGGAGAAGAAGGTATTTCAACCTCAAAATCTCAATTCGATTTACCAAACGAATATAATGCACCTAATGCAATTGAAGAAGAAACATTTGATAATTTACCATTTGAACCTAATGCAATTGAAGAAGAAACATTTGATAATTTACCGTTTGAACCTAAAGCAATTGAAGAAGAAACATTTGATAATTTGCCATTTGAACCTAATGCAATTAAAGAAGATACCACATTGAATAATCAATTAAATGATGAACATATTACACCTTCTCTACTTGATGAATTGAATTTACATAATGCACCGATGTTAACACCTCCTAGAATCATTTGTAGGAAACCAAAGTATCTAATTGACATTGATGAGAATATATTGAAGTTAATGCCCAATAAAATGAATGAGCGAACTTATCAGAAAATGGTTAAAATAATATGGCAAAACTATTTTAAAAACTTAAATCAAACTGCAAGATGTCAATTAATTGTTCAAATGATTAAAAATTTGAATTTTAGAGTAACAATGAAAATTCTAGGCCTAAGATCATCTGAAAGTAATAGTGAAAGAACTATTGTCAGAAATCTATTTGATGCATATCAATCTATTGGTTCAAATTCACGTAGTAAAGATTATAATGCTACTCATCATGTCATTACATCAACCATAATAAGCAAGAAAATAAAAAAAGATCGTTTGATAAGCAAAACAAGTAAGTCATTAAACGTTAGTAGAACAAAATTAAGTAAAGCATTAAAGAGGTGAGAACAAATAGAGGAACCTAACAATAATTCTCATTGGGCATTCTCGGGTAGACTACCATGCAAAGACAAGGTTGTTGTAGATGCACTAAAAACATTAATTGAAATTTTTTTGCATGACAACACAAGAGTATCGCCCAACCAAAGAGATTTTGTTAGAAGCTGAATTGGGTCTAAAAATCATGAGCCACATGTGAAACACTATTTGGATATGATTCAAAGTAAATTTTATGAAAGATTCCTTCAAAAGTTTCCTCAAATAAAAATTTCTCAAAGATTTTTTGAAATGGCAAAACCTTTTTATGTTAAGATTAATCATGTACGCACCACGTGTTGTTGTAGGATGCATTTTGAATTTTCCATGCATTATGATATTTTTCATCATATTTGTTCTACTTTGCACACTAACGATGTTTTGGAGGAATGTAATATACAAGAACCTCCTAAGTCGGCAAGAGAAATTATTTCAAGTGTGTTATGTAATAGACATGATGGTTGCATTTATTATAAGATGCCTTGTTTGGAAGGTTCTTGTGCTATATGTGGTGGTTTGCAACGTTTACCAAGATGCATACATTTGGAGAGCACACATGAAATTGGTACGAAACTAGTTTCATTCAGAAAATACAAGACAGTCACATATGGAGTTAAAGATGGAAAAGATTTGAAGAGATGTAAGCTAGTGAAAAATGATATATGTGTAGCTCAATTTGTGAAAATGTTTCAAGAGAAACTATTTTATGAGTACATAATGCATACACATAGAGCTTGATGGTTAGATGAGCAATTCAAGTTGTGTAAGGACACATTTCCTCTTGGCACCATTGTCTCTATCATTGATTTCGCTGAAAATTATACACTACAACCTCAAAATGAAGTGCAATCCATGTATTATCACTCTACACAAGTTTCTATTTTTGTACACATAGCATTCATGCATGCAGATGATAGCATAGAGGAGGATAGAAAGGTTGTAAGAGAGTATCACTTCTACATAAGTGATGATCGTACTCATTCATTAGAGTTTGTACAAGGATGCTTTAAAGTTTTCTATGATAGTTTAAGGGAAAGGAACATACTGTTGGTATTTTGGTATGGTTTTGTCATTGATGTCAACACCTACTAAATACACCTGCTTTAGAGATCCAGCAACATTCACCGGCAAACAGTAAACTGTGCAACAGTTACCGATATATGGTTCACCGGTAGGATATAATGTTCACCGGTACCTGTAATGACATGGAAGACACTTGGTAATGTCGAAGACATCATGTGGACACTTTATTTTGAAGTAATAATCATTGGTATATTCTTATTTGCATATTTTGTTTTGCTGACAAATAGGTCCAGGTTATCTAGGGTTACACCGGTAGGTTTATCTTTTCCAAATCAGCATGGCATGCTATGGAGATGATTTATTATTGTTGTAAATGCATTAAGCCAACACGTTCAATCGGTTATTGCATCATATATTGTATTATTTGCAAAATGTTTTTATTGTAATATCTTGTAGAGCCGACCTACTAAAATTGGTCTTAGGGTATGGTATAAATGTAAGATCTTATTTGTAAGATCAAGTGTGGAATGCAAAAAAGAATTGAGTGAAGGTATATGCGAGATCAAGCAGGGATATACACGAAGACATCATTTGAAGGTGAAGTTAGGTTTTTGTAGAAGCATATCAGCATTACACCGGTACTGAATCTAGCATATGAAGATGTTATTTTGTGCAGTACATTCTTATTGGATTTAACCATCCAACTGTAGTCAGTGTGACTCCCATTTGTGATTGAGCAATGAGCTCTAGGATGTTGGCCTTTCTGCATGTGCAGACCCCTTTTGTACACTTACTATCTGCAGTAGTATCATCTAATTGTGCGTAAGGTTTCCCACCATGGTTTTTCCCCTTACAGGGTTTCCACGTACAAATATTGGTGTCATGTGTTGTGGATGACTTTGTGCTTATGTTTCATGCATTAATTCTTATCGGTATAGCAATTTTCTATTAACATTGTTTACTGGCATACTTAATTGATTTATCGGTATTAAGCATTAAGCTGGTTAATAAGTTTTTGGTTTGAATTTATTAGACAACTGATTCACCCCCCCCCTCTCAGTTGTCTCCGGGACCTAGACATATGATACAACCGACACTTAATATGGTCAGATAATTGCACTGCACAATTCAAGAATGCAAGGATGTTTTATTGGCTGACAAGGATGCATGTGACAAGCGGTGTACAACATTTTTGGAATTTCACTGAGGCTGGACATGGTAAGGGAAAGCATGATGGTGCAGGAGCATGTGTGAAAAGAGCCCTAGCCAGAGAAGAATTGAAGTATGAAGGTGGTATTGAGTTGGTAGATACAGAAACAATTGTGTGATGGTGTAAGTCTATGATGGGTCCAGGTAATCCAGGTACGTCATTGGTTCGTAGATATTTTTGGTTGATTACTGAATCTAACATTGAAAACTATCTAGATTGTTGTACAGTTGTAGGATCGAGTGACATGCACTCATTTATGAGTTCAAATTCAAGTTCACTGATAATTTATACGAGATAGATGGTATGTTTTTTCTCTTCATGCATGTATTGTTTGTGGGAAGAATGTGAGTCAGAAGAGTGGGTTAACAAATGGTCTTGTAGACTGTTGGTTCCCATTGATTCATATCAAATTCCCAAAGCACTACAATTGAGCCAGATGGAGACATCAGTGGATTTTGACCATGTATCCAACCTAGTGGATTCAGGTGATTTTTTGAGTTAATTTTTTTGCAAGTATTCTTTTTGGTTCATTTTGTTGTACATCATACTTTATTTTTGGTATTAATTAACACTTTATAAAATGCAGGTCATGTGTATGCAGTTATTGCAGAAGAGAACAATGAAGAAGGAACATATTACTATTTGTGTCATTGTGTTGAGCCTAAAAGAAAATTGACAACCACAATCATTGACAGAGAGGGTATTGAGTACCCAATAGGGTCCGTTGTCATGACAGGAACATGGGTTCGAAGATACCCTATCAAGAATTATGATGTTTGGTTGTTTGAGGACTTTGAAACACACAGACATATTCTTCATTTCTCTAACCTTGTTGTTGCAACAAATATTCATTTGATGAAGTATCGAGGTAGACCTCATAACAAGATTTTATGGAAAGTTCATGAATCTGACCACGAGGCAATACTTGACACAATACGGGTTAGAGCTGATCCTAAAGGCTCACTTGATTGATTCTACGGTTCAAAGTAGAATGAATTTGAGAATTTTGTATAAATCATCAACGAATTGTTCTATATTCATTTTTTGTATATATAAATGCCCATGAGCTGATTTTTACATGTTTAGGGGCAAAATTTTGTATATTTAAGTGGCAATGAGCTGATTTGTACATATGTACATGCCAAATTTTGTATATTAAAATGGTGATGAGCTGAATCGCACATATTGTAATCCAAATTTTGTATAAAAGCCCATGAGATGATTTGTATATTAAAATGGTGATGAGCTGAATTGCATATATTGTAATGCCAAATTTTGTATGAAAGTCCATGAGATTATTTGTAAGACAATTTTTCGTATAATCAAATAACCAAGAGCTGATTTGACCATATTTAGAGGCAAATTTTTGAATAATATGTGACAATGTTTTGTGACTATTTTGTGTGTCAATGTTTTGTGACTATGTTTTGAGTATATGTGACGTGTCCCTGGTCAATCATGAGAATTCTTGATTCTTGTATAATCATGGATGATTACTTGAGTCATTATTGGGTCATAGGGGTCCTAGATTGAGACTAGATACAATTTGAGCAAAAAAAGTCATTGTTATCAAAAAATTTATCAAAAAAGTTATCAAGCAACTTCTACATTGCGTCGGTAGGGTATGACTCTCGACGTTCTGGTGCTTTGGGATGCACGACAGGACCATGCATAGCATAAACCTGCCCACCTGGACATGCTCGCGGCGTCGGTTTGTGCACACGAGGAACATAATCAATTCTATCCAATCTTGCAACTTTTCCTTGCAAGCAACTGACGGTTTTTTGAGCAAGCGAAAAAATGCTACTAATTGAAAATGATTCCAAGTCATCAAAAACTGAGATAGGCCATTGTAGAGGAGCATCGCGTGACCCCATGAGATCAAACAGATCAACCATATGTGTTGTGGATTGAAAGAAACAGTCCGTCAAATTTTGATAATTTTTTGGACTTAGGGCACTTGAGAGATCTCACCAGTAGGGTATGACTCTCGATGTTCTGGTGCTTTTGGATGCATGAAAGGGCCATGCCTAGCGCAAACATGCCCACCCAAACGCGCTCGCGATGTTGGTTTGCACACATGAGGAACAAAATCAATTCTAGCCAATCTTGCAACTTTTCCTTGCAAGCAAGTGACAATTTTTTGAGCAGGCAAAAAAATGCTACTAATTGAAAATGGCTTCGAGTCGTCAAAAACTGAGATAGGCCATTGTAGAGGAGCCTCACGCAACCCCACACGATCAAACAGATCGACCGTATGTGTCGTGGATTGGAAGAAACAGTTCATCAAATTTTAACAATTTTTTGGACTCAGAGAACTTGACAGATCTCACCGGTAGGGTATGACTCTCGACGTTCTGGTGCTTTGGGATGTATGAAAGGGCCAATCCTAGCATAAACATTCCCATTTGGACACGCTCACGATGTCGGTTTATGCACATGAGGAACATAATCAATTCTATCCAATCTTGCAACTTTTCCTTGCAAGCAACTGATGGTTTTTTTAGTAGGCGAAAAAATGCTACTAATTGAAAATGGCTCCGATTCGTCGAAAACCGAGATAGACCATTGTAGAGGAGCCTCATGCAACCCCACGGGATCAAACAGATTGACCATATGTGTTGTGGATTGGAAGAAACAGTTCGTCAAATTTTGACAATTTTTTGGACTCAAAGCACTTGAGAGATCTCACTGGTAGGGTATGACTCTCGACGTTCTGGTGCTTTGGGATGCATGATAGGGCCATGCCTAGTGTAAACATGCCCACCCAGAAACACTCACAATGTTAGTTTGTGCACATGAGGAACAAAATCAATTCTAGCCAATCTTGCAACTTTTCCTTGCAAGCAATTGACAATTTTTTGAGCAAGCAAATAATGCTACTAATTGAAAAAGGCTCCGAGTCGTCAAAACCCAAGATATGCCATTGTAGAGGAGCCTCACATGACCCCACGGGATTAAACAGATTGACCATATGTGTCGTGGATTGGATGAAATAGTTCATTAAATTTTGACAATTTTTTGGACTCAGAGCACTTGAGAGATCTCACCGATAGGGTATGACTCTCGACGTTCTGGTGCTTTGGGATGCATGACACGGCCATACCTAGTGTAAACATGCCCACCCGAATGCGCTCGTGACGTTGGTTTATGCACACGAGGAACATAGTCAATTCTAGCCAATCTTGCAACTTTTACTTGCAAGCAACTAACAATTTTTTGAGCAGACAAAAAAATGCTACTAATTCAAAATGGCTTCGAGTCATCGAAACTCGAGATAGGCCATTGTAGAGGAGCCTCACATGACCTCACGGGATCAAACAGATTGACCGTATGTGTCGTGGGTTGGAAGAAACAGTTCATCAAATTTTGACTTTTTTTGGACTCAGGACACTTGAGAGACCTCACCGGTAGGGTATGACTCTCGATGTTCTGGTGCTTTGGGATGCACGACAGGGCCATGTCTAGTGTAAACATTCCCACCCAGATGCACTCGTGACGTTGGTTTGTGCACATGAGGAACAAAATCAATTCTAGCCAATCTTGCAACTTTTCCTTGCAAGCAACTGACGGTTTTTTGAGCAGGCAAAAAAATGCTACTAATTGAAAATGGCTTCAAGTCGTCGAAAACCGAGATAAGCAATTGTAGAGGAGCCTCACGTGACCCCATGGGATCAAACAGATCAACTGTATGTATCGTGGATTGGAAGAAACAGTCCGTCAAATTTTGATAATTTTGTGGACTTAGGGCACTTGAGAGATCGCACCGGTAGGGTATGACTCTCGATGTTCTAGTGCTTTGGGATGCACGACAGGGCCATGCCTAGTGTAAACTTGCCCACCTAGACGCGCTCGCGACGTCGGTTTGTGCACATGAAGAACAAAATTTGACCATTGCGAGTGTGAGGGTGCTCTCGCATCAAACACATTGTTGTATATATTCATATTGTCGATTTTTGTTGTTTATATTCATATTGTTAATTACATATGCAAATATTCATTTAAATTTATAAAAGGGCAGCCACCAAATACAACGAATACACAATAATGAACTGAATACAAGGAGTTTTCTAGGGTTAATTCAACTTATCAAATCATATTCCACGATTGCAATGCTTTATATCATATATTTTTGTTGTTTATATTCATATTGTTGATTACATATGCAAATATTCATTTAAATTTATAAAAGGACAACCACAAGATACAACGAATACAAAATAATGAACTCATTACACATTTATTGGATCAAATATCGATATTTATATATATATATATAAAAAGGCATGTCTGCCAAGTCAATACAAGTATTACAAAAATGTGGCATATGCCATGTCCAAATCGATATACAATAAAAATGTAGAATATATCTACATGTATTGGTCATTCTATGACCAAAACTAACACTATATGATCCTAAACTTGTAGTGGATCATCAAAATCAAGCCTCTTCGGTGTAGTACGCAGCTTTGTAGATGGCTGCAAAACCACAATTCAAAAGCCAAGTTAGAATTCTTTTGTAGAAAATAGTTCACAATTAACATCATAACTATGCATTTAACTTTAATTCCTTTGCAATTGAAATGTAGATTACCTCATTGGCTGATCTAGGAGCTAATGTCTTCGCTCTCCTCTCCTTGTCACTCTTAGGAGTTTTTTTGAAGACATACTTAAATTGATCCACGTTATGGCCATACCGCAAAGGATTCTATTGTAGATTAAATGTACAATTAATACAATGTAGTAACATAAATATATCAAAAACACTTAAAAGCTATAATATAGAGAACAATGGCATACCTGTGCCTGAGATGCTTCTCCAATGGACTGAGGATGGCTCACCATCGATGTAGAAACTGATGCTATTACCTATACAAAAAATGTACAAAGATTAAATACAATTAATATAATGATAAGTATTGAAGGTTGAAAACAATTAATTTTACATATCAAACAAAAGTGTACCGGATCCTAAGATGCTTCTCCAGTGCAAGGAGGAGGGTTCACCATTGACGAAATAGGTATGGATATTTCTTGTATGAAAAAATTATACGATTATAATATATCACAAGTTCACATGTACGCATGCATATAATCATGAAATCAAGAAAATAAAATAGAGATACATACCTCTGCCCTCTCTCTTGATCCACAAGCGAATCAGGTGCACTCAACATATCCACAAAGCTCAATGGTCGATGTACATGTAAAATAGACAAACAACACTAATCAATCTACAAATGCCAACTAATACTTGATTTCAACATTTTCAAACAATTATACAACTAAAAATGTGTTCAATTACCTTCTTCACATGTCTTGGCATCTTCGAGGAATTCTTTTTCTTGGGACGAGCCCTAGACGTAGAGGGGTTACCCTAAAAACACAAAATTAACATGAGATATTAGTACAGATAATAAATTAAACATAATTTTAAAAATCTAAAATGAAATGACTTGCATATTCCATCAAAACAATACATAAAAAGAGTTGTACAAAATATGACACCATATAGCCTTGTAGGCCAAAATCGATCGCTGAGAGCGTAATGTCATCAACCTAGGACATTTCATCCCCTTTCAACACCTACAAACCAGAAATTGGACCAAGCATTAAAGATAGTTAGTATATCTTGTATTTTTTTGAATTCAAAGTGTACTATTCTATTTTAACATGTTAAAAAATTTATACCTCAGGCATCGAAGTTGCAGCTGTGGTAACTAGGGGAGGTGTATGGGATACCGCTGCTGTATCCTGAAATGCATATTATTTGTCTCAATTTAAATCAATGTATAAATGAAAATTCATTTATGTAATTACAAAATTAAATTGACTGATAAATAAAATATTATGAATTCAAATCAACACACCTATGTCTGTGGATCATGGGCAAACACCATGTCCATCAACTCATCTATCAGTGCAACATCCTCAACCATGTGAGCCTGACATATACAACCGCAAATCATGCATAGATGATATGAGTATCCATCTGCACCAGTTGCATCATCTATCCCTGAGCATATCCCCGAGCAACTGATACACATATGATCGATGGGCTCTTTGTCGCCCTCTAACAACTCATCATCCAATACAATAGGGTGTGCTAATGATGTCCCATGTTGGATGATGGCACCAGTCAATGTTGTGGTTGCCTAAAGAGTCTATAGCTCCATCGACTCTTTCAGCTCTAATGGGACAACCTGATGCACCTTGGGTTTGGGTGCTAGGGGGCGGTGACTCTCCGCGGCTAATCGCCTATGGGCTCTAGGTCTATCTTGAGCAGAGCCACCACCTCTACCATGAAACTCTCTCATGTCAAAATAATTTGGGCACACATTGAGCACAAACTCACAATATATTTTTCTCAAAAAATATAATGGCACCTCATAATTATTACAAGGTGGATCATCAAAGACCATCCACCACCTCTGCCAAAAAAGATTATTCATTTGCACATTGGTACACCAATGTAGGGGAAACCTCTTTGCATTAAGAGGTAATGACTGACCAGTTTTGGGGTCAACAAAAAAGGTAAATATTTGTTGCTTAGAAATATTTTTGTTTTTTACTCCATCGTATGATAGCCCATTGGCATAAAATTGATGACATCTATCCCTAAAGCTTCCCCATTTGGTAATTTCTATGGAAATAGTTATGGCACCACTAACTAATGTTTCTAGGCTAGTGGCGAGGCATTGATGATGGTCAAGTTCAGAAGTTTTCAATTTTACAATCAATCTATTGATTTTAGATGTATTTTGTCCTAACTGATTAATTAATTATTCCTGTGTTTCGGTTGTGCGGTCAAAAGGAGGAATTGGGTGTTGTTCTTGTGTGCTTTTCAGGAGGTGCATTTGGTTGTTCTTGTGGGTTTTCAGGAGGTGCATTTGGTTGTTCTTGTTTTGGATTAGAAGAATATGGTTTTTTAAGCAAAAAATGAAAAAACCTAATCAAAATTAATGAAATTAAATTCAAAATGTAAAACAAATTGCATAAACCAAAAGAAAGACAAAAGCAAACAAAAACTAACCTTGATCCATAGCCTGGAGGACAAATTTAGCACCCTGTTCGCGGTTTAGGTTAGAAAATGGAGAAAAAATAAAGTAAAAAATGCGCTTTATGGGTAAATGAGACCCAATTTTTTTTAAAAACTTTTTTTACTAGGCACCGCGTATGTGGTTTTATTTGGATTATTAGCATGTACATGCTCGTTTTCCTATAAGCAGCGCGTATGTGCTAATTTTCCTATAAGCAGCGCGTACGCGCTAATTTTCCTAGGCGTAGCACGTACGCGCTCATTTTCCTAAAAGCAATGCGTACGTGCTACCTTTTCTAGGCTCGGGAAGAACAAACCTAAGAGCATACGCGGGAATTTGAAGTTTTAAAACCGCGTACGTGCTGCCTGTTTTTCCAAGTTTTTTTTGGGTGGTGTCCACTTTTCTGACCACCATCTTTGTGCACACGCCCCAATTAAAGATGTATTTAGGGTGGCTGGTCCTTTGGGATTTTTTGATCATGTGAGTCCCCTTGCATGGATATTGGATTTTTGTTAAAATTTTCATCTCCTTCTCCATGTCATTGGTACGTGTGAAGCAAATTTCACATGCATGATAGAAGCTTCCCCTCCTATGGCTCTTAGTCTCTAGCTTTTAAGGATGAGGCTATATGTGGTGGATGGACCAAACCTTCTAGACCAACTTCCACTTCTTCTCATGGGCATGGGTGGATGCAACCTTTCATGTTGACTTCAACTTCCTCCCATAGACAGGGAGTTGGACCACCTTACTCTAGAAACTCCCCCTACCTAGATTTGACTATTTCTTTGGTCCATGTTGAGTAGTCTTTGAATGATACATTTTAAGAAGAAATTGCTTGTAATAATTGTGAGTCAGTTGACGATTTTGTCCCTATAGTGTTTGGGACAATCTTGATGATAGTAACCCTCTTGCATTTGCAAGTACTTTAGCTTCTTAATTTTTCTTGAACTTTTTTTTTGATCTTGCTTTTGGACTTTGTCCAATTAGACTTTATGAATGTGCCTTTTTAACACCCGTGATTATTATACACTTACTATTTATAATAGAAAATTAACTAAGAAATGTTCATTTTAAAAACCATCCAAATGCACTCTCTCCCCGCGTTTGACCTTGTGAATGTAAGGTTTGAATTATACACTTCAAAATCCTAGCAATAAGCATAAGGTTCTTATATATTTTTCAATATGAAAACATTTATTTGATATCTCCATTAGTATTCAACTCAAACAAGTCAAGTCGCAGGAGGGGAATAAATTTCAAGGCTAAGTTACCAAACTTTCTGACAAATTGTGGCAACTCACACAGATAGATAAATCTGTTTATCATATACAATTTAATCAAAATTGTATTTAAATGTCAGTAAGATAAGCAAAATAAATTTGAAGTTGGACATAAAAATCCCATTTGACTACAGGGAACAACTATAAAGTTTTAAACTTTATTGTTTCATTGTCCGTCTGATCTATGTTCGTATAACTCCTAGGTTGCAAAGATGAATTGTGTTGCAGTGTTCTGTTTTCATCTGTTTCTGACTTTTTTCTTTAGCACTCACCCTGCAATTGCTGCCCAATCTAACTCTGATGAACAAAGTCTTATAGCAATCAAGAATTCAATCACTTTGGATCCCCTGAAGGTTTTTGACACTTGGATCCCTAGTAATGACTTCTGCAACTGGACAGGGGTTACTTGTGATGCAGCAGCCCAGAAAGTGGTGTCTCTTATTCTTGAGAGCTTCCAGTTACAGGGGACTGTTTCCCCTTCAATTGGAAATCTCACCTTTATAAAAGAACTCTCTCTCTATGACAACAGCCTCAGTGGTGAAATTCCAGAGGAATTAGGTAGACTACACCGTCTGCAACAACTCCGTTTATCAAGCAATGAACTTGATGGCCCAATTCCATTGAATCTCACTGCTTGCCGGGATTTAGTACGATTGGCTGTAGCGTATAATCATTTGACAGGAAGTATTCCACCACAGCTGTGTCGCCTCACAAAACTCCAAGTTCTTAAGTTGGGATCCAATAACTTCACAGGTTCCATTCCTTCATCTTTAGCAAATCTTTCTTCTCTAAATACCCTGTTTCTGGAAACTAACAATCTTCAGGGACAAATTCCTCCCGAATTAGGACAGCTCAATGAATTGCAATCGCTCTATTTATTTGAAAATCATTTAATAGGCCCTGTTAGTTCTTTTCTGTCAAACATATCTGTCCTTAGTGAGTTAGATCTTGACAGTAATAACTTAAGTGGTGAGATCCCTCTCGAGTTAGGGAACTTAGCCGAGTTGCAAACTCTCTATTTATGGGGCAATAATCTCAAAGGCAATATTCCAATCTCACTTTCCAATTGTTCGCAAATGGTTCGGCTGGATTTAGAGTTAAATCACCTGACAGGGGTTGTGCCATTGGAGTTCAGCAAGCTATCCGCCCTTGAATTTCTGAGTTTATCTTCTAATGAGCTTGTCAGTGGCAGTTCTGTCACAATCCCGATTCTCTCAGCTCTGTCAAATTGCAGCCAATTGAATAAATTAATTTTCCATGACAATAATTTGAGAGGGCGCATACCAGAGCAACTTCCCACAAATCTATCTATGCTTTTGCTAAATGGGAATAATATAACTGGAATCATACCTTCACAGATTGCCAACCTAACCAATTTGACTGAGCTTGATCTTTCTTCGAATCTGTTTACGGGTCAGATCCCAGCCTTGGTGAGTGATCTTCAGAAGTTGGAAAGATTACGGCTGGATAACAACAAGCTGGATGGAAGCATACCTAGCGAGATTGGTAAAATTGAAAATCTTGGGGAGTTATCTCTGAGCAATAACAGGCTTTCTGGAGACATCCCTCTCACAATTGCCCTACTTCAACAACTCAGACGCCTTATGCTTCATCACAACCAACTGTCGGGGAGCATACCAGCAAGTTTGGGGAAATGCTACAAATTGGAGCTACTGGACCTTTCCCACAATCAATTCACTGGACAACTACCCCGTGAAGTGGCTTCTCTTCCTAATTTACAGTTTTATTTCAACTTGTCAGGGAATTCATTACAAGGACAATTGCCTCTGGAGATAGAAAAGATGACACATGTCCAAGCTATAGATGCCTCTGCGAATAGGCTGAAAGGCCAAATTCCAGCCACACTGGGAAGCTGTTCAAATCTGCAGCATCTAAATCTTTCCTCAAATAAATTACAAGGCCGAATTCCAAACTCTCTTGGGAAGTTAAAAAGCCTGGTGGATATGGATCTGTCTTATAACAACCTGTCAGGACCAATACCTTCTTCTTTGAGAAATTTGACGATGTTTGAGTATATGAACTTGTCTTTCAATAACCTCAGTGGTGAAATCCCAAAAGAAGGTGTCTTCAAAAACTTGTCAGCTGCATCATTTATGGGAAATTCCTTTCTTTGCGGAGAATGGATGCATCTTCCCTCCTGTTCAATTGTCGTTCCTTCAGGTAAAAGTAACAGAAGTAAAGTTCTAGCAATTGCATTAGCAGGGGGAGCAGTTGCCACTGTATTGTGCTCTTTGCTTATTGGGGGATTAATTTACTTTCATTTTCAGAGGATGAGTCGTGGCAACTCTACAGATGTTTCAACGATAAATCCCATTCGGCACACTGGGGTTTCGTATCAAGAAATCGTGGCTGCAACAAACGGATTTGATGGGGAAAATTTATTAGGGACTGGTGGCTTTGGCTCTGTTTATAAAGGTATTTTAAATGATGGTACAGCTGCTGCTTTTAAGATCCTCAACATGCAAAAGGAAAAGGCGTGGAAGAGTTTTATTGCAGAGTGCAAAGTTCTGGGAAACTGTATCCACAGAAATCTAGTTAATGTGATAACCTTTTGTTCAGAACCTGAAAACAAAGTTTTGGTTCTCCAATTCATGTCTAAAGGAAATTTGGAGAAACTCTTATTTTCAGATGGTGGCTTATCGGACCTGAGCAACATATTGAATATTGCATTAGATGTAGTCCATGCATTGGAATATCTACATCATGATTGTTCAGTGCAAGTTGTACACTGTGATATAAAGCCTAGCAATATTCTCCTGGATGAGGATAGGACAGCCCATGTAGCCGATTTTGGGATTGCTCAATTGATTTGTGAGCCAGACTCCCTGGAGTCATTGACTTCAGCTCTATCTCTGAAAGGATCCATCGGCTACATTCCACCAGGTACTGATGTATTAAGCAATTAGCTGCTCATATTGAGCTTTATATAATCTGATATGACGGGAACTTATTGTTTGTTTGGTTGTTTAATGCAGAATATGGAGTGGGTGGGAAGGTTTCGACAAAGGGTGATGTTTACAGCTATGGTATTGTGTTGCTCGAGATGATAACCAGAAAGAGTCCAACTGATGATATGTTTATGGGAGATTTGAACCTTCATAAGTGGGTCAGCATGCATTTTCCCGATAGAGTGGTGGAGATTGTTGACCACAGAGTGATGAGAGATTTAGAGGAATATGAGATAAAGGTGGTTCTTATTCCATTCATACACATTGGTTTGGTTTGTTCAAATGAATCACCTCTGCAACGACCCACAGCACAACAGGTAGCAGGAGCACTAGAAATCATGAGGAAGAACCTCCTTCAAACCACAGTGACAACCCAACCACAAACATATATTTAAGCATTTTTGGTGGTAGAGAAATATGCAGACAGTGATTCAGGATATGTTGGCAATTAACGACTTCATCCACCAGTTCTATTTAGTAATTGCAATGTCTTCACCAGTTTCTACTTTGGATTGCAGCCATGTTTCGGTTCTATTTTCATATAACAGTCTAGTGAATGACTTAGTTATTTTCCAAATGTTGGTCTGAGATCAGGTCTTATTAGCTAGTTTATGTTTTTTTGTGCAATGTTGCCAATATTATATTAAGTGTGGCTTCTATATAAGCTGTTATATGTCCTTTGTAATTGTATCATTTTTACAGAATAATTAAAGTGTGAATGCTGTTCATAGAAACATTTTTGTAAACCTGTGTAAATTGACTCTATAATAAGTTGTTTATTTTTCCTGTTTACCAATTATATTTTGTTTTGGGATTATTTTTCAATTCTTCAAAGATGTGCCAATATTTAAGAATCCTTCTTTATTGTTTTTGAAAAAGTTGTTAATTTTGCTGAACACTGTTAATTTATCAGGTATGTCAAGTTCACAGTGCTTGTAATATCTGTGTTTTACATAATGTCAAGAATATATAGTTCAAAAGGTGAAACTCTACCCAACTGTCTGAACTTCTAAAGTTCGCATTCAACTTGAAAAAGCCCATTAGGATAGGTCTCGCCGTTTGACATGGCCGAGCTTAACCGGCACACTCCAACCTGACAGCTTCTGTGGCCGGGCCCACAACTTTCATTAAAACTTCCTTTCCGTTTTTTACGCTTCCCAGTTCCGTTTGCTGCGCCGTTTCAAACAATTCCATTTGCCCTCCACTTTTTCAATCTCAAAGTGCTGGGGTTCGCTCTCCACACAACATATCAAACAACGATTAATGCACATTTAATATTTTTTTAATAAATTCAAAGAAGCTGCGATGTTTATTTATTTAGTGACTCTCCATAATTTTATTATTTATATTTTCATAATTTTTAACATTAAATTAGTAATACTTAATATTACTTTAAATAATTAAATTTATTTTTTAATTTTAGATTTTAAAAAGTAGTAGAAATTAATTTTATTTGTTTTAATTAATAATTATTAAAAACAAAAAATTTAATTGTAAAAAATATTAACTTATTAATTTAAAATAAAATTTAATTAACAATTATTATTTTTTATTATTGATTATTAATTATTTCAAATTATTCAATAACAATTCATAATTTTAACATTTTAGACTTTGATAACATGATCTATGATTTTATTAGAAATGATCATTTTGACATATAAAGTTGAAAAAAATCTAATATCAAAATGAATTATTAGAAAATGTCATGACGACTCAAGTAAGACTCCACCATATTCTATTACTAAGTTAGCATATATTTGTATTTGTAGCTATCCTATATTTAAGGTGATGAAGATTTATTTGTGCGAAATAATGAGAGGGTTAGTAGACACAGTATATTGAAGAACAAAGATTTCCATAGAGAGGGTTAGTAGGCTCGAGGGTCTCCCGTGAGCTTGGGGTGTCGGCTGGCTCTGTCCTACAATGGTGCTCGGGCAAGGTGGTGTCTCGGGCTCCGAGCTACTTTGAACAGCCTTTTGGGGGAGTGGTTTTTTAGGCATCCTCAATTTATTTTTATGCTCCAATGTCGAGTTTTGGGGATGAGGCCTCACAGGTTGCTCCAGCTTTGGATTTTCGTGCTGCGATGGGCTCAAAACCCCCACCTCAGAGTATGAAGACCTTTAACAATAATTTGTAGGCATCAGATTCAGGGTTTGGGAGTGGTGTCGGCTCTTGCATGACGAAGATTAATGGTTGTCTGGAGAGATGTAGCGAGTGGCCAAAGTTGGTTATTCCTCCAGAGATGATAGCAAAAGACATTGATTATTTTTCAAAACACTCACTATACTGCAAGTTTTTGAGAATGAGGGTTTCCTTGCAGTTTTTGGAAAACTAGGCATGGAGGACTTGGGCACCAGAAGGGGAAATGGAGATCATGTTGTTGGCCAATAACTACTTCATGGTTACTTTCAATTGCATAGAGGATCACAATAGGGTCTTTGAAGGGGGCCCGTATTTTTACAACCAGGTGGGATTCCCCATCAAGCCTTGGCATGTGGGGTTTAATCTCTCTAAGGAGCTCCCAAATAGGGTTCCAGTGTGGGTTCGGTTACCACATTTTCCTCTGGAATGCTATTGGGAGGATGTGCTACGGATGCTTGCCGCTCTGCTTGGGATGCCTGTGGGTTCATCAACAAAAACTCTAGGGAGAAAGGTAATGACCTTTGTGCGCATCTATGTTGAAATTAATCTTAGTAAACCTTTGCCAGATGCTATAGATATGTGCGTAGGCTCTTATTCTTGGGTTCAACAATTAGATTATGAGACTCTACCTTTCCGATGTCATCTATGTCACAAGTATGGTCATTTACAGCATAAGTGCCCTAGATATAAGCCGACGGTGCGCCAACCTCAGCAGTCAGACCCGAGCCTAGATAGGGTTGAGAAGGCGAAAGCTACCATGTTGGTCGAGGGTGAGGGTGTTGATGGGTTTGTCTTAGTTAAGACAAAGAACAGGAACTGAGGACAAAAGAGGCCCTTACAAGAGTGATAGGAGGGGGATTCATTCAACAGATTTGATGTCTTGGATGACCTTAGCCATCAAGAAGTAAATCCGAGGTTTACCCCTTTGGATCAAGGTGCTTTAGGGGGGGCTCCTGAAAGAGTAATTGAGAATTCTACCCAGGCCTTGCTTGTGGTTGGAAGTCAATAGATGGAGATGGATCAGCCAGTAGGGGCTCAGTTGGAAATCACTCTAGGCTTTGAGGTGAACTCGGTTGAGGGGGAGGGGTCTTCGATAGCTCTGAAAATGGAACTAGCTAGGGTTAGAAGTAATAAGCCCTCCGTTCACTTGGGTTTGCATTAGAAAGATATAAAGAAAAGTGCTTCAGAGAAGAGTTCAAAGGTGGGCAGAAAGAAAGATCTAGAGAAGATCAAATTGATGGGGGAGAACTTGGTTGAGTCAAGGTCAGTGAAGACTTTGGATACTCACTTTTCCAATCCCCCTAAATGATTGTGCTTTCATGGAATGTGAGGGGCTTGAATAGTGGCCCTAGACAAAAAGTTGTTCAGGAGTTGATTAGGAATCATTCACCTGATGTCCTATTTTTGCAAGAAACTAAACTTTTAGTGGAGAGTATGATGGGTCAGGTGCCAAAGCTATGGGGGCGAGGTGGGTGTCAGTGTGTTGGGGCAGCTGGTTCTTCTAGAGGGGTGGCCTGCCTTTGGAACCCATTAAGATTTCGCCCTGTCTGGTGGGTTGCTCCAGATCTTCAGTATCCAGGGTTATATCTAGTCTCGAGACTGGAGAACTTATCTTGTTTTCTAACATTTATGCCCCTACTGACTTTTAGGGCAAGCAAAACTTATGGTCCCATATTTCAGGTGTGTGAAGATTGGCCCTTTTTCACCCTTGGATTATGGCAGGAGATTTTAATGCAATCCTCGAGTTGAGTGAGAAGAAGGGGGGGTTATGAGGTTGGAACCCTCTTCCTACCTTTTTCAGGATAGTATATCCTTGTTGCATCTTGTTGACATTAAGCCTGGCAATGGGCTGTTCACTTGGAACAATAGGAGGTTGGGAGAGTATTGGATTGCAGAGAGGTTGGATCATTTTTTGGTCTCTAATTTTTGGATTGGGGGGGGGGGGGGGCGGGTGGTCCACAAGTTCTGAGATTCTGGACTGGAGAGGGTCAGATCATTGGCCCATCAAGCTGGTGTCTTCTTCGGCTCAGGTAGCTCGCTCACCTTCTTTCAAATTCCAACTCATGTGGCTTCAGGATCCTACTTTGCAGGTTCTTGTAGCGGAGTGGTGGAGGAAAAGGGAGGCCGACCTTTAGCATAGCCATGTACTCTTTTGCCAAGCAGCTGCAATTTGTTAAGTTTCAGCTTAAACAATGGAACTGACAGGGATTCGGGAACATTTTTCATGCTACGAAAGTTACCAGTGAAATCAGAGAGCATGGGTTGTCTAAGGACTTGCTTAGGGAGGAGGACAGGGCTGTCAAGGTGGTTGAGGAATGGGAGCTTAGGGAAGAAATATATTGGAAGCAGAGAGCTCATATTGATTGGCTAAAGGAGGTGGACATTGCTTTCTTCTTCAACTTAGTGAAAGCAAGAAGACATGGAAATTCCATCCTTGTTCTAGTTAATGATAGAGGTGAGCAGTGCCTATCCTTGTAGGAGATTTTGAGGGAGTCGCTACAATTTTTCCAGACCCTCTTCAAGGAGGACTCCTAGGGAGAAGTGGTGGTGGAGAATCAGGTTCTTGCTTGCATTCCCACTCCGGTCACAAGGGAGATGAATGAGAAGCTTTTGTGTCTTATTTTGTTGGAAGAGCTGGAAAGGATTGTCTTTCACATGTGGAAAGGAAAAGCTCCTGGATCGGATGGGTTCCTGGTTGACTTCTTCCAAGAGTTCTGGAATATTATCAAATTAGATTTATTTGATGTAGTCCAGGAGTCTCAAAGGAATAAGCAAATGCTTAGGGCATTGAATGCAATGTTCATTTCTCTAATCCCCAAATGTGAGGGGGCTGACGGTTAGGCCAATTTTGCCCTATCTCTCTCTGCAATGTGATTTATAAGATCATCTCTAAGCTGATTGCGGATAGATTGAAGAAGTGTTTGGGGAATGTTATCTCTGAGGAGTAGAGTAGTTTTGTTGAAGGGTGACAAATTTTGGATGGTGTGGTCATTGCTACGGAGACCATTCATTCTATGGCGTCATCCAAGGAAAAAGCTATGTTTATCAAGCTGGATATGGCTAAGGCATATGATATAGTTTGGTGGTCCTTCCTTCAGATGATCCTCAGGGCTTTTGGTTTTGCTGATGAGTGGGTCCAGTGGGTTATGAGCTGTGTCACATTGACCTCATTCTTTGTGCTTATTAATGGTGACCATACGGAGTTATTTGGTGCTTCTAGGGGTCTTCGCCAGGGGGACCCCCTCTCCCCCTATTTATTCATTCTTCTGGCTGAGGGTCTGGGAAGGCTGATCAAGCATAATGTGGGGCTAGGTATTATTTAGGGATGGAAATGGGGTAATGACTTGCAGCCACAATCTCATTTACAGTTTTTGGATGACACGACCCTTATGGAGCTTGCTTAGGTTAGGGAAGCTACTAATCTGCGTAAGGTCTTGGATGTTTATCTTGCGGCCTCGGGCCAGTTGATCAATGAGGATAAATCTTCAATCCTATTTTTCAACACTCCTAATGCTATTCAAAGAAGGATTGCCCTTATCTTGAGATTCCAAGTTGGGGCTTCTCCCCTGATTTATTTGGTTATTCCTATTTCTCCTGGCAACCCTCCTAGGGAGACCTGGCAAGGTATCTTGGATAAATTTTGCACGAAGGTTGAACATTGGACTCATAGATGGCTATCCTTCACTGGAAGGGTTCAACTGATTCAATCGTTGGTTCAGGCTCTTCCGATCTACCAATGTATGCTTCATGTGGCTCCTAAGTGGTTCCTGAAGGGACTGGATTCTCTAGTTAGGCAATTCTTATGGGCAGGCAATCTTTCCTCTTCCAAATGGAGTCTGGTCAATTGGGACTTGGTGTGTAGCCCGAAATAGTTGGGGGGGCTTGGCTTAAGGAAGTATATTCTTTTTGGGGAAGCACTAGTGGCTAAACTTTACTGGAGGTGGTGTGTTGAGCATGATCGAGGTTGGGCTAGGATTTTGGCCAACAAATATATGCAGAGGATCCCGATGGAGGAAATCCCTAGATATCCACTGGAGGGAAAGGGCTCTTCAATTTGGAATATTCTCAAGAGGGGGCCTCTCTCATTAAGGATGGACTTTTTGGATATGCAGAAAGGGGGAAGAGGTCCTTTTCTAGAACGACTCTTGGGATGGATATCCTCCCATCTTGGACCAGTTTCCTAACCTTGGGAACCTGTGCCAGAGATTTTTGGAGGCGGGATGGTCAAGGGTGAGTGACTTTAAGGTTGCTTATAGGTGTGGTCGGCTGGAGTTGGAGTGGTGGAAGGTTCCTAATGAGTGGCCAGTTTTTGAGATGGAGGAAGAGTGTGCTGAGTTGGAGGGCATTTTGGCGAGTAGACATTGTAGCTCCCTCAAGAGTAGGGATGGGCTTGCTTGGCTTCCAAATCCTAAAGGCATTTTTACTGTGGCTAGTGGATATCGGGAATTGTTGAACCGAAGACTTGAGGGGAGAGAGGTGATCTAGTGGAAACAAGTGTGGAATAATGTTTCTTGGTCGAAGTGTAATTCCTTTGCTTGGACTTTGGCTTGGAATAGATGTCTAACTTGGGACAATATCCACAAGTGGGGATTTTTGGGACCCTTTATTTGTGTTTTGTGTGGTTATGGGAAGAAGATTCCTCACACCTGCTCTTTAGATGCCCTTTCTCCCAGCTTATTTGGCATTATTGGTGGGGGGCATGGAAGCATCCTTGTGTCCACGCAGATTCTCTGGTAGAGTTCTGGAACAATTTGGGAAGACCTCCTATCTTGTCCCCCTTCCTCTAGACTGTCTGATATATTGGGCCCATCTTCATTCTATGGCAGATTTGGCTTGAGAGGAACTAGAGGATCTTTCATGAGGACAGATTGTTTGTTCAACAAGTTTGGAATAGGATCATTTCTATGATCCGGGAGACAATGGAAACTAAATGTGAGGTGAATTTTCCACTGAGTAGAGACGAGGCAGATATGTTGAGTAGGCTTGGCCTGTAGGAGTTGTCTCTTGTTTCAGCTTGTGTCAAGAGAGGTAGATGGGCTATGAAGAAGGTGCAAAGGGTGGGAAGGTGGATTCCCCCCCTAGAAGGGATTTTCAAGATTAACACTGATGGTTCATCAAGGGGGAACCCATGCCCGACTGGAGTTGGTGGTGTTGGCAGGAACAATAGGGGGGAGGTTGTTTTCCTCTTTTCAGTGCATAGAGGGTGGCAGTCTAATAACATTATGGAGGGATATGCGATTCTCTATGCCCTAGAGAGGGCTTGGGAGTTGGGTCAAAGGAAAGTGATTTGTGAATCAGATTCACAAATGGTTGTTAACTTGTTGAATGATCGGAAGTTTAGTGGGATTCAGTGGCAGTTGGCTAGGATTTTCTAGCAGATTCTCCAAATTAGTACTTTAATGGAACAAGTGTCTTTCATCCACATCCCTCGTGAATGGAATAGAGTAGCTGATTGCTTGGCCAAGTGGGCTTCAGATCATGATAGTAATTGGAAAGTTGAAGGTTGGGAGCATCTCTCTGGGGATTACAGTCAGGACTTGCAGAAGATTCTTACTAAGGACATGGATGGTTTTGAAGTTGGTTAAGATGGGGTTGGTTTTGTGGTTTCTATCTGGGGCCTCAGGGCTCTGACTCTCTATGTAATTCTTCTGGTTAATCTTCAATAAATTTTTTACCCCTTTTATTCAAAATATTAACTTTTAATAATTTATTGTTAACCATATTAAATCTTAAAAATAAAACTCTCAAAGCTTATTAAAAGTTTAAGTATATTTTTATTGTTGTTTAATGTGTTTAAAGGAGAGGAACTTCGAGGGATTTTCTTTATTCCCTAACGTTTGCAGCATTACAAAATCATTTGAAATGATAAGTCAACAGAAATGGAAATGACAATAAGAATATCAAAAACGGAAATGAAGTTTAAGTGGGAGATGTGGCCCGACCATCTAAACTGTCATGAGCCTATCAGGTTAGAGTGTTCTGATTAAGCCCATCAATTTGGGTGGCATGGGACGAACACAAGGAGTAGTATGTACTAGACCAGTCTTGAGGTTGTATAGATTTCTCAAGATTTGTTTAGAACATTCTCCAGTTGTAGTGTCTTAGAAATGGATAGTAATGTAAATGAAATATATTTTGAGGATGATCTGTAGAGGAAAGGGACCCGTATTCATTAGGGCTAACTTCGTCAACATGTAGTCACAACATAGAATATTGTAAGATCTCCATTTTTAAGAAATGTTGTATGGACACTTAACTATCCATGACTAAGGTTTGAAGGCCAGATTCATCAAGTGAGTAGTCAAAATAACATGTCTATTGTGAAGTTTCCAAAAAATGACTTTTTAAAGATTGGACCAAAACTTAATCTAAATATCCCTAGTTGTTGAATAAAAAATATCATTTGTTGTTAGTAAAATTTCATATTACTATTAAAAATATAACTTATATGCAATATAGGTGGATCAAATACGGATTAGTAATCTTAAATCTATGTTATCTCTAATTTGTAAATCCAACATAAATGGACCAATAGTTGAAGACAAAAATTATTTGTTGTTATAGAAAAAACACATTATTATACAAAATTCAACTTATATCCTAATAGTTGAACACTAAAACTTGTTCAAAATCCTTTCTCATATAATGAAAAAAAAAGATATTTTTTATGCTTACCTTATATATTTGTGATAAGACAGATTATTAATATGAAATACTCCAACAAATATACATTTCTACCCCAATAGTTGTACATGTAGGAATACTATTTTTTCACTATAACAACAATACTTGTTTAAACAAGTATCTTATTTTATAAATGACACACTTATAGTAGATAGTTCTACTATTTTATTTCAAATAAAAAACTACCTATTTTACTTGTTAATGAATGCATATATATACCTTTTATATAACATTTACAGGTTCTTACGTGTTTAAATATAGGTCTATTTTGACCAACATTTGGTTATTTTTTTATTTACATGTGAACAATTTATTTATAATATATAGTATAAATTTATGGTAACATTGGATATTATAAGCACAATTGCTATAATGACTATTGGATCGGCCCCATTTTCCCTAGTTGTTTTGATGTTTAGTTTAGTTAATTATTTATGTTTTGTGTATTTTTGTAAGATTGTTTGTTTTATTTTATGTTTTAGTCATTATTATTTATGTAAAATAAATCCTTTCATGAATAATATGTAAAACATATATGATAATTAGAATATTGATTATAACATGTAATAACATAAGTATTGTAGATGAGGAAAATGTCTAAGATCTCATTGAACTAAGATTCAGATTTATTCCATCATCCTCAATAGAGTACCTACAAGAACAAACAAATGCAACACTAAAACAAACCAAACATGCAAAATCTACAAGGATTTTAACTCTATTGCACTCCTATCACCAAGACTTCATGCTTAAGAATTTGAATGCTCTCATAAAGCACTCGCACAAAGAGCCATGATGAATGAAGATTTTGAAGATGAAATGCAAATGGTGTACAAACTGTTGAAATGTGGCGATTGATCAGCAAAGTACTGTACACTCAGCACGTATCCTCGCCGGGGTCCAAGGTTGGGTCGGGCCCCGGGTAGGGGTTTGGGGGCGACAGCCCCCAAGAAAAGCGGGGGTTCAAGGGCGTTAGCCCCTGAGAAAATTTTTTTTTGCTGTTTTTCATTGATGAAAACCGACATTGTAATAAAACCCTAAAAAAAGCCGACTTTGTTTGTTGCCCTAAAAATGCATGTTATAAGTGGCTGGGATGCTTAAGGCATTATAAGAGTTGATGTACTATTTTTGCTGGATAATAAAAAGATTGGACGACTATGAATGGTGGTGTAGCGTCCTAAAATTGTGACACTTACAATTTCGACTGCATTTTGATCTTCACGATGGCGACGCAACACGGAACCTGAATGGAGACCCCGAAACTTGCTCACGACACTAAAAACTGCATTTTTCAAGCACCCTGGCCTGAACCTCCTTGCACCCTGCTGTCCCGGGAGGTGGGACCAGAGCGCCCAGTGCCCTAGTCCTTCAAGACCAGGGCGCCCAGCGCCCTGGTCCCCCAGGACCATGGCGCCCAGCGCCCTGGTCCCTGGGCCTATTTTGGGCCCGGTCTCCTATGGGGTCTCGGGTCTTTTTGTTTGCAAATTGGAAATTATTGTTTCCTGGTCGGCCTAAGGTCGGGAAAATCAGTCTATCAGCCCTAATTAACAAGTATATAAACTACATTTTCCTCTCCCATTTGGGTAGAAGAAGGACATATGTGTACAAGCGTGGAAATTATACTCAAGCATTCAAGCATTCAAGCATTCCTTCAAGCAATTGATCATTTCAAGTCTCCATTCAAGGCTAAGTGTTACATTCAAAACAAGGATTCAACCATTGAAGAGGAGATCACATACTACTACAACATACAACATACAACAAACAACAACATCTATACCTTCGCACATAAGGATACAAACATCCTTACAACAAGGTATTAGTACTTGTTTTACATTACATACATTTACATTTACAGCATTTCTCATTCTTGGTTAATTCCAAAACTGGGGTTTGACCTAAAGGCAAACCCCTAATCCCTAACCCCCCAATCGTCTTCGCTTTTCTGTGTGTAGGTTGCAGGTATGCGGCTGAAATTGAAGATCTGGAATCCTTGTGCAGAGATGAACAGATCCCCCTTCGTTTCGTGGATTTTTCGGAGGACCGTGGCGCCAGGCGCCATCATCACGTCAACTTTTGCTCAAATTTGCAGGACAGCGCCATATTGACATCTTACTGCTAATTCCAGGTCCGTAGCTTCATCCTATATCCCTAACTCAGTTTATAAGCAAATCTTTATCACTTTCTATGCATTCCTAGCTTAATTCTCTTATCAACATTCTTTACAAAAGAGGGTAGCCTTGCTTTCTTAACCCTTGAAACTCATTTAGAATCCAATCTTGCATTGTGTAGGATTGGATCTTGTGGGTTTCAACCCCTCTTTTGAATGTAAAGTCTCCCAAGTGAAAACCATCAACCCTAGCGACCTCCCTTCTCTCTCCTTAGAGGTTGAAGAGGGGAGAGCAACTAGGGTTCGATTGCGATTTTCCGCTTTACATTTTGGTGAACCCGACGTGAACATCCTTTCTGATTATTCATGCTTAGATCTGAAAATTGATTCCTTGGTTACATTTCCATGTTTGATCTTTTGCAAAATTTTAGAGGTGATTGCATAAAAACCCTAAAATTTCTTTTTAGTAATTGAACTTGTGAAATATTTAATTGTTGATGCTTGTTTTAGATCTGCCCTTCTATTACAAATTATCAATTCATATCTATGCTTTAATTTTGAAAATTAAGTGGTTAAGTGTCAAAACCCTAATTTTTGAAACCCTCTTGATTCAACCTTTGTCCGACAATTTCACTGATCAAAACATCCCCAAATCAGCTGTAACTTTGGATTCCGCAGTAAAATCACAATATCTTTCATCCCTGAAAATTTGGAAAAAAGTTGCGAGGACCGTGTGCACTCCAAGCGCCATCGTCCCCGACATTTTTTCCGAAATTTTGGGAGCAAGATCTTACTGTATTTTTCTGCTAAAATCCAAAATTTTGGCTGATTTTATCAAATCTTACACTTTCAAAATTATAGTCAAAGTTGGTCTTGTGGTTGCTTGGTTTAAGGCTCCTAATCATTCAAAAATCATTGAAATTGAAATTTTGTGTCAAAATTGTCTTCTTACTGCCCTAAATCTGAAAAGTGTGTTTGCATTCATTCGAGATTTCAGTGCTTTATTCAAATTCTTGCAATTTGTGACGTTTGAAATTAAATGCTTAATTACAACAACTTTGATTTCCGCTTTCAAAATTGAATTTTGCGTGAAATTGAGTCAATTTTTAAATTTCAAAACTTGCATTGCCTTTGACATTCCCTCTAAAATTATAAAATTCAAAATTTCAGTTTCCCTCTCTTTTTCAAAATTCAAATTTTGCATTTTTCGACAATCTTGGTAGGGTTCAATTTTGAGATTGCAACTTTGATTTGGCCTATCTACAGATCGTAAAATCACTCAATTTTTTCAGATTAGCTCTAAAATCATCATAACTTTCATCCCTGCAAATTTTGAAAAAAGTTGCAAGGACCGTGTGCACTCCAAGCGCCACGGTCCCGGACATTTTTTCCGAAATTTCGGGAGACTGTTGTATTGCATTTAACAGCTTAAATCTAGAAGATTGGCTGATTTTACTAAAAATTGCTACCTCTAAATTCAAAATTTTCTCTCTCTTTCTAGTGCATGAGTTTTACAACAATAAGCCCTACTTCCACTATTCCCGTTAGATGAAGCCGTAGAATTAAGTCTTTCCGAGGTTTAATTACTGAGGAGATGGAACCTAATTTGAGTAGCCTTTTTAACGAGGACACGGGTAATTTCTCTAATCCTCCTAATGATGAAGAAGCTCTCCATGAGGTTTCTGTAGAACAACTTGCGAAATTGGATAACCAATTTGATGATTTTCACCAATGGATGTCTCATGAATATCCCGATAGTCAAGCTATTCCTTTAATTGAGGGTCTAAAACATATGCTTCAAAGTGATAAGAATGGAATTGATATTTTGCGTGGTATTGCACACATTGTGGATTCGAATGTGATGCCTATAAAGAGTTGTGCTGAAACTTTAGGTTATACACAACCTCCTACACAAGTTAATCATTCTATTCCTTTGACAACTTCTATTGCTAGCATACCTACCTTTACATCAAACATAATGGCTACTTCTATACAAGACATTCTCCCTGTGATCACTAGTCATGGGGGCAATCCTTCTTCTTCAATTAATCCTCTTCCTTCATTCAATCCGACTTCTTCATTCATTCCTTCAATGAGTGTTCCTATTACATCTTCACAAATGAACATGACGCAAGGGGGCAATTCATTTAACTATTCCATTCCTCCTTGTAGTGTTCCTCCTGTCCAATCATCTCCTATGACTAATTATCATAGAGTCCCACCACCTTACTCTCTACCTTCTTTCAATAACATAACACCTCCATCTCAATCTAACATATCTAATATGAATTCTTCGACTGAAGCGACCATTAACAATCTGGCACAAACTGTCTCTTCTTTACAGCAACAAATTGCCTCTATGAATCAATCTAAGTTTAGTGTGCCCACATTTGATGTTGCGAGCCCACTTTCTCTTGACATTATTCGAGCTATCCCTCCTAAACATGTTGAAATCCCGCATTTGGAGCTTTATAATGGTAAAGGTGATCCTCTAACACATATTAAGACTTTTCAAACAATATGCACTGATTTTGCTTATGACCAAAGGTTGCTTGCAAAACTGTTTACTAGAACATTAAGAGACAAAGCCCTACAATGGTATTGCTCGTTGCCTTCTTATTCTATTACTTCTTTCGAACAACTTGCAAATGCCTTCATTCAACAATTTCAAAACAATATAAGTCCTAAAGTTACTTTGATTGATTTAATGCATTGTAAACAAGGTGTTAAAGAAAAAGTGACTGATTTCATTGGTAGATATAAACATTTGTATGCTCAAATTTCTTTTCCAGTGCCTGACAATGATATTCAAAGAATCTTTATTTCTAATTTACAAAAAGATATTCGAGACAAACTTCTGTTTTCTGAGTTTACTTCTTTCCAACAGTTGTGTGCAACTCTTCACAATTATCAACTGACTGTGAGTCAAATGGAACAATCACATCCTATGGCTCCGAGTGATAAGGGTGATAGCAGTCAAAAACCATTTGGAAAGTTTAAACCAAACAGAGATTCTATCAAATTCAATGAAAACATCATCAACAACAATGTGAATGTAGCATCAGGTGTGCCTCCTATTTCTAAATTTTTCAAGAAAGAAAGAAAGTATACTCCTTTGAATGAATCATTGCATAGTATTATGAATAAGTTATTGGAACAAAATGTGTTTACTCTTCCTCCTATAAGACAAATTGATCCTGCAAAGATTACTTCACCTTATTTTGATAACAAAGCTTTTTGTCACTTTCATCGTCAGCCTGGGCATGATACTGAAAAATGTTTTTCTTTAAAGGGTAAAATTCAAGATTTGATTGATAATAATACTATCTCTGTTTCTAGAGTGAATGATAAAGGCAACACATCTGTAGCTCCTCCTAACCAAAATCTTCAGATTTTTACTGATCCATTACCTTCTCATACCTCTAATGCGATTGAGGCTAATGATTCCTCTCTCTCATCTGATGGTCTTGTGTCTATGACTCCGAATGTGATTAACTTTGTAGAGCAGCAATAAAACCCTAAAGAACCTTCCATCACATTTGATTCTAGTGAAACTATCAGGGCACTTGATGGTCCTTTATACATAGTTGCAAAAGTCAAGAATACACCTTGCCGTGGAGTGCTTATTGATCCTTCGTGCATGGTTAATGTTATTACCGAAGAATTTCTTTTTACTTTGCAATTGAATCAAGTGATCTATGACAAAACAGATGTGGTTGTGAAATTATTTGATGCATTTTCTTCTCCTGCAATTGGTTTTATTACATTACCTATTGAGGTCCATAACAAATCCCTTGATGTGAACTTTGCTATTATTCCTTCATCTGAACAATTTCGTGTGAAGCTTGGCTATCCTTGGCTATCTTCCATGAAAGCTATTGCTTCTCCTATTCACAAGTGTTTGAAATTTCCCCATAATGGTGAAGTTGTTACTGTCAATCATAGTCTCTTTAAACTAGCTAAAAGAACTTCTAGCGTTCCTATTGATTACTTTTGGCCTAAACAATTCCAATCCCTTCCTCCGCGAAGTGATCATCTTTTCAAATCTTATCAAAAGTGGAAAACAGATATGATCCTCTCTGTAAGTGAACCTAGAACACCCAAACTTGACATTCCTATAATTCTTGAGAAGGAAGTTCTTCCTTTGAAAGATAAAACTAATGTCTTTCCTCAAGAAGATTCCCAACCCGTTCCTATGGATGTGACTATGTCTATGCCTAATAAACCTTCTAAAAGTAGACCTATACCTCCTCATCATGATGGACTTGGTCTTCTTCCTAAACCAAAAATTCCTCCTTTATATGGAGCAGTTCCTCCTCCGTCCTTTTATAGAGAGAAGAGACCTTCTTCTTCTCCTATTATTCAGCCTAAGAGACCACAACCTAAACACCCAAGTGATAAGGATGAGAACATTCCTCCTCCTCAATCTTCTCCACTTCCTACTAAGACTAGACGTAATCGTTCTGCACGCGAACGCCGATGAAAGCATCGTCTTAGGGCTCAAGCAGCTACTTCTCAAACTTTGTAATCTCCAAAAACACCTTCAACAAGCATTATTCCATTTTCTCCAAAATCTCCTAAACATAAGATGCATGATGGTCTTGATCCTGTGCGAGTTAAAGATCCTATTTTTATAAATCTTGATGATGACATAGATGAAAATGTTATACGTGATGAACATGTTACTCCTCTTGCTTCTGATAGTGAATATGAACTTGTTGATATTGATAACCATTTATCTAATGAATTTTCTAAAGCACTTATCCTAGCTCCTAGACAAGAACAACGTGGCTTGGAACATGAACACAGCCCTTGTTTGGATCTTGTGATAGCTCCATCTACTGTGTTGGATGTTCCTCCTCTAGCATGTTCCCTGCCTTCCCGAAACATTGATCAGCAAGATCGGGGGGTAGATGATGTGCTAGACTAGTTACATTAGCATAGCAGATTCTCTCCTCCTCTCTTTTGTTACCTCTTCTATATGTTATTCTCATTCTTCTATTTGTTGTCCTTGGTGCTGTCTACTTGAGGACGATGCAAAGCATTGAGATCTCTTTTGGTCTCTCTCATGTTGACTCAAAAGACACATGTGTTCCCTTCTTCTAGGTGACCTTCCTTGATTGGGGAATGAAGAACAATTATGCATACATACATATGATATATATACACATGACTTATCATACAGCATACTGACCCCGAGGAAAGCGAAGTCACCTCGTGCTTTGTGTTTTGTGTCTATTATCCTTGGGTTTATCTCACACTTGGGGGCTAAATCTTTGCGATAACGTGCTCCTTTCCCTTTTCATTTCTTATGTGTATCACTACGTTAAAACAATCACCCCCGTTGAGGCATGTGCGATCGCTTTAACGTAGGGGGGCATACACCCTGTCTATCCCTTCAAGATACTTGGAAAATTTCTTGGCGAACTTAGCTTTGCCTTGAAAATTTTTGGTATTTCTCTTGCATGACTCATAGTGAGGGAACCTTACTACTGACAGTCATGGTTCTCCCTTGCGATCTTCCCCTTTACTTTGTCAACCGAAGTCATAAGATCCTTAGTCCATTGGGGGCTTGGTGTGTCTTGCCTCCTTGACGTGGTGAAAGTCCTTCAATGTTGTTTCCTTGTACTTTACCGGAAGTATGAGCATACATACTCCCGCTAAAGTGGGGGCTAAATGTAGCGTCCTAAAATTGCGACACTTGCAATTTCAACTGCATTTCGTTCTTCACGATGGCGACGCAACACGGAACCTGAATGGAGACCCCGAAACTTGCTCACGACACTAAAAACTGCATTTTTCGAGCACCCTGTCCTGAACCTCCTTGCACCCTGCTGTCCCGAGAGGTGGGACCAGAGCGCCCTGGTCCTTCAGGGCCAGGGCGCCCAGTGCCTTGGTCCCCCAGGACCATGGCGCCCAGCGCCCTGGTCCCTGGGCCTATTTTGGGCCCGGTCTCCTATGGGGTCTCGGGTCTTTTTGTTTGCAAATTGGAAATTATTGTTTCCTGGTCGGCCTAAGGTCGAGAAAATCAGTCTATCAGCCCTAATTGACAAGTATATAAACTACATTTTCCTCTCCCATTTGGGTAGAAGAAGGACATATGTGTACAAGCGTGGAAATTATACTCAAGCATTCAAGCATTCAAGCATTCCTTCAAGCAATTGATCATTTCAAGTCTCCATTCAAGGCTAAGTGTTGCATTCAAAACAAGGATTCAACCATTGAAGAGGAGATCACATACTACTACAACATACAACATACAACAAACAACAACATCTATACCTTCGCACATAAGGATACAAACATCCTTACAACAAGGTATTAGTACTTGTTTTACATTACATACATTTACATTTACAGCATTTCTCATTCTTGGTTAATTCCAAAACCGGGGTTTGACCTAAAGGCAAACCCCTAATCCCTAACCCCCCAATCGTCTTCGCTTTTCTGTGTGTAGGTTGCAGGTACACGGCTGAAATTGAAGATCTGGAATCCTTGTGCAGAGACGAACAGATCCCCCTTCGTTTCGCGGATTTTTCGGAGGACCGTGGCACTGGGCGCCATCGTCCCGTCAACTTTTGCTCAAATTTGCAGGACAGCATCGTATCGACATCTTACTGCTAATTCCAGGTCCGCAGCTTCATCCTATATCCCTAACTCAGTTTATAAGTGAATCTTTATCACTTTCTATGCATTCCTAGCTTAATTCTCTTATCAACATTCTTTACAAAAGAGGGTAGCCTTGCTTTCTTAACCCTTGAAACTCATTTAGAGTCCAATCTTGCATTGTTTAGGATTGGATCTTGTGGGTTTCAACCCCTCTTTTGAATGTAAAGTCTCCCAAGTGAAAACCATCAACCCTAGCGACCTCCCTTCTCTCTCCTTGGAGTTGGAAGAGGGGAGAGCAACTAGGGTTCGATTGCGATTTTCCGCTTTACAGGTGGACGTAACCCATTCTGGGTGAACCACGTTAAAACTATGTGTTATCTGTGTCCTGTTTTATTTCTTTATCTTTTGTATTTAAATCTGCATATAATTGTTAGTTCATATTTGCTTCGGATCTGCTTGAAACCCTAACAATTGGTATCAGAGCGAGGTTTTTTGTAAATTGGCAGGACTTTTAGATTTGAGTGGGAGCAATGGAGGATTCCAAATTCAAGGTCGAAAAGTTTAATGACCAGAATTATCAGTTATGGAAAATGCAGATGGAAGATTACTTGTATCAAAAGGATTTGTGGCGGCCATTGGAAGGAAAGGAAAAGAAACTGACCATAATATCAGATGAAGAGTGGGACATTTTAGATAGAAAGGCATTGGGATCCATTCGATTGTGCCTTGCATCGTCTGTAGCATTCAATATAATAGAAGCAAAAATGACTGTAGATTTGATGGCAACATTGGCTAAGTTGTATGAGAAACCCTCGACTTCGAATAAGGTATTTCTTATGAAGCATTTGTTTAATTTGAAAATGAGTGAGGGAGGATCTGTAGCAGAGCACTTAAATGAATTTAATACAATTACTAGTCAATTGTCTTCGGTAAAAATTACCTTTGCAGAAGAGGTTAGGGCTCTCTTGATTTTATGTTCTTTGCTAGAAAGTTGGAATAGCTTGGTTATGGCTGTAAGTAACTCTGTCTCTGGTAAAAATACTTTGGTATTTGATGATATTGTTGGTGTTATCCTAAGCGAGGAAATGCAAAGGAAAGGCACAGGTGAGACTCCAACATCATCGGGTAGTGTTTTGAATGTGGAGAATAGAGGAAGATCAAAGGAAAGAGGAAAAGGCCCTGGGAATGAGAAGTCATGAGGGAAGTCAAAGAAAGGACGCTCTTAATCTAGAGGAAAGAAAGATTGTTAGTACTATGGAAAGCCTGGTCATCTAAAGAAAGACTGTTGGTCTCGGAAAAACAAAGAAGGAGACAAAAATGAAAATGACAGTGAGGAAGCTAATATTGCAAGTAATACTTTACAAGATGCTTTAATCTTATGTTTGGATAATGTTAATGATTCCTGGGTAATAGATTCTAGGGCTTCATTTCATGCTACACCCCATAGAAAATATTTTCTAGATTATGTTCAAGGTGATTTTGGACAGGTATATTTGGGTGATGATGAGCCTTGTCAAATTGTTGGAAAAGGAAAGATAAAGATCAAGTTGCAGAATGGTAATGATTGGTTTATGCAGGAGGTAAGACATGTTCCTAATTTAAGAAGAAATTTAATTTCTGCAGGGCAACTAGGTAGTGAAGGCTGCATAGTTACCTTCTCAGACAATATGTGGAAGGTCACTAAAGGATCATTAGTAGTAGCTAAAGGTGCAAAGGTAGGCACATTATATCTGTGTACTAGTAACACTTACTCTACCTTAGCTACTATAGATAAAGTTACTGTAGGAACAACAACAATAAATGTTGCAAGAACAGATTCGATAATGTGGCACCATAGGCTTGGGCACATGAGTGAGAAAGGGATGAAAATCCTTCACTCCAAAAATCTATTGCTAGGACTAAAGAAGATTGATTTAGAGTTCTGTGAAAACTGTGTTTATGGTAAACAGAAAAGAGTCAGATTTCTCAAGGTTGGGAAAGAGAAGAAGAGTGAGAAGTTAGAGCTTGTAAATTCAGATGTATGGGGACTGGCTCAAGTATCATCTCTTGGTGGCTCTTGTTATTATGTTATTTTTATTGATGAATCAACTAGAAAAACATGGGTATATTTCCTAAAACAAAAATTAGATGTTTTTGAAACTTTTAAGAAATGGAAAGCTTTGGTTGAGAATGAGACAGGAAAATAGTTGAAGTGTCTCAGATCGGATAATGGAGGTGAGTATTGCAGCAAAACATTTGAAGATTACTGTTCCTTAAATGGGATTCGAAAGTAGAAGACAGTTCTAGGAACTCCACAGGAAAATGGTGTGTTAGAGAGAATGAATAGGACTATCATGGAACGTGCGAGGAGCATGAGATTGCATGTTGGATTGCCTTACATTTTTGGGCAGATGTTGTACATACTGCTATCTATTTGATAAATAGAGGACCTTCAACCCCTTTGGATGGTGGTATTCCAGAGGAGGCATGGACTGGTAAAAAAGTAAATTATTCTTTTCTAAAAACTTTTGGTTGCGAAGCTTTTGTCCATGTTGATAAAGAAAACAGAACCAAGCTTGATGCTAAATCTCATAAATGTACCTTCATTGGATATGGGATAGATGAATATGGCTATCGGTTATGGTATTTTGAAAATAAGAAAATAATTAGAAGTAGAGATGTTATATTCAATGAGAAGGTTATGTATAAAGAACAGATGTAGGAAAAGAAGCATGAACAGGACAAACAAGAATATGTGGTGTTGGATGAGATTCCTGAAAATGAAATGCCACAGGTACCTGATGCTTAGTAACAACATATTGTCCCACAAACTCCTGCAAGTGTTAGATGTTCTACAAGGACAAGTAGACCCCCTGAAAGATTTTCTCCTTCTTTGTAGTGAACCAGAAGAATATGAAGAAGCAATGCAGGTAGATGCCAAACAATAGTGGGAGCTAGGCATGATAGAGGAGATGGACTCCTTGATGAAAAATAAGACTTGGGACTTAGTCCCTTTACCTGCAGAAAAATGAGCCTTGCCTAACAAATGGGTTTATCGGCTGAAGGAGGAGGAAGGAGGTCAGAAAAGATATAAGGCTAGACTTGTGGTAAAAGGTTTTGCATAGAAAAAGGGTATAGATTATGATGAAATATTTTCTCCAGTTGTAAAAATGACTTCAATTAGAACTGTACTTAGTCTTGTGGCTGCAGATGATTTACATCTTGAACAATTAGATGTCAAAACAAATTTTTTCCATGGAGATTTGGAGGAGAAAATTTACATGTTGCAACCACAGGGATATGAGGTCAAAGGTAAGGAGAACTTGGTGTGCAGGTTGAAAAAAAGTTTGTATGGCCTAAAGCAAGCACCCCGACAATGGTATTTAAAATTTGATAGTTTCATGGCTGAACACGGTTATCATAGATGTCATTATGATCATTGTGTATATTTTAAGAGATTTGATAATGGCCATTATATTATCCTGTTGCTTTATGTTGATGACATGCTTGTTGCTGGGTCTAACATGCAACATATAAATGATCTTAAACAAAAATTAGCCAGGTCATTTGCTATGAAGGATTTGGGTGTAGCTAAGTAAATTCTCGGTATGAGGATTATACGGGATAGGAAAAATAGAACCTTGAATTTGTCCCAAAGTGAGTATATAAAGAAGGTGTTGAAAAGATTTAACATGTAGGATGCAAAAATAGTTAGTACACCTTTGGCTAGTCATTTCAAATTGACTAAGGAGATGTGCCCAAAGGCACAAGAAGAGGTTAATAAAATGTCTAACATCTCGTATTCATCAGCTGTTGGCAGTCTGATGTATGCAATGGTATGCACAAGGCCAAATATTGCACATGCAGTGAGAGTTGTGAGCAGGTTTATGAGTAATCCGGGTATGGAACATTGGAATGCTGTGAAATGGATTATTCGATATTTGAAAGGAACTACTACGAAGACATTATGTTTCAAAGGATCTAATGCTACTCTGAGTGGATTTGTTGACTCTGATTTGACGGGTGATATTGATTCACAGAGGAGTACTATAGGGTATGTTTTTACTATAGGGGGAAGTGCAGTTAGTTGTGTTTCTAGGCTGCAAAAGGTTGTTGCACTTTCAACCACTGAAGCTGAGTATGTTGCTACTGTAGAAGACAGCAAGGAGATGATTTGGTTGCAATGTTTTCTGGAGGAATTGGGTCAGACACAGGAGGATCGCCCATTGTATACTAATAGCCAAAGTGCCATTCATCTTGCGAAGAACTCTACTTTTCATTTAAGGACAAAGCACATTTAGCTCAGGTACCACTTCATCCAGACTATTTTGGAGGAGGGTTAGTTATGGCTTGAGAAGATTCACACGAGTGAGAATCCTGCCGATATGTTCACGAAGGTAGTTCCATAGGAGAAGCTGATTTCTTCATCAATTTTTGTTGGTCTTCTTGATTGATAATTGTGGAATTTATATCAGTCAAGTCCTACTGTTTTATCTAGTGGATGTTGCATGTACAGTGGTTTCATGTAGTATCAATCTCTAAGTGGGAGATTGTTTAGTGTGGAACCTAATCAGTCTCTAAGTGGGAGATTGTTGAAATGTGGCGACTGATCAACAAAGTACTATACACTCAGAATTTTTTTTTTTGCCATTTTTCATTGATGAAAACCGACATTGTAATAAAACCCTAAAAAAAGCCGACTTTGTTTGTTGCCCTAAAAGTGCATGTTATAAGTGGCTGGGATGCTTAAGGCATTGTAAGGGTTGATGTACTATTTTTGCTGGATAATAAAAAGATTGGACGACTGTGTATGGTGGACATAACCCATTCTGGGTGAACCACATTAAAATTCTGTGTTATCTGTGTCCCGTTTTATTTCTTTATCTTTTGTATTTAAATCTGCATATAATTGTTAGTTCATATTTGCTTTGGATCTGCTTGAAACCCTAACACAAACTAGGAAAAAGCCAAATGCAAGATAATAGAAATACGAAAAATGTTGAAGAAAAACTAAGTGCCAAATTGCTAGATGGCTAGATGGCTCAAATGAGAGAGAGGGGTTGGGTTTTCATAGATATCCTTGGGGTGGGTCCAAGTTGTAGGGTGAATGTGGGATAAAAAGTTGGATTGAAAATTTTAGTGTTTATCTCATCTCTCAACTCATCTATTGTACAATGAATTCTTATGCATAAATAAAGGAAACCATTCTTATTCGAATGACAAGGCAAATAATGATAATGGTCAAAAGACCAAAGGGAATGTTATATGCAAAGTGGTTTACAATCCTTGTCTCATAAAACATTAAGGAACATAAAATGCCTAGGATCTTCATGTGGAAAGACAAGGTCACAAAACACCTAATTCACACTTTGCATAAAATTAAAATGCCACCAAAAAATAGATGGTCGACGTTTTCTTTAGGGTGCATAAACAACCCTAAAGAAAAACTAAATGCAAAGAGATGAAACATCTCATTTTCATTCAAGCTTCTCGAGGAAGCTACAGGTAAGATGAGGATGCAAAAACTTTGCTGCCATAATGCTTGTGTGTGGGAAAAGTGGGTCAATGAAACTTAAAATAGGAAAAAGTGGTCTCAAAGAGCTTGTTCACACACCCACAGGATATCTTGGTGCAAGTTATGGAGTCATGAAGAATGACTCAACTTACCAAGGTTGGTTCCATGGTTCTCTATCTCACAAGGTCCCTCAAGCCAATGCCTTTGCTCTCAGATCACTGAGCAAGGTTGCCTAGGGATGACTAATGCAAGAACAAGGGATGCTTTTGATTGACTTTAATATGAATGCATCCTATTTATGCATGATTCTACAAATGAGTTAACTAGATTATAATATGCCAAGGTTAGTAGCAATACTATCCTAATATGATATACTAGTTAATGATCTAAGCTCAGATAAAGGAAAATAATCTAAAATGTTTATTAGATTAATTCCTATTGCAAAGAGAGGTTAAATGTATTGATAAAATTGAGCATAAATGAGATACTAAAAGCTTGCATGGATCCCTAAAATGAAGGAATTAGAGCTCTATTTATAGTGAAAATAGGGCAATGGATGGTCAGGATTGAAAGAGTTAATCAAGGGTCAAGTTTGAAAGTTGTCAATCCATGTTTACAATTGGCACCAATGAAATGGTGACAATTGTCAACCTAAGATTGGTTGAGAAGAGAGGTGAGAATAATTAAATGCTTGAGAAGACCTCATGGTTACCTTAGGAGGTAAGGGTTAAGGTTAGGCTAGGGTTATCCAATGGATAAAGCTTTTACCCACCCAAGGGGTAAACTCTTGTGCAAAGGTTAAAAGGATGACCATGGTCAAAGAAATAAATGCTTGATGAGACCCTTGGATTAGATGGAGGTTGAGTTAGTCAAAAAGTCTTTAATCATGCCACTAAGGGTTAGTTAACCATTAATGGTTTGAAGACTTCGGGGACAAATTTGTAAGAGTCCTTCCAAATTTGGGGGTATTCAACAAGTTAGCTTGTTGAATGGATAAAGGCATTAATGCATTTTGAAGACTTTACTCCAACTTTGAGAAGTGACCTAATCAAATTTAGGGAAAAGGGATAATGGATGGGTTTGGGTTTAATTGATTAGGATTAGATGGATTCTAGAAGGAATTAGGAATAGGGTTTAGGATGCAAGTGGGAGATTTAGAAAAATGCAAGTGGGTGAGGGAAAATAGAATTAATTAAAATAAATTGCTTTATTTCAATTTGGTTGCAATTTGGGAAATTGAATAAATTAGATTTATTCAATTTGGGGTAAACTTATTAATTAAATGTAAATTTAATTAAAAAGTAAGAAGGAGGGATTTAATTAAATAAAATGATTTATTCAATTAAATGACATAAAAGGGCTTAAGTGAATTTAACTAAATAAATTGAATAATTTACTTAATTAAATAGAATAATGTGGGTGATTTAGTTAAATTAGATTTAACTAAATAGAGGAATGGGAATAAAATGAACATTAGATATTCATTTAGGAATATGGTCATTTTTATACATCTACATTTTACCCCTCTTTGAAGTGACATGTGTGCACATGTTGATTCAAAGAAAAATGATGTGTCGTCCAATTTTTTATTATGATCAGTGTGATGTCATGTTGAGATATTTATGTCGTACCCCAGATTTGATAAATGATGTTGATAATGCCCCCTCGGGAGATGAAACACAAATTTTGAACATTTGAGTTGATTTGGATAAATTTGATAAATTTCATTGCATTGTAAATTTTTGGGCTATGTTGAATGTGTTTATTTGATTCATCTTCCGATAATGATGTTTGGTAGGGTTGTATGAGACACAGCGAGCAATTTACGCATTCCCCTACATAATCCTAATTTTGATTTACCCTATAAAAGCGAAAAGTGATTTCTTTTTGTCTCATTTGTCCTTGTTGACTTTGGAGAGAGTAACATTTGAAGAAAAGTCAAGATGCTTGTTCCCTATTCTTCTTATCAATTCGAGCGCGTTTGGAGGTATCGGAGGCCTACCATGTATGGACCGCCAGTAAGTCAACCTTTTTGACCCCTTTTGGATTTTTATTTTGTCATTTTTGATCATGCTTTTTTTTAATTTTGTCACGTGGATTTAACGGTGTAGCATATCGGGGTCAACGCATAGCGCATACGATAGGTTTCTTAACGCATAGGTTTTAAGAAAATAGGGTAGCATCCGAAAAGATTAGGGTAGCGCATTGGTAGGTTAAGGCAACGCTTAGGATTAGCTTAGCACATAGGGAGCACAGGGTAGCATAGGGGGAAAAACGGTTAGCGCATAGGAGATACCTAATGCATAGGGTTTGTGGGAGGTCACAGGGGTAGGTTTCAGTAGCACGTAGGTATGACCTAGCGCATAGGGGAAGGGTTATAGCACGAGAGTAGGTTAGATTAGCGCATAGGGTAGTTTAGCACTTAGGATAAGTTAGGTGGCACTTTGGTAGAAAAGGGTAGCGCGTAGGTGCTAGCTAGCGCATAGGGTGGATTGGGTAGCGCTTTTCAGGGATAGGGTAGCGTGTAGTTAGCAGTTTAGCACATAGACAAGATTGTTTAGCAGATAGGGAAAATTTTTGGTAAAGTGTGATTTTTTTGATGAAGAAAATTAGTAGGTTAATGCTAGTTCTGTCGAGGTAGGTGCAAATTGTCGGCCTGTGTGTCTGCTGTCATTGTTTTGATAAATTGTCCAATATGAGTTTTGGTATAACTTGATTTGATTTGCTATGTTTCAAGTTGATATATGATGGTGATTTGATATGATGTGGTTTTTGATATGGATGTTTTTTATATGAACTTGATTTGATATGAATTGTTTCAAGTTGATATATATGTGGAGCTTGAGTTGTTTTACAAGCTGCTTTGATTGTGGAGCTTGAGTTGTTTGACAAGCTGACATGGATGTGGTACTTGAGTTGTGTTACAAGTTGATATGAAACTTGAGTTGTGTTACAAGATGATATGAATGTGGAACTTGAGTTGTGTTACAAGTTGATATAATTTGATAGATTGATATGATGTGGAACTTGATTTAGATTTTTAAAGTTTCAAGTTTTTGATATGAATTTGATTGTGATATCTATGTTTTGGATGAGGAAACTGATATTGGACTTGTTTTTGCATTTTGATAGGAGCGTCTTGGAGTGGTTCAGTCACGTGAGTGATTTCCTTGATCGTGGTCATTGATACCACGATTGACACAGGCTAATATAGATATTATTGAGAGGTGCAACCTGTTGGCATATGCACACTCCAATGAGACATTGTACGTGATTGAAGGTTTTGTCATTGATGGAAACCTTGCAATCCTATGGCACTAGCAAAGGCATTATACCAGCATCAGCAGATCACACTCTACACTGGCACTTAGAACACCGACATTGACACAGAAGAAAGGAAGTATACCGGCACAGAGGCCGACAGGATTTTGTTATATTATATTTTGTTTATTATTGTAAAAATGTGTAAGCCAACTTGATATCATTGTAAAATGACTCTTATATATAAAAGAGATCATTGTAGACATTTTATAAGGTAAGGAAGTGAAGAAGAAAAATATTAGGCAGACCTATTGTGCGATATATAGGTCAAGAGGTATATGTAAAGAATAGAGCAGGAATTGGTACTGAATCTGGCATTGAAGATGCTATTGTAAAGTAGTACAAGATATTGGATTTGTATAATCCTTATTATAAGTTAGTGAGACTTCCCATTTGAGTAGTGAGCTCTAGGCAGTTGGCCTTCCTGCATGTGCAGGCCCCTATTGTAAGTAATATTCTCTTATTGGCCAGTAAGTGAATATTGTGGGTGGCAAATCCCACCGAGGTTTTTCCCACATTGGGTTTCCTCATTAAAATCTTGTGTTATGGTGTGCTTTTCATGTGGATGTTCTTAATTCTGTTTATTGCATTATTTCTTGCATACTGGTACACTGTTATAATATGTTATGCATGTTTTAAGTTGAGAAATTCTAATTACTAGTCAGATATTGATTCACCCCCCCTCTCAGTATCTATGAGAATTCTAACAGGCCTGTCCTCATTGTTAGATATGCCTCGGTTTATCATGAATCGAGCTTTATTGATAGCATTGGCGGAGAGGTGGCATAGTGATACGAACACCTTTCACATGGCGATAGGCAAGATCATAGTGACGCTTGAGGATTGTTACCGGATTCTACAGATTCCTGTGGTGGGGGCATTGTTGCCTTATGAGGAGACAAAGGAGGGTGGGATAGAGGCACTTCACTAGATTCTACTGGATGATACCATTTGTGGGTATGAGATCCCCTGGTAGGAGTTTCTAGATTTGGATTACGCTCCTCTACCATTAGTGCTGGTAGGTTTCATAGGTGGATTCTTATGTACAGACCATAGGTCGAAGGGACTAGCAGTAGGATGGGGGTTGGTCCTGGAGGACATGGTGACATAGGGTCACCGATTTGCATGGGGGTCGACTATGCTGGCCCATTTATATAGTGATCTTAATCAGGTGGTGTACTTGGGGTATGACAGTTTATTAGCTAGAGTGACACTGCTACAAGTATGGGCATGGGAGCATATTCCTAGAGCCAGGCCATTGGCGGACATAGATAGGCCTATTGGGGGTGCTTATTCATATGGATACCGAGGGATAGTTGTCCAGTGTAAGCTAAGCAAACTAGAGCACTAGAGGAGATTTTTGGATGATATTGATACGGTCATCTGGCAACCATATATAGGTTGTGAGGTATGGGCTGAGGATGGGATGGAGATGCCCTATGTATATATGACTAGGTATCTGATAGGGTGGATGCCCTTTGTAATTGAGAGGTTTTTTCATAGTTGGGTGTTGCGACAGTATGGTCGATAGCAGGGGATACCACAGGGAGCATGTTTGTATGCTTGATGGAGACATGATATTCTAGATTGGGGACCTATGATTGATAGCACGATGACAGTTGAGGAGTTCTTTCACTTAGCCAACCAAATTTTGGATAATGCCCCTAAGATAGTAGATGTAGGGATGAATGACGAGTTTGCATCACTTTTTATAGTGCATGCAGTGGCCAGGATATCTGATCCAGCGGAGATGGTTCCCTCTTTCGATGATGATGAGGATGATTAGCCTAAGAGACTAGGGAGACGGGGAGAGGCTGGTGAGGAGGTGGATGAGGGAGGTGGTGATGGTGGAGGAGGTGATGATGGAGGTGGTGGAGGAGGTGGCCATTTTGATAGAGGGAGATTGGATCAGGGGAGGAGAGGAGATAGGGGTAGTGGTGACAGAGGGATATGGCTCGAGAGAGTAGTGCGGCTGTTTGCGGTGGATAGAGGGAGAGGAGTGGTGATTAGAGCTGGGGGTGAGGAGAGGGTTGGAGAGGTGATAGCGGCAGTGGGAGGGTATGATGATTTCAGATGACCAGCCTAGAGGAGGAGGTCAGATGCTTTACCTCCACCAGCACTAAGGATAGGTAGAGGGATAGGGGGTACCCCTTCACAGGTACCGCTACAGATGTAGATTTTGACACATGTGGAGGATGCTTAGATTAGATCGTTGTAGTTGTTAGTGTAACATTTATAGACACAGTTGTTGGCACATCAACGTCAGATTACTCAACTGACCACAAAGCATGATACTAAGATAGAGCATTGGGGTCGAGCAGAGGAGCTCACAGCGAGTTTGTAGAGGGCTCCAATAGGTGGCCTGATGAGAGACACCTTGAGAGAGCTAGCTTTGAGAGCCAAGGAGGTAGAGTACTACCGGTACCATTATGAGGATGTGGTGCCCATGGAGCGCCAAGTGTAGAGTTTCACCACTTCAAGATCTAGTCGATCTCGAGATACTGGGTCGAGGACAGAGAGCAGAGGCATGACAGGGCCTCCTAGACAGGATCCACCTAGAGATCTAGGTGCTAGGACATTTGCAGTGAGACTGTCTCCTTTAGGAGATAGTCATACTTGAGAGACATTGTCTCTATTGTATTTTGATCATTTTGTTGTATTGACACATACATGATATTTGTGTACATTGATCATTTTTGAGATACATATATGACACCATTTTCTTTGATTCTTCATGTGATGTGTTATGGATGATGCTATGAAAATGATTTTGATTATTCTATAATGATGATGTCATGCTTAGATAGATGTATGTGATGAATATGATGTAATAATGCTTGATGTTGTGAGATGTATGAATATGATATGCTATGAGATGTATCTTGAAAATGAGATGTATGATTTATGATATGCTGTGAGATGTATCTTGAAAATGAGATGTATGATTATGGTATGCTATGAGATGTATCTTGAAAATAAGATGCATGATTATGATATGCAACTAATTGTAAAATGAGATGCAACTAATTGTAAAATGAGATGCAACTAATTGTAAAATGATATGCAACTAACTGATTTGAGCATCCTCATTCTACATTTGTCATCCCTGTATAGCCACATGTTTGTTTTCTTTCTGTGTATGTATCATCATTAAGTATTGATTTGTTTTTGGGATATGTTGAAAATTTATACAAGCATAATGGTATAATTGAACCATAATGACCTGAAAAAAATTTACATGATTTTTGATTTTGCAAGATAGCACAAGCCTCAAGATATAATTTGAACCAGGATGACCTGAGTGCAGATTGCGTATAAAAAAACAAGATTAAACCATTTGTATGCATAATGTGGGATCATGTCTTCAGTGATATTCTTGAAATCACATCTCGAGACAAGTATCATACACAGTACAAATGATCGCCACATAGACAAAAATCTAAAAAAAATAAAATTGGGCTCCCCACAATTTTCCCTATCTTGGAAGCATTTGTGAGAAAAATGTAGAGAATCCAATAATTCAAAAAAGTTCAAGCACAAAAATAGTCAAAAATTTATGCAAGATGCAACATTTGATACTTCAGAAAATCATCCATCAAGTTTTTCTATCCCGTTAAGTGAATAATGTGTGGTTTGTGTGATTGTTTTTGTTTTTATGATGTTCTGAGTTTTGCGACAAGTTTTTGACATCTTGAATGCGCTGCAAGTTTTGATTAGTATTGCCCCTAGCTGAGTATGCCTCTAAATGTGGATATGTACAAGAATTACCAAGCCATAGTGGGATATGATGAAATGATATGTGGATAAACTAGGATAGTGACTATGCTAAGTATTTCCTAGATGGGTATTGTGATAAAAATGTCAGGCGATGGCCGATAGTTTTTAATTGTGGATATAATGGTATGGTAGTAAAAGATAGATAGAGGAGCCATCCTCTCACAATAGCGCTTGTTGTGATGTTTTCACCAGTTGCTTTTATTGTACCTTTTTATTTACTTTTTCTTGATTTTTTTGATATTTTTTATTTTTTATTTTTTCATGCCTTTAGACTTTTCAAGTGCAGTATTTCTTCATATGGATGTTGTTAGTTGGTTTGTCAAGCACATCTCCTTTGGAAGTTGTTAGCTAATAGGCACCTGATCCATAGGCTAATATGATGACATAGGGACCTAACTAGTTAGGTTCAAATTTCCCTTTCTTTTCTCGATCCTGCTGATTTCTAGGATTTTCCTTGAGTACTAGGTCACCAATTTAAAAAATTTGGGGAATGACCTTGTGGTTGTAGCTCCTGTACATGCATTTCTAATATGCTTTGAGATGAGTGTAGGCTCATTGGAGTCTTTCATCTAGAAGTTAGAGCTCTTGCAGTCAATTAACTTGATACTCTTCATCTGGAATTAGGCCTTTCAAAGAGACTTTAAGAGATGGAATTTCTACCTCCAATGGTAAAATCGCCTATGATCCATATACCAATGAATATGGTGTAGCTCTTGTAGGTGTGTGGATGCTAGTTTTGTATGCCCAAAGTGTTGGATTGAGTTTTATATGCCAATCTTTGCCTGCATCATTCATTGTTTTCTTTAAGATTTTCAAAATTGTCTTGTTGGATGCTTTTGCTTGACCATTCCCTTGTGGGTAGTAAGGTGTAGAAAAATGATGTTGGATTTTAAATTTTTGACATAGTTCTCATACATCTTGGTTTTTGAAAGGTCATCCATTATCTATGATGATGGAACTTGGAATGCCATATCTGCAGATCAAATAATTAAGGATGAAAGAGGCTATCTATTTTCCAGTTACCATGGTCATCGGGATTGCTTCAATCCACTTGGTAAAGTATTCTATTGCAATTATAATGAACTTGTATCCATTTGAATATGAAGGATGAATTTTGCCAACCAAGTCTAGTCCCCATTGACAAAAGGGCCAGGATGTTGTGAATGGTTGTAGTTCCTGTGCTGGTGCATGTATAAGATTGCCATGGATTTGGCATTTAGGACACTTTTTTGCAAAATGATAAGAATATTTTTCCATTGTTGGCCAGTAATATCCCATTCTTAGAAGCTTTTTAGCAAGAGTAGTACCACTAGAATGTGTGCCACAGATACCTTCATGAAGCTTGTGTAAAGCGGAGTCAGATTCATTACAATCAAGGCAACGAAGAAGAGTACCATCAAGACCTCAACGATACAAACTATCAACAGTAAGAGTATAACAGGCAGCTTGTCGGATAAAGTTACATTTTTGGTTTTGGGACAAGTTAATGGGTAGGATATTATTTTTTAGATAGTCATATATTGGGCCATATAATGAAGAGTCAGAACCAATTAAGGCATAGATAACATGGGAATCAGAATGGTCATAGGCTAGGGAGAACAGTTGCTCTACCAGAAACTCGTAGCGATTCTGTTGCTCTAGAATTTGCAGTAGTGAAGTGATAGTAGCCATTGCATCGGCCGCTCTGTTGTCCAACCTTGGTATTTGCTCAAAGGTGAGGTGTACAAAATATTGTTTGAAATCATCCACCATTCATTTATATGGTAGCATCTTGTTGTCCTTTGTTTGATAGTCATCGTTGATTTTATTGATAACTAGTTGTGAGTCTTCATAGACTTTTAATTCTATGATTCTCCATTCTATAGCCATTTTGATGCCTATAACTAAGGCCTCATATTCAAAAATGTTATTTGTGCATGGAAACGTAAGCCTATATGATCTTGGTATGGTGTGCCCTTCAGGAGTGATGAATAGAATGCCAACACCTGAGTCATGTTGAGTAAATGATCCATCAAAGTATAAGGTCCATTATGTTATAGAGATAGCCAGAACATCTCTGTCTGAAAATTTGATCTCCATAGTTTGTTTTCCAGGTAATGGTGCTTCAACCAGTTGATCTGCAATTGCTTGTCCTTTGATAGCTCATCGCTCTGTGTAGTGGATATCAAATTCACTAAGGATCATGACCCATTTAGCCAATCTGCCTGTAAGAGCTGCTTTGCCAAGTAAATATTTGAGAGGATCAATTTTTGCGACTAGCTTAATGGTGTGAGCTAGCATGTAATGCCAAAACTTTTGAGAGGCAAATACCACTGTTAGACAAGCCTTCTCAATGAATGTGTAATTGAGTTCATATCCGTTCAATGTCCTGCTGATGTAGTATATAGCTCATTCTTTGTCTTGTTGATCTTATTGTGCTAACAATGCCCCTAGTGATATGTCTGTTGTTGAAATGTAGAGAATGAGTGGCTTCCTTGTAATTGGTGATACTAGAATTGGTGGGTTCATTAAATACTGCTTGATTTGATAAAATGATTCGACACATTTGACTTCCCATCTGAATGGTACATTTTTATGTAGCAAATGATTGAACGGGAGAATGTTATCTGCTAATTGAGTGATGAATCGCCTGATTGATTGGAGCCGTCCTTGTAGAGATCTGAGTTGGTTGATATTCCTTGGTGGTGGCATTTCCATTATGGCTTGTACCTTTGCTGGATCCACTTCAATACCCTTAGCTGTAACTATGTAGCCTAGTAACTTTCCTGATGTAACCCTGAAGATACACTTCTTAGGGTTGAGCCTAACTTGGAATTTATCCAATCTGTCAAAGATCTTTTCTAAGATGCTTAAATGATCTGTTCTGGTGAATGAGTTAGCTAGTAAATCATCAACATAGTGCTCCATGAAGGTATGCATCATGTCATGAAAGATTGTTGTCATTGCTCATTGATAAGTTGCTCCTACATTCTTTAAGCCAAAAGACATGGCATTCCAATAGTATGTTCCCTAGGGACAGGCAAATGTTGTTCTATCTTGATCCTCCAGTGCTATCTTGATTTGATTATAGCCTGAAAAATCGTCCATTAGTGATAGCATTGCATGGCCTGCTGTGAGGTCTACAATTATGTCAATACTGGGTAAAGGAAAGTCATCCTTGGGACAAACTTTTTTGACATCTCTAAAATCAGTACATATTCTGATACTGCCATCTGGTTTTGATACTGGTACAATGTTGGAAATCCATTCAGCATAGTCGATAGGCCAAATGAATCCGACATCTAATAGTTTCTTCAGCTCAACTTTGACCATGAGTGCCACATGTGGATTCATCTTTCATAGTTTTTGCTTGACTGGCTTAGCTCTTGGAGTAATGGATAAGTGATGCATGATTAATTGTAGATCAATTTCAAGCATATCTGCATATGACCAAGCAAAGTTGATCTACTTTTCTTTAAAAAAATTGATAAACTCTGATCTTTTGTCCTTTGTCAAAGATTCTGCAAGGTGTATATTCTTGGCTACTTCTGTAGTACCAATGTTGATTGATTGATTGGGCTCAATCAATATGGGTGATCGCTCATGATAATGCTCAAGAAGAGTGTCAAGTCTCCCATCCTTAAGTGCCTTAAAAATATTTTCACCATCAGATGCGTCCTTTATTTTTACTTTTTTGTGATCTATTGCTGCCATTGACTAGTTTTCAACAGTAGATCCTTTATTTTGTTCATTTTTGCAACTGAGAGACTTGGTACTCTCTTGACTATAGAGGTTGTTACTTTGTTCACTGGTAGAGTCTGTTTCTGGGTTAACGGTACACAAGTAATGGATAATGGATTCATCATTTGGGAAAATTGGTATATTATGAGTGTCAGGTTCTTTCCAGTCTATGAGGTTAGGAAAGACAAGTGGTAAGGAGTCATTAGGTGGATCAAGTTCTTCTACTGTAAGTGTCAGGACGGAGTTATCCTCATAATTGGCTGAGTTGTTAAAGAAATTAAGGATTTCATCAAGGTCTTAGATAGTATCATTTTTCATGTAGACTTGCTCATAGTGTTGCTGCTAGTTTTCCTGGGCATCATAGATATTTTATGGACCAAATTCCAGTGGTCTAGATTCCATGCCGCGTTCTTCTTGAGAGATGGGTGTATTTTTGTTATTTGCATAAATATCTTCAATAATGTTAGAGCAACTTCCCCATTCATATTCATTGGAATCACTCAAAGGTATCATCCCAGATTCTAGCAGTGTTGTGAACTAGTATGTTGTAAGGTGAGAATAGGTCTTTGATGATTGATACAAGTTTGATAGTTTTCTTTGACTATGTGTCAAATCCTATTTCCACTTTTTGCATTTGTTCATATAATGTCTCTCCTCAGAGAGGAATGATGTAATCAGAAGGTGATTCTTCTTTGTCGGATATTAGTTCATGAATATGATGTACTTTTGTAGATGTGGCTTTCATTTGAATGATGGGCTTCTCTTGAGGTTGCTTTCTTTCTTGATGTTCATGTTCCTTACATATCGTCTCAGCTGACTCAAATAGTGCCTCCTGCCATGAGTCTTCCTTGTACTTCTTCTTTGCTTTCCACTGAGGTTTTTGATATTTGCATGGTGCCCTCTTTGGTAGTAGAGTGAGTTCAAAGCCTAATCCCTTTTTGTCTTTACTAAATTATGAAGGAGGGTCCAATGGTTCTATGATGCCTTCCTTACACTTACCAATAGGTCCTTTGCAATTGTATCCCATTTTTTGCATGATTAAGTTGTTAGGTCCCGGAGACAACTGAGAGGGGGGGTGAATCAGTTGTCCAATAAATTTAAACCAAAAACAACTTTACCAAACTTAGTGCTTAATACCAGTAAACTGAAACTTTATGTTGGTGAATAGTTTGTTAGTTAATTACAGTACCGGTAAAGATTAATGCATGAAACAGAAAGACAAAAGCATCCATGACACATAACACCAATGTTTGTACGTGGAAACCCTGTAAGGGGAAAAACCACGGTGGGAAACCTTACCCACAATCAGATGATACTACTACAGATAGTATGTGTATACAAATGGGGTCTGTACATGCAAAAAGGTGAAGCACCTAGAGCTCACTGCTCAATGACAAATGGGAGTCACACTGACTACAATTGGATGGTTAAATCCAATGATGATGTACTGCTCAATATAGCATCTTTATATGCTAGATTCAGTACCGGTGGAGTTTTGATTGTCTTCACAAATACCTTCCTTCAATCAAATAATGTTTGCATATATAGCTCTACTTAATCTCGCATATACCTTCACACTTTTCTATTTTTCAATCCACATTCCACTCTACAATCTTACAAATAAGATCTTACATATATACCATAACCTAAGACCAATTTTAGTAGGTCGGCTTCTAAAAGATATTACAATAAAAGTAATTTACAAAACAATAACCGATGCAATATCTGATTCAACATGTCATCTTAATGCATTTACAACATAATTAAATCATCTCCAAAGCATGTCGTGCTGATCTGGAATAGATAAGTCTGTCGGTGCTTATTCTAGACCTATTTGCCAGTAATAGCAAATATGCAAACTCGAATATACCAATGAACAATTCGCCAAGATGAAGTGTCCAAATGATATCTTCAACGTAACCAAGTGTTCTTCATGTTATTTCAAGTGCCTGTAAATAATATATCCTGCCAGTGGATAGAGTATCGGTGTAGAGTCTGCCAATGTCGGTGTTAGGGTTTTCCTGCCGGTGAATATTGCTAGAGTTCATAAGTGTTGACATCAATGACAAAACCATATCAACATATCCAAAATACCAACAATCTCCCCCTTTGGCATTGATGGCAACACAAGATGGAAAAACCATCAAAGTGCCAAAATAGAAATGCCAAATACCAAAAACCAACGATCTCCCAAAACAGATCATAACCAAAAATCAAAATTCAGATATAGAGAATAACAATCTCTCCAAATTAACAATCTCTTCCCCAAGAGATAAAGTCTCTCCCCCTAGGAGTAACATGTGTTTTTCCATATCGATCTCTCCCCCTTTGACATCGTGTGCCAAAGAAATACAAAAACCAAGTTCAAATACAAAATACCAACAAATATACCAATAGATCAAGTTCTCCCCCCTGAGAAGTAGCTTCCTCATCAAAGCCAGAATAAAAGATTTCTCTGTTAATTCTATCGGTTGATGACAAACATCAACTGTCTAAGTCTCTACTGGTGGGGGTATGACCCCAAGATGGTCTCCAAGATATTCAAAAGTCTCCTTAGGCAGAGGTTTAGTAAAAATATTTGCAATCTACCCTTTAGTATTCACATAAACCAGTTTTACTTCTTTTGCTTCAACATTCTCTCTCAGAAAATTTAGTTTGATAGAAACATGTTTGGTTTTAGAATGTAGTACCGGATTCTTAGATATATCAATTGTTGTAGTGTTATCACAATAGATGATTGTAGGTTCCTTTCATATTATCTTTATATCCTTCAACATTTGTTTAAGCCATAATACCTGTGTACAGTTAGTTGCTGCTGCAACATATTTTGATTCAGCTATTGATAAAGATGTACAACTTTGTTTCTTACTCAACCAAGAAATTAATCTATTAAAAAAATGCTCCTCTGGTGGTGCTTTTTCTATCATCTACATCTCCTGCCCAATTTGCATCTATGTATGCACATAAATCAAAGTTTTCATCTCTAGGATACCATAAACCAAGATTTTTAGTACCTTGTAAGTACCAAAAAATCTTTTTTTACTGCTGATTCATGATTTAATTTAGGATTACTCTGAAATCTAGAAACAATACATACTGCATTCATAATATCAGGTCTTGTTTGTGTTAAATATACTAGAACTCCTATCATAGATTTGTATCTTGTCGAATTAATAGGTTCTGATTCATCCTTCAAAGATAATTTACCAGTTGTAGTCATAGGTGTGCTTACTGGTTTAGAGTTTTCCATACCAAATTTCTTTAACAACTCCTTAACTCCTTCAAGTACTTAGATTGACTTAAGAATATACCATTATTAGTTTATGAAATCTGCAATCCTAAAAAGAATTTTACTTCTCCAATCGTAGACATCTCAAATTCTTATTGCATCCTTTTAGAAAAGTCTTTACATAACCCATCTTCTCCTCCAAAGATTATATCATCAACAAAAACTTCTATAACCAAGATATCATCCTTTGTTATTTTATAGTATAAATTACTATTAGCATTACCTTTAGAAAAACCAATCTTCAAAAGATATTTATCTAATCTAGCAATACAAAGCTTTCCTTAACCTGCAAACCATATCTGTATCACCTGTCAAAGAAAATCCATCAGGTTGCTCAATATAAACTTCTTTGTCAAGATCTCCATTTAGAAATGCACATTTAATATCCATCTGATATACTTTATAGTTCTTGTGTGCTGGAAAAGCCAAGAATAATCTTATAGCCTCAATTCTAGCTATCAGTGCAAAGGTTTCATTGTAATCAATTCCTTCTTTCTGTGAATATCCCTTACACACTAGTCTTGCTTTATTTCTAATTACCTTACCATCTTCATTAAGTTTGTTTCTAAATACCCATTTTGTTCCAATTACATTTTTATCTTTAGACAAGGGAACTAATGTCCATGTATTATTTTTCTCTATTTGTTCTAATTCTTCTTCCATAACTTTAATCTAGTGTTTATCTTCACATGCCTCATTAATTGATGATGGTTCAATTTAAGAAATAAGACATACCTCTTCATTTGCTAATTTTTCTCTTGTCATAACTCCTTTATAATTGTTACCAATTATATGATCTTCAGAATGATTCAGTCTTATATACTAGGGTGTCTTCTTTTGTTGTTCCTCAGTGACTGTTGAATTTTTAGATGATGTCGGTGTACCTGGATCTTCATTCTGTACTGGTGGATTCATTGTAGGTTTATTTACCAGAATCTTTGTCACTGGTTCAGAGTCTATATACCTTGAAATTCCTCTAAATTGTTCATCAATTTTCACATTTGTACTCTCAACAATTTTCTGCAATCTCTTGTTAAAACATCTATATGCCTTACTCTTAGATGAATAACCAAGAAATATTCCTTCATCACTTCTAGGATCAAATTTACCAATATACTCATCTCTTCTAATATAGCATTTACTTCCAAATATTCTGAAATACTTAAGAGTCAGAGTAATACCAAACCATAGTTCATGAGGGGTCTTACCGATTTCTCCTTTGATGTGTACTTTGTTGAATGTGTAGACCACTGTACTTATTGCCTCTCTCCAATATACATGTGGTAGATTTTCTTTATACAACATACTCCTAGCTGCTTCTAAGATAGTTCTATTTTTCCTTTCTACAACTCCATTTTGTTGTGGTGTCCGGGGTGCTGATAGGTGTCTTCTGATTCCATTCACTTCATAGAATGTATTAAATTCATTAGATGTGAATTCACCTCCTTGATCTGATCTTAACCATTTGATTTTTTTGCTGGTTTCATTTTCTACCATTGCTCTGAATAGTTTGAACTTCCCAAATGCTTTTGATTTTTCTTTGATAAAAGTAACCCAACACATTCTAGAATAGTCATCAATGATTAGCATGAAATATCTATCACCTTGTAAGCTTTTAGTTCTAGCTGGACCACATAGGTCAGTATGAATTAAGTCAAGAGCATTATTGAATTTTTCTAGAATACTTTTAAAAGATGCTCTAACTTGTTTTCCAAATTGACATTCCTTATATACCGGATTGTGTGGTTTAACAATCTTAGGTAAATCTCTAACTACCTTAGTTGTACTAATTTTTACAATGCAATCAAAATTTACATGACAGAGTCTCTTATGCCATAGCCAACTTTCATCAATGTGTGCAACCAAGAATGTCTTTTCATTACTGTTCAAATGAAAGATATTACCTCTGGTCGGATTACCGGTTGCAATTTCCAAGCCGGTTTTGTTCATGATTTTGCATTTTCCATTCCTGAATTGTAACTGAAATCCTTTTTCAACTAGTTGACCAACACTCAGTAGATTATGCTTCAAACCTTCAACATAGTAAACATTGTCAGTATTATGCTTACCATCAAAAGATATTGTACCTTTACCTTTAATTGAACAAGCTTTATCATCTCCAAATCTTACTACACCTCCATTATATTCCTGAAAGGATAAGAATTTACTCTTATCTCTAGTCATGTGATGTGAACATCCTGAATCAATTATCCATTCATCCTTAACTTCAACTTTAGCTACCAATGCCTATTCTACCAGTTGAACAGTAGGTGTCGGTTTATCTTCTGTTAAATCAACAAAGACCCATCCATTGTCTGTCGAATCCTCATTAGAATCATCAGTGACTCCTTCATCAACAAGATAACAAGAATTATCTTTATTCTTCTTAAATCTATATCTTTGATATTCAAGGTTAGGCTTATATGTTCTTCTAGCTTCTTCTCTTAATATTACATGTCTTTTAGGACATCTTGAAGCCATATGACCAATCTTATTACAGTTGAAACATTTAAAGGGTGCTTTACCTTCATACTTACTTCCAATTGGACCTTTAGGCATTTTCCTTGCAAATAGTGCTTCAAGTTCTTCAAGCTCTTTATTTTTTCTCCTACTTTCTTCAAGTTCTCTTGCATAAAAGGCTTTCCAATCAGATTTGTCAAATGATGGTGCAAATGAAGTTGATGCCTTAGAAGCTAAATATGTCTTTATAGTAGCAACAAGACCAAATTCCTCAATTTCAAAAGCTGAAAGTTTTCCAATGAATGTATCCCTAGTTACTGATGCATTAGGCATTGTTCTCAGTTCATTTATAGTAGTAACTTTCATTTTGAATGTTGGTGGCAATCCTCTTAAAACTTTTGAAACAATTTCATTTTCACTTAAGGTTCCTCCACAACATTTAATACCCAAAATAATTTCATTAACTCTTTCCATAAAAGTAGTAATCCTTTCATCTTCTTCCATTTTCAGATTTTCATACCTGACTCAGAAGCTTTCAAGTTTTGCAATTTTGACTGTAGAATCTCCTTCATACAGTGTTTGCAAATGGTTCCAAATAGCTTTAGCAGTAGATCTATCTGATAATCCCATAATTTGTTGATTTGATAATGTGCTCAAAAGTGTTTCTCTTTCTTTGCAATCATTTTCTTCATCTTTAGCCAAGTTAACTGGAGCAGGCTAACCTTGAACAACAACAGTATAGCCATTTAATGTAACATACCAAATGTCCTTCCCAATACAATTTAGATGTGTCTCCATTTTGATCTTCCATATGCCATAGTTGTTTCCATCAAGTTTCAGATTGTCCTTCCTGAAATAGTTAGTAAGCATTTGATCTCCTCAAGCTGTTAGACTTCTGAAAAAAGAGGACCCAGCTCTGATACCAATTGTTAGGTCCTAGAGACAACTGAGAGGGGGGGGGGGGTGAATCAGTTGTCCAATAAATTTAAACCAAAAAAAACTTTACTAAACTTAGTGCTTAATATGGGTAAACCAAAACTTAATGTCGGTGAAAAGTTTGTCAGTTAATTGCAGTACCGGTAAAGATTAATGCATGAAACAGAAAGACAAAAGCATCCACAACACATAACACCAATGTTTGTATGTGGAAACCTTATAAGGGGAAAAACCACGGTGGGAAACCTTACCCACAATCAAATGATACTACTGCAGATAGTATGTGTATACAAATGGGGTCTACACATGCAGAAAGGCCAAGCGCTTAGAGCTCGCTGCTCAATCACAAATGGGAGTCACACTGACTACAGTTGGATGGTTAAATCCGATGATGATGTACTGCTTAATATAGCATCTTTATATACTGGATTCAATACCGGTGGAGTTCTGATTGTCTTCACAAATACCTTCCTTCAACCTTCAAATTATGTCTGTGTGTATAGCTCTACTTAATCTTGCATATACCTTCACACTTGTCTATTTCGCAATCCACATTCCACTCTACGATCTTACAAATAAGATCTTACATATATACCATAACCTAAGACCAATTTTAGTAGGTCGGCTTCTAAAAGATATTACAATAAAAGTAATTTACAAAAAAATAACTGCTGCAATATCCGATTCAACATGTTGGCTTAATACATTTACAACATAATTAAATCATCTCCAAAGCATGCCACGCTGATTTGGAATAGATAAGTCTGCTGGTGCTTATTCTGGACCTATTTGCTGGTAATAGAAAATATGCAAACTTGAATATACCAATGAACAATTATCCAAGACAAAGTGTCCAAATGATGTCTTCAACATAACCAAGTGTTCTTCATGTCATTCCCAATGCCTAGAAATAATATATCTTGCCGGTGGATAGAGTACCAGTGTAGAGTTTGCAGGTGCCAGTGTCAGGGTTTGCCTGCCAGTGAATATTGCCAGAGTTGATAAGTGTTGACATCAATGACAAAACCATATCAACATATCCAAAATACCAACCTAAGTAGCCTTTTCCATATAGGTGTGTTGGTATAGCTACTTCCATAGTAGCCGCTCTATCTTCTTCCTCATCTTTGTACAGCCAACTAAGGATGTCCGTTTCCTCTGGTTCATGTGCTAGAGTGCCTAGTTAAATAAATGTGCCATCAAACTTGGTGATGGGCTGAGTTGCTTGATGTGTTGATGCTATAGGTAATCCATGAGATTTAGGTGATGTTGGTAAGTTGGCCAAACACATGGGTTCCAAAGAGTACTCCCCCATGCCTTGTTCTTTAATTTTTTTTTTTGCTTGAAATCTATAGATAGTGACATATAATTTTCTTGCTGAAGATCTGGGGATAAGTTACTTTGTTTTTCTCCATTATGTGGAACCAAGTTGTCTTGGACTACCCCCATAGCATTACAATGTTGAAAAGGATTATGATCTACTGATATGGAAACCTCCTATCCATTGTAGGGGAACTTAACACATTGATGATAAGTAGAAGGTACTGCTTGCATTTCATGTATCCAGGGTCGACCCAATAAGATATTGTATTTGAGGTCTATGTCCAAGACTTGGCACATAGTGTCTTTTTGAATTGATCCTACTTGAATTGGCAACATTACTGTTCCTTTGGATGATCTTTCTTCATCATCATATGCTTTGATATTGATATTTTTGCATCGATCAATAGATTGCTCAGAGAAGCCTAATGCACGGATAAGTTTTAAGGTACAAATATTGAGTCTAGCTCCTCCATCTATTAATAATCTTTTGACTCGATGTTTGTAGACCAAGACTTCAATGTGGAGTGGAGTATTGTGTGGATGGCTTAATGAGATATTATCATGCTCAGAAAAAGTGAGGTTATGAGGCCCTGTCATATGAGCCACCATGGCTTGGAATTTGTCAGCATCCAGATCTTGAGGTACATTTATTTCTAGTAACGCTTGTTCTAATATGTCTTTGTGTTTTGGTGAAAGTTTCAGTAACTCTAGTATGGATATTTGAGCAAGAGTTTTGCGCAATTGACTGACTAGATCATATTGAATTTTAGGTATGGTGTTTGTTGTTGACGTATGCCCCTTCAAGACATATTTTTGAGCTCTGATTGTTACGTTGACAGATTCATGTTCATGCTTATCTCTGATTGTGATAACATTGTAATGATTATCCTCAACTGATATGTGATTGATGGTGTTATTGTATATGTGATTGATACAAGCTCCACGTGTATCATTTGAGGTTGAAGCTCCATCCTTGTTGTAATTTGGAAGAGGATTTTTTAAGGCTCCATGGTCACCATTCATCTTGAGACCATCGACCGTTAAATCACCTCTATCAATCATGTCCTGAATGATGTTTTTCAGCCTCATGCAATCATTTGTTTGATGACCTTTGTTGTGATGAAAATAAAAAAAGTGTGAGTCATTCCACCAAGGTGGTTTGATTTGTAGTTCAAAGTTATTGATTGCTGGTAAAGAGATAATTTTGTTCGCCAGGAGTTCTCTGATTTCTGACTCTAGTGATTGTCCCAATGGTGTGTACATGCATTTCAGAAAGTTGTTTGCACTACCCTATGAGTTTGGATTAGGTCCCTGATTGGTGTTATTGTTTTGGGCATTGTTGGTGTTGTTTGTGTTGAGTTGATCTTGATTGGTATTTAGTGCATAAGTGTTAGTGCCTAGGTTAGCACCTTACGGATTTTTTGCAGCTTTAAGATTACCTGATAATGCGAGCATGGGTTGCTTTGATTTCGGATCATTTGATTCATTGCCCCCTTCATTTCAATTGTTTTTGTTTCTGGTCCAGAATTTGGATTTGTCTAAGTTGTTGTTTTGATTGTTGTAATGGGATGAACTTTCTCCTTCTTTGAAGAATTTTAACGTTCCTTTCTTGACACATGCCTCTTCTACTTGGATGCCATTCTCAATCAATTTGGTGAAAGATGGTATGCATTGAAGCTTGAGTATGTAACTCATCTCACTATTCAAGTTGTCGATGAAAATCTCCATCTTTTCCTTTTCAGGCACATCTTGAGGATATCTTGAAACCATACACTGCCAATGTTGAAAGAATACCATGAATGTTTCATTGTTTTTCTGTTTGGTGCTGTAGACATCTAACATGGTGATAGCGTACTGAATGTTATAGGAATATTGAGTTATGGATTTATTGACTAATTCATCGAATGACCTGACAGGAGGTGTGATTTTGGATAACCATTCCATTGTTTGTCCTCCCAAGATTCTTGGGAATAACCTCATTAAACAGGTGTCATCAATGAGAAAATTCAAGGCTCATGGTACAAAATTCTCGAACATGATCATGGGGATCACTTTTTCCATCATATTTGTCAAATTTTAGAATGTTTGAGTTTGGAGGAAAAGGCACCATGTTTAACCATCTATAAAAAGGATAAGGACAAATTTTAGTTAATGATTAATAGTGTACTATTGTCCCTTGTTGCATGTCTTGCATTTGTCTTTGTAACATCCACATTTGTTGATTGAGAGCAATCAAAGGTGCATTATTTTGTTGAGGGAACAGTTCTTCCCTTGCATTAATTCTAGGCTGAAATGGTGTGTGGAATGGTATGTTCTGCTTAGGGATATTTTTCTCAGGGATATTTTGTTTAGGGATATCCTGTTCAAGGTCACATGTTTCTTCCTCTCTTTATTGTTCTTGATAGTCATACTGTTGAGATCTTGTTCTAAAAATATCTATGTGTAAATCTTCAGGAAGTTTAACTCCTTTGCTTGTGAGCATGAGCAGATATTTTTCCTTGTTGTTTTCTATGAGTCTTTCTATAAGTTTTTGAAATGAAGCACTTTCTTGACATTCTTGACATTCTTGACATTCTTGAAGAAGTTCTTTAGAAATTTTGGTGTCCTCTAGATTTGGACAATCGAACAGATTTGATAGTTTTCGATTCATGCTGGATTCTGGTTGCATTTTACTTTGTTTGTTTCTTTGAGAGCGAGTAACAATAGGCATCTAGTAGAAGCTTTTTGTGACAAAAGGAACAAACTCTTCTTCAATGTTTTGCTTAGGGGTTGGTGGTTCAAATTGGGGTATGTTATAAGTGATGCAGTCTTCAGGAAATAATGCTAGATTGATCTTTCCTCCATGATTTATTTATTGGCCAAATGCGGATTTTTGACAGAATGCTCTACCCCTCAATGGTTCCTTGTCAAATTCATTTTTATTTTTTTGAAGATATAATCATATATGATGAAGGAATGTTCGATGAGATTTGAAGAGTTGGCGATTGATGTATAAAAATTTATTTCTTTTGGCAAGTTTCAAAGAACTCAGTTGTTGTTTCTTCAACTTAGTGTTATGGTAAATATTCTTTCTTCTCAGAATATAAGGATTAGTCATGCACAAGCGATCAAAGGGGTTCCTTTGATTTGGTTTTGGATTTAGTTTAGCTTATTTTTGGAAACTCAAGTTTTACTTTTATCAAAATGAAGGTTTAGATGCCCCCTCATGACAAAGTGTGTCAAATGATATGGAATACGAGTTTTCCCGATGTGGAAACTCGATTTTACAACTTGGAGTTTTTAAAACAAGTGTGTTTTGGGATAAAAATCCGTTTGATTGAAGGACCTATTTGCCATTTGTGATGATGTTTCCTAATTTTGATAGGAGAGATATGTTTATCTTGTGACTAGCTTCAGATTTTAGACAGCTTTGTTTGATACAAATTTTGCTTGTAGAAATAGGTTTTTGATACTCTATTTTTGGTTTTCTGTCTGATGAAGTTTAGGCTGATGAAGAAAAGCTTTCAAATTTGTTTTTTTTAAATTTTAAAATTGACCCCTGTTTTTGTCCCCTATTTTTCTAGTTTTTGTTATGCGCTAAAATAGAGATGCAATGCGCTATAGAAAGTTCTTAATGCACTAGCGAAAAGACTCTATGAGCTATGCTACCCCCTAATACGCGCTGACTAGTTAATACTGATATTTTTTACTTTGGCCTTGGTTCAGAAAGGTTAAGCACCAATATGGGCTGCCTATGCGCTATCAGTTAAACCCTACGCGCTAAAGTTTGAGTTCTACGCGCTAAGATGATGCTTCAAAGCGCTAAGCTGTTCAAAACACGCTAATTGCTATTGCTTGTTTTTAGATTTTGATAAAGCACTATTGTTAAGCCTTGATGTGCTAAAGAGAAGGTTTAATGCACTAAAAGATGATTCCTACATGCTAAGAAGTTTCTCTTATGTGCTAAACTGCCCTGATATATTTTGACTTGGTTGTTTTTCCACAATTTTGGAATTTTCTTTTGAGTTTTTAATGCTGATGGATAATTTTCTGAAGTAACAAATGAAAGCACGACACCAAAGAGACAACCATTTTTCTTAATCTAAACAATAAGTGTATGTTCTGCGAGGATGTGTTCAAATCCCCATTGTTTTGACAGGTTTAGATACAATCATGATTTTCAATCAGACTCTTTATTCAAAGGTCATAAGCAATATCATAACCCACTAGTCTCGATACTCTGTCAACTCAAACAACTGTGTCACCCCCTAGGGGGCACCCATTTTTTTGGCTTTTGCCAGAAATTAACGCAAAGTGAATTGCTTCACAATTGAGTAGTTATCTTGGGAGATATATGGTGAGCGATCTTGGCAGCAGATTCTTCCCCACCCTTGCACTATAATATTACAAATGTCTGGTTACTGACTCAGCTCAAAGTTTCTATGCTAAGGTTCATAATCAAGCTTCTTGTTTGGCTGTCAGTGATAAAATCCCTCAGGAGGCTTCCCAACCTTTAGAAAAAGGCTTTATGTATCACAAGGATACTGGGGGAAGGCTAATCGATGTGTGCAACCATTGAAAAGGACTTTCATCACTTTCCACTTTTGATTATAGTGGGTTGGAACACTTGGCTTCAAAGCCATTTCCCACTTAGGTCGTTCCCCTCTCACTGGCCAAAAGGCTAAGAGTTATTACTCCTCAGGAGGGAAGGCTTGCTATAGGATTTATTGCTTGAATTAAAGAAAGCTTTTAAGAGTGGTTTGGCTTTTTGATCACCCAGTTAAGGGGAGAGCATATACCTTCCACCTTCAAGACAAAGCACACAAGTTCTTTTTAGCCCTTCAAAGCAATGATTTGCTAATCCTATATGGAGATGTTGCTCCACGAAAACATGGTGTTCTTTTTAAGTTTTCAAGGCAATGATTTTCTGATCTAAAAAAGAAGAACTTGGTCAGCAAAATGAACGCAATTTTTGTCAACAAAAGAAATCGATCAAAAGGGGAATATCTTCCCTCTTTAGTTGCAAAAAGACTTTTTGGGACTTTGTGTGGTTCTTTACTTTGCTAAAACCTAAAATGGATCCTTTTATACACCAAAGGATGGTGAAATTCTTTTTAATCCATTTATTTGCAAAACTTAAAAAAATTGATTTGTTCTTTTTTAAAACCCAATTTGAAAATTTTCTCTCCTAAGAAAGCAAGGAAAAAATTTGTTTTGTGGTTCTTTTTAAATCCCAAACAAAAGTGAGTTCAATTTTAACAAGAATCAAAAGAACTTTATATCTTAACTAACTTAACTAAGTTAGTAAGAACTTAAACTACTTAATGATCCTAAAATTAAGCTTGTATTTGCAAGAAATTTGTTAAAACCATGCAAAATATCAAGTAAAATTGTTAGAAAATTTGTGGGTTTTTGTGGACTTCAAGAAGTCTAATTTTTACATTTGGTTACAATTTTTTGGTTTTGCCTCTATATGTGATGTGCTACAGAACAAATTGTACGTGCTACTATATAGTTTGGATGCGCTATCAAACAAACCCGATGCGCTAAGCTATTTTCTAGATGCACTAAGCTGTTATTCTTCTGAGCCAAGACCTACAAGAAAAGGTTAGTGGGGATGATGCACTAAAGTATGATCTTCTTGCATTGGGAAATGAGTCCCATCGCCAAACAGTGAGCCGAATGCAGTAAATGATCCACTAGATGTGCTAAGGGATGTTCCCTACATGCTGATTCTTGTTTCCCACATACCTGCACAAGTGTTTATTTTCAAAAACCGATTTGATTAATGGGGTAGTGCCCCACGGTGGGTGCCAGAAATGTGTGCTGAAAAAGCAGGTCAATGAAACTTAAAATGGGAAAAAGTGGTCTTAAAGAGCTTGTTCACACACCCACAGGACTTCTTGGTGCAAGTTATGGAGTCATGAAGAATGACTCAACTTCCCAAGGTTGGTTCCATGGTTCTCTATCTCACAAGGTCCCTTAAGCCAATGCCTTTGCTCTCAGATCACTGAGCAAAGAGGCCTAATGATGACTAATGTAAGAATGAGGGATGCTTTTGATTGACTTTAATATGAATGCATCCTATTTATGCATGATTCTACAAATGAGTTAAACTAGATTATAAGATACCAAGGTTTGTAGCAATACTATCCTAACATGATATACTAGTTAATGATCTAAGCTAAGATAAAGGAAAATACTCTAAAATGCTTATTAGATTAATTCCTATTGCAAAGAGAGGCTAAATGTATTGATAAAATTGAGCATAAATAAGATACTAAAAGCTTGCATGGATCCCTAAAATGGAGGAATGAGAGATCTATTTATAGTGAAAATAGGGCAATGGATGGTCAGGAATGAAAGAGTTAATCAAGGGTCAAGTTTGAAAATTGTCAATCCATGTTTACAATTGGCACCAATGAAATGGTGACAATTGTCAACCTAAGATTGGTTGAGAGGAGAGGTAAGAAGCATTAAATGCTTGAGAAGACCTCATGGTTACCTTAGGAGTTAAGGGTTAAGGTTAGGTTAGGGTTATCCAATGGATAAAGCTTTTACTGTAGGGGTAAACTCTTGTGCAAAGGTTAAAAGGATAACCATGGTCAAAGCAATAAATGCTTGATGAGGCGTTTGGGTTAGATTGAGGTTGAGTTAGTCAAAAAGTCTTTAATCATGCCACTAAGGGTTAGTTAACCATTAATGGTTTGAAGACTTTGGGGACAAATTTGTAGGAGTCCTTCCAAATTTGGGGGTATTCAACAAGTGAGCTTGTTGAATGGATAAAGGCTTTAATTCCTTTTGAAGACTTTACTCCAATTTTGAGAAGTGACATCCTCAAATTTAGGGAAAAGGGATAATGGATGGGTTTGGGGTTAATTGATTAGGATTAGATGGATTCTAGAAGGAATTAGGAATAGGGTTGAGGATGCAAGTGGGAGATGTAGGAAAATGCAAGTGGGTGAGGGAAAATATAATTAATTAAAATCAATTACTTTATTTCAATTTGGTTGCAATTTGGGAAATTGAATAAATTAGATTTATTCAATTTGGGGTAAACTTATTAATTAAATGTAAATTTAATTAAAAAGTAAGAAGAAGGGATTTAGTTAAATAAAATGATTTATTCAATTAAATGACATAAAAGGGCTTAAGTGAATTTAACTAAATAAATTGAATAATTTACTTAATTAAATAGAAGAATGTGGGTGATTTAGTTAAATTAGATTTAACTAAATAGAGGAATGGGAATAAAATGAACATTAGATATTCATTTAGGAATATGGTCGTTTTTATACGTCTACAATGCTCACAGCCGCCATCATGAGGGTGTCTGAAACTCCCTTTGACAGAGGCTTCAACATACTCTGCTTTCACCATTGGGTGGCTATAGGTAAGATTGATCTGCTTATAAAAAACCACGACTTTCTATTCTTTGCAAACTAATTTTTTGTGATTGCATGTTGCAAAAAAAAAAAGGTTTCTTGGAGATTATAAAAAATGTTTTCTATCTTCATGCTCATACTCTTGAATTGATTCATGATTCTCATGATTCCTCTTTTCTACTCTTGGCTGACATGGGTTTTCCAAAAAACCCTAGCCGACACACTTTGCATATGGCTTCCATCCTGCAAAAACGCTTTCTCTGCATTCATGTTCTTTTCTCTATTTCATATGTTGTGATATTCGCCTCCTTTTGCTTGCATCAATCTGCAACAAAAATGCATTTATGTCTCCATTTCCCGCTTTGTTCTATTTGCATTGATCTGTAAACATGGTGTCGTTGCCATCATCGTTTTCTCTATGATCTCTTTTCTTGGCAGAGATATTTGAAACAACAACCCCAAAATGGGTTTTCTGTGGCTAAGGCTCTGGTGTTGATGGCTCCATTCGAAACCATGGGGTTTTGATTCAGAAACACCTCCACTTATTAAACAAGGGGGTCAATCTATGGTTTTTATTTTTATTTTTATTTGAATTTTCTGACTCATAGGGCATGACTCTCTTCTTGTAGCTTTACCTCAAAATGCTGAGACTCAACCTGCATCTGTGCATTTTGATTTGGCCACTTTGTATGCTCCATTTCTTGTGGATATTTGAGAGGAAAGACATATTGCAAAGGGGATGTAGTGGTCTTGAAACGGTTGAAATACCTGATCAATAATGCCCCTTCAAACTGATCATAAAAGTTTTAGGCTCAATGAAAAATGCTCTTTTAATGATCATTTGTAAATATTTGCACATTTTGTTCATGCTCTTCAAATGCATCTTCTTTTATACTCTTGCATACAACAATACGTCTCATCTATTTAATTTGATATTGTTATTATGCATCCTGGCTTCTATACTTCAGGAAGAATACATATTTGTTGTGAAATCACTTCTTCTTTGAAATCAGTGTTGCACCTTTATGTTTATGGAAGATATGTGTGTGCAGATAATCAGTTAGAGATGCATTTTGAACAACTCATGTTTTTTATGTAACACCTACTAGTTGAGAGTAGATGTGTATTTCCTCTTGTGAACATGAAAAAATTACTATCATAACTGGAAGTGATATGCTTCTCCTCTTGTTCTTTGATGCATAAGATCAACATCGTATTTGTTTAATTATGAGGCATTGAAAAGTTAGAAACACATGAATACCAAAATATTTCTTACCACTGCACTTGATTACTACTGCCACCCTTGCTTTGAATGTAACAACCACTTGCTCAAGGCCTTGTAATGCTTATCATTCCTTCACAATGACAACCATGTCACCCTGTTAGATCTCCTCTACTAATTAATTAATTCATGTATTTATCTTGTGACCTTAATTGGATAAGATTGATTGAAGTTCATTCATTTCTATCTTATGAGTAATTGTCCTTCTTCTTTTGGATAAATGCAAACAATATCTTACTCTTTTATTCCCTGCTTTGGCAATGTGTATCAACTTATTGCCTTAATTTATCAATGTGTATACCACTCACTAGTTACTCCATGAAAGGAATGAATACTCTGAGACCATTTAAGTCCAGATTTTCTTCCAAACATATTCTTTGATGGCGAATACAAAAAACCAACACCAAATATCCTTCTTTTTCTCAAATCTGATTATTCATTTGGTACGAATCTGGACTTAAATAGTCTTAGAGAATAATGTAGTTACTGTACCTTTTATTTTCATGATGGGCTCAACCCTTGTGGGAGCCACATTTTTACCCCACATGCCGACACTAAAAATGATTAGACTTGTTACTGCACATGGAACAAACTAGCTAGCAAAAGTTAAAAAAAAAAAGTATTTGCTTATAGATGTCTTTACTTTTTTGGGGCACAATGGGATCAACTGATATATGTATAAGCACGTGATCATATAGCGTATAACCAGTCATTCTTATATCCTTCAAGATCTAACATAATTGTTGTGACTAATGTAGGAATCCGGGCATTTGGAAGGGCTTAGGATGTGCAGAAACAATCAGCTTCAGACCACCATTGAAGACACATAACCAGTCATCTAGGCAATGGTTGGTTACCCTCTTTATATTCTTATGCCTTTATTTTATTTATTTTTATATATGTTATTGATCTTCTTTTGTTTCAAAGAAGTAAAGGCCAGTCTCACAGCTTGTGTGAGACTACATGTACATTTTCACATTTAATGAATAAAGATTGCATTATTTTTCAGAAAAGACTGCACAAATATTTCTATGTTATGTTCATTTTCATGAAATAAAATTATTTTCTTAATTTTTGTAATCCTTAATGCTAATTGTATTTTATAAATGAATACAATGTGAGAAGTCTTAAAATGCACCTTTTGCTTGACAACATTGTGGCTCTATCTAATTGAGTGTGAAAGTGAAAATCTGGTAACATTTTTTGCGATTTTCGGTGAATGGTTGCCTTCTAAACATCCAAACCAGTAGCCTAGAAAAAATTTGGGCACAAAGTCACTTAGAAAACGCTACTGAAACACAAAATAGTGTAGATAATAACCCTTGCTAGCTTGTTAAAGTACAGGTTTAGGATCTGTGATAGTGGAGCATGAGGCTTTACTATCATGGGTTGTAGAAATGCACTTGACAAGTTAATGAGAGACATCTCATGTGCTATTTGGACTCAAGATAATTCTTTAATGAACTACTGTCATAGTCACTCATTGATTGGTTATGGGTGTAAGGTTTGTGACAATAAGATGTAAGTGGTATATGCATACTCAACCAGCCAGTGAATACAAACAGTAGCACAACTTTAAACAAAACCCCTGCTTTAGCATATAGAAAAACCTTGGAGACCTAATAGAACAACATAAACAAACCACTCAAACTATTCCAAGACAACACTTAGGGAAAACCAAAACATCTACACTAGAGTGCAACAACCCTTTATTGAAAGCTATAAACCTATACTAATATATATAAAAATCCTTATAAAAGTTATTAAAAGTTATCTTACAATTTTAACATATTTATTTAATTTTTATGTTATAATTTCACCCTAGATAATGACATTGATAACAATTAGAGAATTTCTCTCCAAATGTTGTAAAGTCGCTTACAATTTGACTTCATTATTTGTACCTTCCTTTACTCCTTTACCTCCAATTGCCAAAAATATTTATGTTCCAATCTCTTGCCACAAAGCCTATACCTAAAGTGCCTGATTCTCTCATCACGCCTCATAAATTTTGACTTCTGCAGTTGACTTCCGTGCATCCTACATCCGGTTTCATTCAATCGACAACTTCCTTCCTCATAGAATTCAAAATAACCTTGAGATACCCATTAACAAACCAACATTTATATTATATTATAATTATTAATATTATTTTATTGAAGTGAGATTTATAGTTAATATTATAAAAATATAATTCAAAATTGTGTAGGGGAAAAAGCGAGACTAGGTTAACATGCCCTAATCCTACCTTTTGACACACATTATGGAATACGAAAGAGCCTAGAGGTATCACACAATTGGCTACTTCTTTTTGTGAAAGAGAGAGCCATGGGCTACCTATTAGGATTTCTATTCCTTTGTTGTAATTGAAAGATAAAATGATACAAGTTCAAGTCCTAATCCCAAAATGCATGTACGAACTAATAAAAAGATTGCAGAATTGAGATTAAACAATGAACAGCTATAAATACAAGGATGAAATAAGAATGCAGATGCGTACCCGAAGTCAAAATCTAATTGAAAATGTTTGGGATAGGGGCACGGGCGCCACTATCCTGATACTGTGCCGGAAACTGCACCTGAAACTGCTGTCTTGCACTCTGGAAACTGTCAAAAATGCTGTCTGTCAAGAGGACCAGGGCACCCAGCGCCTCTGTCCCAGGGACTAGGGTGCCCAGTGCCCCTGTCCTGGTAGGACCAGGGTACCCCATGCCCCTGTCCAGGTCTTTTGCTCTGCAATTTGGTGTGGAGTGCTGTCTCGACCTACTTTTCCCGGATCTGTAACCTGCGGCATCGTCCGAGTCCCGAAATCGGCACTTATATCTGAAAAGGGTGTGGGCGGCTATATAGGGTTTTGCCTTAGTCAAACCCCCACTTTGGTGATTTCCACCTCAACGAATAGCCAAGTTGTATTGTAAAATGTATTGTGTGTGCAGACCTTGTGTGTGTGCAAGATCCTAAAATGCAAGTAAGCAAACTAGAGCAACCTAGAAAGTAAACCCTAATTGCTTGTAAATGATGATGTAAATGCTCTAAATCAAAATGCAAAGTGATCTAAAGCATGAATAAGTGGTATATTGAAGCTTATGCAAAGACATGAAAACAACATGAAATCATACCCAACCCCCAAGGGAGGGGTACAAGCCAATCCTCAGTCGGTAATCTCCTATTGTTCTTCAATGTCTTCCAAGCCCTAAATGGATGAATGAAATTGATAAATGCTTGATAGAGGGATGTTGAATGTTGTTGAAGTCTTCAAAGATCTACTCTTTCGCTGCATATGAGGTTCCTGAAAACAAAAATCGGATCCTTTCAAATGAAGAAAGAGAGCTCTTATGTATGAAACCCTAGGTCGTAATTTCATCTTTTAGCCGACCTAGAGATTGAATTTCCCGCCAATTTCTTGGGGTTAAGCTTTATTTTATGATTGGATTGTGCTCCTAAAATTTTGGGAAAAATGTCCGGGACCATGTGCACTCCGGGCGCCACGGTCCCGACAACTTTTCACCAAATTTTCAGGGCCGTCGGATATGATGATTTTAGAGAGAATCTTGAAGTTACAGGTGATTTCGAGATGTTTTGACCCCCAAAACCAAGCCCCCAAGTTCAAAATAGGACTTAATTAGGGTTTTTGATTGAATGATGTATTGGAGGAATAAAATGAAAAGGGAACACTTTAACGAAAGGGCCCAACTTTATGATGTGGAGAATGGTGAAATAGGACCTTAGACCTAATTAATTTGGTGAATTAAGTGCTAAAGGAGAAATGCAATGCAAAATGTAAAATGCACCAAGGCGGGTGCTAAACTAGGTGTGAAATTGTACCACCCTAGCAAGTGCGTACAATTTACGATGCTACAAAAATTATAATTATTAAGAATTACAACAAATATTTTTACTACAATGCTATAAAGACAAGTACTCCCAATACATGACACTTATTGATTAATATAACTAATTATTAATCTTAGACCAAAGAAAGAATGAGAAGTGCCTAAAATTTATGACCACAATGAAGCCATATGTAACAAACTGTTTCAAATGTCATCATAATTTAGTTTAACAAAAATGCTTTTATGGCTTTATATTGGTAGCCTCTAAATCTTATTTGAAAGAATTCTTTGCAATGGCATTGTGCTCCACTCTAATAGATCCATCATCCTACAAAATACGACATAATTAACACCTTCAAATTTTACATACAAATCAAAAAGTATCAGAGACCTTGAAATTACTTCCAAGACTAATAAGACTACAACAAATAAAAGAAGAGAATCTGAAATTAATAGTAAAACTATTTATCTTATTAAAAGAAGCACAATACTACTTTTAATTGATATCTTCTTACAGTGTGATTGCCACATCTTAAATCTAATTTTGTGCAACACCAGCTTATGCTAGTTGTTGTATTGCAAGACATTTTATATGAGCATTGGAGAAAAAGTTTGTTGTAGATTTAATAATTGATAAACTTACAAAAAATTAATACAATGAATATGCATGTCTTTATCGATCCCATGTCTTTTCTTGCTAGAGTGGGCAAAAGTGTTGCTGCAATAACAAAGAGTAGGAGGATGCAAATAAGCTTGCTACCCATTGCTTTGACTGCCTTTCTAAGTTCAACTCGATGGCGTCCAAAGCCTCACGAGAGGTATCTTTTTGTTCTGCTTTTCAAACCCTTCCCATGTTGAGGCAATTCTCACCCATGGGCCTTGGACCATTAGGTCTTCCCTCCTAGTTTTTTAGTGATGGTCTCATGACTTTTCTATCTCAGATGACAAAAAATTGTGGGGTCTAGTCTGGGTTGAGTTTTCTATTCTTCCTTTGCCTTTTTGGCCTTTCATGTAAACCATTGCTCAGTCTATTAGAAAAGTTTTTTGCCTTGAGCCAGAAATTTTTTTTAATGCTTGACCTGAAAAGTGGGTGTGTGTTGAGGTCGACCTTTCTTGCGACTTGAAAGAAACTATTGATATCCAAGTGGGAGGCAACACCTTCACCAGGACGGTGCTTTATTTGAACCTACCCAACACTTGTTATTAGTGTCAGTCAACGGAACACAAGATCAGGGATTACCCCTTGGCTATGCCAAAAATAAAACCCCCTATTAAGGAGTCTAGCTCTCGACCTATGGAGGGTGCTAAGAAGGATGAATGGACCATTGTTGTTCATTAAGGTAAAAAATCTGTAGTTTCAGCCCAAAAGACCCCTATCAATTCTAGTTCTCAACTATCAGTGGATCGTCCTTCACAGCCTCCATCTCCCCAGGTGGTTTCTACGCTAGTTTCAAAACTTGACTAGTAGGAGAAGACCTCTTTTGAGGGTGCTACTCGTCCTGCTTGGGTGCACACTCCTCAGGCAGTGTCTCTAATTTCTACTCCTTACTCTCTATGCCACTCTTGCATCCCTTCTGGCTGTGCGAAGATTGTAGAGGGTGGTTCAGAAAAATGAAGAGTTATCTCAAGTGGGGACCCATAGTTTTTGCGTAATAGCTTCTCCTCTCTTGGGGGTGAGTAGGATATGATTTTTTTCTCGTGAATTACATCTCGTGGAATGTTTGAGGTCTCACAAACCTCTCTAGAAAGTACTCTGTCCAAGATGTTCATCAAGGTGTTGTAGGCCTGGATGTTCCTTTCCTCCAGGAAGTTAAAATTGTAGGTTTCATGCTCAATGCTGCATGTCATGTTATCTATCTGTATAGCCTTTTTTTGCCTCCCAGCATGAGGTTGGTCAAGGTAGATTTGTTACTCTCATCTCACCTTGGTGGTACTCTGAAGTCATCTCACATGGCTTTGATCCCATGCAGCGTACTGTCTGGGTATCATTGTCAATCGATAATCATTCTATTGGGATCGTTAATGTTTATGTTCCCAATGACTCAGTTGATAGATCTCATCTCTGGCAATGGATTGTAGACAATTTTCACTTGCCACATGGGTCATGTGTGGGGACTTCAATATAGTTGAGATGGCATCTAATAAAGACAATTTTTTGCCTTTTCGCTGGATAGTTGGTAAGCAGGAAGCCTGGTACTATATGTGCAATAAATTGGGTCTTTTCAATCCTAACACAAATAGCCACCACCCTGGTGGGGTCTGGCACACTTGGTCTAATTTTAGAGCTGGCTCTGACAAAATTCTTAAGAGGCTTGATTATGCTATGATATCTATGCTATCTTTTTTCTCCTTTTCTAACGATCAAGATCTGCCCATCACTCCACTTGCTAATGTGATGTTGTCCAACCATTTCTCGATAAAGTTTAGCATTAAATGGCAAATAATTAGGTAACATCCTTCTAAAATGTAGTTCTACCTCAACACGTCTCTCCTGCTTCATCAAGCCACTATGGCCCATATTCAGAGGGTTTGGAATTTAGAGCCAAGGCCCCATCATCACATTGGTTGAACTGTGTGGTGGCATGATGCCATTTCCCATTCTGTGAGGTTTCTACTCATTTATGGTAGACAACTCGCTATCTACTATAGGCAGTCATATGATGTGACTACCAAAGCTCTCTATGATGACATAGAAGTTGTGGCCTTGAATCTTTTTTATTCTACCCTGCAACTCCGCTTAGCCTAGCTCCGCCATCAGAAACAAGTTGCTGATAACCACTTTGCTAGAGGAGTTCAGATCAAAGCCAGGTTACACTGGCTCAAGGTGGGTGATAGGGCCTCTTAGAATTCTTCCTAGCTCTATGTGCCCATCATACCTTTGTAGAGATCAAGAAAATCAAAGAGGGGCAGTCCCTACTAGCTCAATTGCTAGACACATTGCAAGCCTTTGTCCATCATTATGAGAAGGTGTTCACAACGTAGGGAGATTCTTTGGCTCAAACCCAAGCTTTGCAAGATTTCTTAGCCGTTGTTCCCAAATGGTTCTCTGATTCTCAACAAGCCTTTTGTGACCTCCTTCTGACCATTGATGATCTCAAGGAATCCACTTTTTCCATGGTAGATGACAAAGCCCTGGCCTGTGATGGCTTCCCTAGTGAATTCTACAAAGCTCTTTGGCCTTGTATTGGTCTTGACCTCCATAAGGTCTATCTAGAATCTTTTCATTCCCACTCTCTAGGAATAATGATTAACCATGGCAACATCAGATTTATCTATAAGGTTGGGGTTCCAGAGGACATTTGCAATTGGTAGCTTATTACCTTGCTCAATGTCTCTTATAGGATGATTGCCAAAGCCCTAATTCTCAAGATTCACCATCTCTTGCCTCTTCTTGTTTGTCAAGAATAGACTTGCGTCATTAAGTCCTAATTCAGTTTGGACAATATTATTGCTATTTGGGAAGGAATGGACTAGGAGAGATGCTCTCAATAGCTTGCAATCTTTCTTAATACTGACTTTGCTAAAGCATATGACCGCATTGAATGGCCTTTTATCCTGGCTATGCTGAAATCCCTAGGCTTTGGTCCCTGATTCATTCAGTCTGTTCAAATGTTATTTGGAGATGCCTCGGCTTGCATCACCATTAATGATCAGAAGTCTGAGGCTTTTGCCCTTTTTAGATCCATTCGCCATGAATATCCTCTAGCTCCTTCTTTATATGTTCTCATTGTGGAATGGTTTGGTTACTTATTTGCTAATGCTATCTTTTTTGGGCATGTCCATGGTATCTCACTACCTAAGTCACCTTCTTAACTTGTCAATGGTCACTTTGCGGATGATTCCTTTCTCACTCTCATTGAGAGCGAAGATAATGTGCAAGCTGCCCTCCAATGTTTGAACACCTTTTGCTTAGCTTCTAGTTCTGCCATTTAGTGGCACAAGACTCAATGTTATAGGCAGTCCTTTCTTCCTGCTCTGCCTTGGATCCTCCAACATGATTGGAAGTGGCTTCAACATGGATTTTTTTTTTTTCTTTCTAGGCATTCCTTTTTCCTTCCAAGCTTCTCCTTTGGATCTCTAGAATGTGATTTTAGCCACGATTGAGAAAAATCTTGCGTACTGAATTACCAAGCCTCTCTCTTTGGCTGGTAAATTCCAAGTTTTCTCCAAAGTGTTGGCCGCCATTCATGTCTACTACTCATCTTGTTGGGCTCCTTCTAAGGCCTCTTACTTGAAGTTGGAAAGACTTCTACGAGCCTTTCTTTGGGCCTTTGGGTCTAACCATCATGGTTTCCATAGGATTTCTTGGGAATACTGTTCTCTTTCCAAGGATTCCGGAAAGCTTGGCCTTATTTCTACCTAGAACCAAGGGCTTGCCTTATGTGCTAAATGGATTATCAAAGCCTTATCTGGTGATGAAGCCTGAAAAATTCTTCTTAGACATTGTATTTTTTTAGGCTTTCCTACCAAAAGGCCTTCTTGGATGGGGATTGGCTTGCAAACCCTACTCATCATGAAAGCCCATGTTCAGATGAAGGGTTCTTTTATGGTTAAAAACATCTGGCATGCTTGGGAAGCTATCAAGCCTTGGCTTCTATGGGCTGATGATGGCTTTCAATATGGATTATCCATGAATCAGCACAACATATGGTGGTCTCCTCTTTTTCAGGTACAATGGTTACCGCTAGCCAAGATCTAGGGTGTTAGTACTCTACATTTTCACAAATGCTGCTTTAGAACTCCTAAGGATATGTTTTCCAGAGCTTCTATGAGCCTCCGGTCATGGGAAGACCTCCAGGTCCTGTTTCACCTGTCTCGGCCAGATCGACAGACTTATGACCTTATGGTCTCGGCCTTAGCCTCAAAGTTGATTCATAAGCTTGGCATCTTGTCTATCAGACCTTTGTGGAAAGACTGGAAATGGTATCCTTCGATTCCTTTCACCAACTAAAAAACCAAAATGGGCTATGTCTGGTTGGTTCCTCATTTGCCCATGGTCCATATTCTCAATCAGCGATGGCACTTGCAATCTTCTCCAACTTCCTGCAGATTCTAGTTTCAAGTTGTCTAGTCTGCCACCTCTAAACCCAAGATTTCACACTTTTCTTGGTGTGTGTGTTGGTAGGGTTTTGTCATTGATGTCAAAACCTACTAAACTTTGGCACTTTGGATAATTGACAATGTTCACCGGCAAGCAAGTGACTTATGCATAGTCACTGGTATTTGGTTCACCGATAGGATATATTATTCACTGGCACTTGGAATCATATGGATAATACTTGGTTATGTCGAAGACATCATTTGGACACTTTGTCTTGATGATTTATTCATTGGTATATTCAATTTTGCATATTTGTTGTTACCGGCAAATAGGTCCAGGTTAAGCGCCGACATACTTATCTATTCGAGATCAGCACGACACATCATGAAGATGTTTTTGTTGTTATTGTAAATGCATTGAGTTGACATCATGCATCGAATACTATTTCATTTTTAATTGATCTTATTGTAATATCTTTAGTAAGCCGACCTACTCAATTGGTCTTAGGTTATGGTATACATGTAAGATCTTATTTGTAAGAACAAGTGTGGAATGCGAAGGAAGATATAATTTGGTATATGCGAGAATAACCAAAGCTATACACATAGACATCATTTTAAGGTTGAAGGAAGGTTTTTGTAAAGACAATCAGAACTAAACTGATATTGAATCTAGCATAGAATGATGCTATTTTGTGCAGTACTTTTTTATTGGATTTAACCATCCAATTGTAGTCAGTGTGACTCCCATTTGTGATTGAGCATTGAGCTCTAGGCTCTTGGCCTTTCTGCATGTGCAGACCCCATTTGTATACACATACTATCTGCAGTAGTATCATTTGATTGTGGGTAAGGTTTCCCATTGTGGTTTTTCCCCTTACAGGGTTTCCATGTACAAATATTGGTGTTATGTGTTGTGGATGTCTTTATCTTTCTATTTCATGCATTAAACTTTACTGGTACTATAATTAACTAATAAACTATTTACCAGTATTAAGTTTTGGTTTACTGGTGCTAAGCATTATGTTGGTTAAGTTGTTTTTTGTTTGAATTTATTAGACAACTGATTCACTCCCCATCTCAGTTGTCTCCGGGACCTAACAATTGGTATCAAAGCCTAGTCCTCTTTTTGCAGAGGTTTAACCACATGAGGAGATCCAATGTCTACTAAATATTTCAGAAAGGACAATCCTAAACTTGATGGAACCAACTATGGGATATGGAAGATCAGGATGGAAACACATCTGAATTGCATTGGAAAGGATATGTGGGAAGTTACAAAGAATGGTTATACTGCACCTACTCAAGGTCAGCCTAATCCACCTACCATAGCTAAAGATGAAGAAAATGATTGCAAGGAAAGAGAAGCACTTTTGAGCGCATTATCAAATCAACAAGTCATGGGATTATCATATAAGTCTACTGCTAAAGCTATTTGGGATCATTTGGAAACACTGAATGAAGGAGACTCCATAGTCAAAATTGCAAAACTTGAAAGCTTCCGAACCAGGTATAAAAATCTAAAAATGGAAGAAGATGAAAGGATTTTTGCTTTTATGGAAAGAGTAAATGAAATTGTTTTGGGTATTAAATGTTGTGGAGGAACCTTAAGTGAAGATGAAATTGTTATAAAAGTTTTAAGAGGATTGCCACCGGCATACAAAATGAAAGTTACTACTATAAATGAATTAAGAACAATGCCTAATACATCAATAACTAGAGATACATTGATTGGAAAACTTTCAGCCTTTGAAATTGAGGAATTTGGTCCTATTGCTACTATAAAGATAGACTTAGCTTTCAAGGAATCAACATCATCTGCACCATCTTTTGACAAATCTGATTGGAAAACCTTTTATGCAAGAGAACTTGAAGAAAGCAAGAGAGAAAATGAAGAACTTGAAGAAAGCAAGAGAGAAAATGAAGAACTTGAAGAACTTGAAGCACTATTTGCAAAGAAAATGCCTAAAGGTCCAGTTGGAAGTAAGTATGAAGGTAAAGCACCCTTTAAATGTTTTAACTGTAATAAGATTGGTCATATGGCTTCAAGATGCCCTGATAGACATGCTAGACTAAGAGAACAAGCTAGAAGAACATACAAGCCTAACCCTGAATATCAAAGATATAAATTTAAGAAGAATAAAGAAAAAAATTGTTATCTTGCTGATGAAGGAGTCACTGATGATTCTGATGAGGATCCAATAGACAATGGATGTGTCTTTGTTGCTATAATAGAAGATCAACTGACACCTACTGTTCAACTGGTAGAGCAAGCCCTGGTAGCTAAAATAGAAATTAAGGATGAATGGATCATTGATTCAGGATGCTCACATCATATGACTAGTGATAAAAGTAAATTCTTGAACTTTCAAGAATATAATGGAGGTCTGGTAAGATTTGGAGATGATAAATCTTGTTTGATCAAAGGAAAAGGTACAATATCTCTTGATGGTAAGCATAATACTGCCAATGTTTACTATGTTGAAGGTTTAAAACATAATCTTTTGAGTGTTGGTCAATTAGTTGAAAAAGGATTTCAGTTACAATTCAAGAATGTAAAATGCAAAATCATGAACATAACTGGTTTGGAAATTGCAACCGATAGTCAAACTAGAGGTAATATCTTTCATTTGACTAACAATGAAAAGACATGCTTGATTGCACATATTGATGAAAGTTGGCTATGGCATAAGAGACTCTGTCATGTAAATTTTGATTGCATTGTGAAAATTAGTACAACCAAGGTAGTAAGAGATTTACCTAGGATTGTCAAACCTCACAATCTAGTGTAAAGTGGAAAATCGAACCCTAGGTGTTCCTCCCCCTCCAAGGAGAAAGGAGGTCACTAGGATTGACGGTTTTCACTTAGGAGAGACTTTACATTCAAAAAAGGGGTTGAAGCTCACAAGATCCAATCCCACACAATGCAAGATTGAATTCTAAATGAGTTTCAAGGGTTGAGACAGCAAGGCTACCCTCTTTTGTAAAGAATGTAGATAGATGGATTGAATTAGGAGTGTAGGTGAAAGTAAGAAAGATTCACTTGTAGATAGAAATAGAAACATGGGATGAAGCTGCAGACCTGGAATTAGCAGTAAAATGTCGAGACGATGTTTTTCTACAAATTTGAGCGAAAGTTGATGGGACGATGGTGCCCGGCGTGCACACGGTCCTCTGAAAAATCCGCGAAACGAAGGAGGATCTGTTCGTCTCTGCACAAAGGTTCCAGATCTTCAATTATAGCCGTGTACCTACAACCTACACACAGAAAAGAGAGGACGATTGGGGAGTTAGGGATTAGGGGTTTGCCCTTAGGTCAAACCCCGATTTTTGGAATTAACCAAGAAATGAGAATGTTGTAAATGTAAATGTTTGTAATGTAAATAAGTACTGATACCTTGTTGTAAGAATGTTTGTATTCTTACATGCTAAGGTGTAAATGATGTTGTATGTTGTATGTTGTAAGTGATCTCCTCTTCACTGGTTGAATCCTTGTCTTGAATGCAACACTTAGCCTTGAATGGAGACTTAGAATGCTCAATTGCTTGAAGGAATGCTTGAATGTTTGCTTAGTGCTTCCGCCTCTTGTACACATATGTTCTTCCTCCTCCAAATGGGAGAGGAAATGTAGTTTATATACTTGTCAATTAGGGTTAGGAGACTGATTTTTCTGACCTTGGGCTGACCTAGAAACAATATTTTCCAATTTGCAAACTTGAAGACCCGATGCCCCATAAGAGACCGAGCCCAAAATAGGGCCAGGGACCAGGGCGCTGGGCACCATGGTCCTGAGGGACCAGGGCACTGGGTACCATGGTCCTGAAGGACCAGGGCACTAGGGGCCATGGTCCCATCTCTTGGGACAGTAGGGTGCAAGGAAGGATCAGGCCAAGGTGCAGAAATATGCAGTTTTTGATGTTGTAAACAGGTTTCGGGGTCTCCATTCAGGTTCAGTGTTGCATCGCCATCGTGAAGACCCAAATGCAATCAAAATCGCAAGTGTCACAATTTTGGGATGCTACATTTAGCCCCCACTTTAGCGGGAGTATAAGCATATGCCCATACTTCCGGTAAAGTACAAGGAAACGACATTGAAAGACTTTCACCACGTCAAGGAGGCAAGATACACCAAGCCCCCAGTGGACTACGGATCTTACGGCTTCGATTGAAAAAGTAAAAGGGAAGATCATGAGGGAGAACCATGACTGTCAGTAGTAAGGTTCCCTCACTATGAGTCATGCAAGAAAAATACCAAAAATTTTCAAGGCAAAGCTAAGTTCGCCAAGAAATTTTCAAGTATCTTGAAGAGATATGGACGGAGTGTATGCCCCCTACATTAAAGCAATCACACATACCTCATTGGGGGTGATTGCTTTAAAGTAGTGATACACATAAGAAATGAGAAGGGAAAGGAGCACGTTATCACAAAGATTTAGCCCCCAAGTGTGAGATAAACCCAAGGATAATAAACACAAAGCACGAGGTGACTTCGCTTTCCTCAGGGTCAGTATGCTATATGATAATTCATGTATATCATATGTATGTATACATAATTGTTCTTCATTCCCCAATCAAGGAAGGTCACCTAGAAGAAGGGAACACATGTGTCTTTTGAGTCAACATGAGAGAGACCAAAAGAGATCTCAATGCTTTGCATCATTCTCAAGTAGACAACATTAAGGACAACACATAGAAGAATGAGAATAACACCTAGAAGAAGTAATAGAAGAAAGAGAGGAGGAGAGAATTTGCTATGCTAATGAAACTAGTCTAGCACGTCATCCACCCCCCGATCTTGCTGATCAATATTTCGGGAAGGCAGGAAACACGCTAGAGGAGGAACATCCAACACAACAGATGGAGCTATCACAAGATCCAAACAAGGGCTATGTTCATGTTCCAAGCCACGTTGTTCTTGTCTAGGAGCTAGGATAAGTGCTTTAGAAAATTAGTTAGATAAATGGTTATCAAAATCAACAAATTCATATTCACTATCAGAAGCAAGAGAAGTAGTATTTTCATCATGAATAACATTTTCATATATATCATCATCAAGATTTATAAAAATAGGATCTTTAACTCACACAGGATCAAAATCATCATGCATCTTATGTTTACGAGATTTTGGCTCAATTTTTGGCTAAGGAGAAAATGGAATAATACTAGCTGAAGGTGTTTTTGGGGATTGCAAAGTTTGAGAAGCAGCTGCACAAGCTCTAAGATGACGCTTTCGTCGGCATTCATGTGCAGAATGATTTCGTCTATTTTTAGTAGGAAGTTGAGAAGATTGAGGAGGAGGAATATTCTCATCCTTATCACTTGGGTGTTTAGGTTGTGGTCTCTTAGGTTGGATAATAGGAGAAGAGGAAGGTCTCTTCTCTTTATAAAAGGAAGGAGGAGGAACTACTCCATATAAAGGAGGAATATTTGGTTTAGGAAGGAGACCAAGTCCATCATGGCGAGGAGATATAGGTCTACTTTTAGAAAGTTTATTAGACATAGACATAGTCACATCCATAGGAATGGGTTGGGAATCTTCTTGAGGAAAGACATTAGTTTTATCTTTCAAAGGAAGAACTTCCTTCTCAAGAATGATAGGAATATCAAGTTTAGGTGTTCTAAGTTCACTTAGAGATAGGATCATATCTATTTTCCACTTTTGATAAGATTTGAAAAGATGATCACTTCATAGAGGAAGAGATTGGAATTGTTTAGGCCAAAAATAATCAATAGGAACACTAGAAGTTCTTTCAGCCGGTTTAAAGAGACTATGATTGATAGTAACAACTTCACCATTATGGGGAAATTTCAAACACTTGTGAATAGGAGAAGCAATAGCTTTCATGGAAGATAGCCAAGGATAGCCTAGCTTCACATGAAATTGTTCAGATGAAGGAATAATAGCAAAGTTCACATCAAGGGATTTGTTATGGACCTCAATAGGTAATGTAATAGAACCAATTGCAGGAGAAGAAAATGCATCAAATAGTTTCACAACCACATTTGTTTTGTCATAGATCACTTGATTCAATTGCAAAGTAAAGAGAAATTCTTCAGTAATAACATTAACCATGCAAGAATGATCAATAAGCACTCCACGACAAGGTGTATTCTTGACTTTTGCAACTATATATAAAGGACCATCAGGTGCTCTGATAATTTTAGTGGAATCAAATTTGATGGAAGGTTCTTTAGGGATTTTCTGCTGCTCTACAAAGTTAATCACATTCAGAGTCATAGACAAAAGACCTTCAGGTGAGAAAGAGGAATCATTAGTCTCAATTGCATTAGAGGTATGAGAAGGTAATGGATTAGTAAAAATCTTAAGATTTTGGTTAGGAGGAGCTACAGATGTGTTACCTTTATCATTCACACCAGAAACAGAGATAGTATTATTATCAATCAAATCTTGAATTTTGCCCTTTAAAGCAAAACATTTTTCAGTATCAAGCCCAGGTTGATGATGAAATTGACAAAAAGATTTGTTATCAAAATAGGGTGAATTAATCTTTGCAGCATCTATTTGCCTTATAGGAGGGAGAGTAAGCACATTTTTTTCCAATAACTTATTCATAATACTATGCAATGATTCATTCAAAGGAGTAAACTTTCTTTATTTCTTGAAAAACTTAGAAATAGGAGGCACACCTGATGCTGCATTCACATTGTTGTTGATGATGTTTTCATTGAACTTAATGGACTCTCTGTTCAGTTTAAACTTCCCAAATGGTTGTTGACTACTATCACCCTTATCACTCGAAGCCATAGGATTTGCTTGTTCCATTTGACTCACAGTCAGTTGATAATTGTGAAGAGTTGCACACAACTATTGGAAAGAAGTAAACTCAGAAAACATAAGTTTGTCTCGAATATCTTTTTGTAAATTAGAAATAAAGATTCTTTGAACATCATTGTCAGGCACTGGAAAAGAAATTTGAGCACACAAATGCTTATATCTACCAATGAAATCAGTCACTTTTTCTTTAACACCTTGTTTACAATGCATTAAATCAATCAAAGTAACTTTAGGACCTATATTGTTTTGAAATTGTTGAATAAAAGCATTTGCAAGTTGTTGGAAAGAAGTAATAGAATAGGAAGGCAATGAGCAATACCATTGTAGGGCCTTATCTCTTAATGTCCTAGTAAACAGTTTTGCAAGCAACCTTTGGTCATGAGCAAAATCGGTACATATTGTTTGAAAGGTCTTAACATGTGTTAGAGGATCACCTTTACCATTATAAAGTTCCAACTGTGGGATTTCAACATGCTTAGGAGGGACAGCTCGAACAATGTCAAGAGAAAGTGGGCTCACAACATCAAATGTGGGCACACTAAACTTAGATTGATTCCTAGAGGCAATTTGTTGTTGTAAAGAAGAGACAATTTGTGCAAGATTGTTAATGGTCACTTCAGTCGAAGAGTTCATATTAGACATGTTAGATTGTGATGGAGGTATTATGTTATTGAAATAAGGTATTGATTGAGAGTAAGGTGGCGGGACACTATGATGGTTAGTCATAGGGGATGATTGGAAAAGAGGAGCACTACAAGGAGGAATGGAATGATTAAATGAATTTCCCCCTTGCACCATGTTCATCTGTGAAGATGTAATAGGAACACTCATTGAAGGAATGAATGAAGAAGTCGGATTGAATGAAGGAAGAGGGTTAATTGAAGGAAAAGGATTGCCCCCATGACTAGTGATCATAGGTGGAATGTCTTGTATAGAAGTAGTCATTATGTTTGATGTAAAAGTAGGTATACTAGCAATAGAAGTTGTTAAAGGAATAGAATGATTGACTTGAGTAGGAGGTTGTGTATAACCTAAAATTTCGGCACAACTCTTCATAGGCATCACATTCGAATCCACAATGTGTGCAATACTATGCAAAATATCAATTCCATTCTTATCACTTTGAACCATACATTTTAGACCCTCAATTAATGAAAGAGATTGACTATCAGGGTATTCTTGAGACATCCATTTCTGAAAATCATCAAATTGGTTATCCAATTTCGAAAGTTGTTCTACAGAAACCTCATGGAGAGCTTCTTCATCATCGAGAGGATTAGAGGAATTACCTGTGTCCTCGTTAAAAAGGCCATTCAAATTAGGTTCCATCTCCTCGGTAATTAAACCTTGGAAAGACTTAATTCTAAGGCTTCGTCTAACGGGAATAGTGTAAGTAGGGCTTATTGTTGTAAAACTCATGCACTAGAGAGAGAGAGAATTTTGAATTTATTTTTGAATTTAGAGGTAGTAAATTTCAATAAAATCAGCCAATCTCCTAGATTTAAGCTGTTAAATGCAATCACGACAATCTCCCAAAATTTTGGAAAAAATGTCAGGGACCGTGGTGAACGGAGTGCACACGGTCCTCACAACTTTTTTCAAAATTTTCAGGGATGAAAGTTATGATGATTTTAAAGCTAATCTGAAAAAATTGAGTGATTTTACGATTTGTAGATAGGCCAAATTAAAGTTGCAATCTCAAAATTGAACCCTACCAAGATTGTTGAAAAATGCAAAAACTCAAATTTTGAATTTTATGATTTTAGAGGGAATTTAAAAGTTGACTCGATTTCATGCAAAATTCAATTTTGAAAGTGGAAATCAAAGTTGGTGCAATTAAACACTTAATTTCAAAAGTCACAAATTGCAAAAAATTGAATAAAGCACTGAAACTTTGAATGAATGCCAGCACACTTTTCAGATTTAGGATAGTAAGAACACAATTTTGACACAAAATTTCAATTTCAACAATTTTTGAATGATTAGAAGTCTTAATCCAAGCAATCACTAGACCAACTTTGACTTTAATTTTGAAAGTGTTAGAATTGATGAAATCAACCAAGATTCTGGATTTTAGCAGAAAAATACAGTAAGATCTAGCTCTCGAAATTTCAAAAAAAATGTCAGGGACAATGGCGCTCGGGGTGCACACGGTCCTCGCAACTTTTTTCCAAATTTTCAGGGATGAAAGATATTATGATTTTGTTGCGGAATCCAAAGTTACAGCTGATTTGGAGGTGTTTTGATCAGTGAAATTGTCGGTCAAAGGTTGAATCAAGAAGGTTTTAAAAATTAGCGTTTTGACACTTAACCACTTAATTTTCAAAATTAAGGCACAAATATGAATTGACAATTTGCAATAGAAAGGTAGATCTGAAACAAGCATTAACAATTAAACATTTCACAAGCTCAATTACTAAAAAGAAAATTTAGGGTTTTTATGCAATTAACCTCTAAAATTTGCAAAAGATCAAACATGGAAATGTAATTAAGGAATCCAATTTTCAGATCTAACCATGAATAATCAGAATTAGGATGTTCATGTCGGGTTCACCAAAATGTAAAGCGGAAAATCAAACCCTAGGAGTTCCCCCCCCTCCAAGGAGAAAGGAGGTCACTAGGATTGACGGTTTTCACTTAGGAGAGACTTTACATTCAAAAGAGGGGTTGAAGCTCACAAGATCCAATCCCACACAATGCAAGATTGAATTCTAAATGAGTTTCAAGGGTTGAGACAGCAAGGCTACCCTCTTTTGTAAAGAATGTAGATAGATGGATTGAATTAGGAGTGTAGGTGAAAGTAAGAAAGATTCACTTGCAGATAGAAATAGAAACATGGGATGAAGCTGCAGACCTAGAATTAGCAGTAAAATGTTGAGATGATGTTGTCCTGCAAATTTGAGTGAAAGTTGATGGGACGATGGCGCCCAGCATGCACACGGTCCTCTGAAAAATCCTCGAAACGAAGGGGGATCTGTTCGTCTCTGGACAAAAGTTCCAGATCTTCAATTACAGTTGCATACCTGCAACCTACACACAGAAAAGAGAGGACGATTGGGGGGTTAGGGATTAGGGGTTTTCCCTTAGGTCAAACCCCAGTTTTTGGAATTAACCAAGAAATGAGAATGCTATAAATGTAAATGTTTGTAATGTAAACAAGTACTGATACCTTGTTGTAAGAATGTTTGTATTTTTACATGCTAAGGTGTAAATGATGTTGTATGTTGTATGTTGTAAGTGATCTCCTCTTCAATGGTTGAATCCTTATCTTGAATGCAACACTTAGCCTTGAATGGAGACTTAGAATGCTCAATTGCTTGAAGGAATGCTTGAATGCTTGAATGTTTGCTTAGTGCTTCCGCCTCTTGTACACATATGTTCTTCCTCCTCCAAATGGGAGAGGAAATGTAGTTTATATACTTGTCAATTAGGGTTAGGAGACTAATTTTTCTGACCTTGGGCCAACCTAGAAACAATATTTTCCAATTTGCAAACTTGAAGACCCGATGCCCCATAAGAGATCGGGCCCAAAATAGGGCCAGGGACCAAGGTGCTGGGCGCCATGGTCTTGAGGGACTAGGGCACTGGGTGCCATGGTCCTGAAGGACCAGGGTGCTGGGTGCCATGGTCCCACCTCCCGGGATAGCAGGGTGCAAGGAAGGATCAAGCCAAGGTGCAAAAGTATGCAGTTTTTGATGTTGTAAATAGGTTTCCTGGTCTCCATTCAGGTTCAGTGTTGCGTCGCCATCGTGAAGACCCAAATGCAGTTGAAATTGCAAGTGTCACAATTTTAGGATGCTACATCTGGCATGTAAGGAATGTCAACTTGGAAAGCAATTTAGAGAATCTTTTAGAAGTATTCCAGAAAGATCCAATAATGCTCTTGACTTAATTCATACTGATTTATATGGTCCAACTAGAACTAAAAGCTTACAAGGTGATAGATATTTCATGCTAATCATTGATGACTATTCTAGAATGTGTTGGGTTACCTTTCTCAGAGAAAAATCAGAAGCACCTGGGAAATTCAAATTATTCAAGGCAATGGTAGAGAATGAAACCGGTAAGAAAATCAAATGTCTAAGACCAGATCAAGGAGGTGAGTTTACATCTAAGGAATTTAATACATTTTGTGAAGTGAATGGAATCAAAAGATAGTTATCAGCACCCCAGACACCACAACAAAATGGAGTTGTAGAAACAAAAAATAGAACCATCTTGGATGTAGCAAGAAGTATGTTATCGGAAGCATATTTACCACATGTATATTGGAGAGAGAAAGTAAGCACAATGGTCTATACATTCAACAAAGTTCACATCAAAGGAGAAATCGGTAAGACCCCTCATGAAATATGGTTTGGTATTACTCCCACTCTTAAATATTTTGGAATATTTGGAAGTAAATGCTATATTAGAAGAGATGAGTATGTTGGGAAATTTGATCCTAGAAGTGATGAAGGAATATTTCTTGGTTATTCATCTAAGAGCAAGGCATATAGATGTTTTAATAAAAGATTGTAGAAAATTGTTGAGAGTACAAATGTGAAGATTGATGAACAATTTAGAACTTCAAGGTACATAGATTCTGAACCGACAATAGAGATACTGACAAATGAATCTACATTGAGCACACTGGTACAAAATGAAGATCTAGTTACACCAGTATCATCTGAAAATTCCACTGTAACTAAGGAACAACAACATACAAAGACACCCAGGTATGTAAGATTGAATCACTTTGAAGATTAGATAATTAGGAATAAATATCAAGGAGTTATGACTAGAGGAAGATTGGAAAATGAAGAGGTATGTCCCATTTTTCAAATTGAACCAGCATCAATTAATGAGGCACGTGAAGATAAATTTTGGATTAAAGCTATGGAAGAAGAATTAGAACAAATTGAGAAAAATAACACATGGACATTAGTTCCCCGACCTAAAGACAAAAATGTGATTGGAACAAAATGGGTTTTCAGGAACAAACTTAATGAAGATAGTAAGGCAATCAAAAATAAAGCAAGAGTAGTGTGTAAGGGATATTCTTAGAAAGAAGGAATTGACTATAATGAAACCTTTGCACCGATAGCTAGAATTGAGGCAGTTAGATTATTTTTGGCCTTTGCAGCACACAAGAACTACAAAGTATATCAAATGGATGTCAAATGTGCATTTTTGAATGGAGATCTTGAAGAAGAAGTTTATATTGAACAACCTGATGGATTTTCTTTGACAGATGACAAAGATATGGTTTGCAAGTTAAGGAAAGCTTTGTATGGGTTAAAGCAAGCTCCAAGAGCTTGGTATGCTAGATTGGATAAATATCTTTTGAAGATTGTTTTTTCTAAAGGTAATGCTGACAACAATTTATACTATAAAATAACTAATGATGACATCTTGGTTATAGAAGTTTTTATTGATGATATAATCTTTGGAGGAGAAGATGGATTATGTAAAAACTTTTCTATTAAAATGCAGCAAGAATTTGAAATGTCTATGATTGGAGAAGTAAAATTCTTTTTAGGATTGCAGATTTCATAGACTGATAAAGGTATATTCTTGAGTCAAACTAAATACTTGAAGGAGTTACTAAAGAAATTTGGAATGGAAAACTCTAAACCAGTAAGCACACCTATGACTACAAATGACAAATTAAAATTAAGGGATGAATCAACACCTGTTAATCCAACTAGATACAAGTTTATGATAGAAGGCCTACTATATTTGACATAAACAAGACCTGACATTATGAATGCAGTATGTATTGTTTCAAGATTCCAGAGTAATCCTAGAGAAAATCATGAATCAATAGTAAAAAGGATTTTTCGGTACTTACAAGGCACTACAAATCTTGGTTTATGGTATCCTAGAGATGAAAACTTTGAATTATGTGCATACACAGATGCAAATTAGGCAAGAGATGTAGATGATAGAAAAAGCACCACAGGAGGAGCATTCTTTCTTGGTAGCAGACTAATTTCTTGGTTGAGTAAGAAACAAAGTTGCACATCTTTATCTACAGTAGAATCAGAATATGTTGCAGCATCAACTAACTGTACATAGGTATTATGGATTAAACAAATGTTGAAGGACATAAAGGTAAAATGCAAGGAACCTATAACTATCTATTGTGATAACATTGTAGAAATTGATATATCTAAGAATTCGGTACTACATTCTAAAACTAAACATGTTTCTATCAAATTGAATTTTCTGAAAGAGAATGTTGAAGCAAAAGAAGTAAAATTGGTTTATGTAAATACTAAAGAGTAGATAATATTTTCATTAAACCTCTGCCTAAGGAAACTTTTGATATCTAAGAGATCAGCTTGGGGTCATACCCCAACCGGTAGAGACTTAGATAGTTGATGTTTGTCATCAACCAACAGAAATAACAGAGAAATCTTTTACTCCGGCTTTGATGAGGAGAGCTACTTCTCAGGGGGAGTAGTTGGTATAGTGAATTGGTTGGTATTTTGTATCTAAAAAATAGTTTTTATATTGCTTTGGAATTTGATGTCAAAGGGGGATAGATTGATATATGGAAAAACACAAAAATTGATGTCACTCTCAGGGGGAGAGATTGTTACTTTGGGGAGAAATTGTTTATATCTGAATTTTGATTTCTGGTTATGATCTCTTTTTGTGATTGTTGGTTTTTTGGTATTTGACATTTCTATTTTGGCACTTTGATGGTTTTTCCATCTTGTGTTGCCATCAATGCCAAAGGGGGAGATTGTTGGTATTTTGGTATGGTTTTGTCATTGATGTCAACACCTGCTAAACTCTGGCACTTTGGATAATTGACAATGTTCACCAGTAGGCAAGTGACTTATGCACAGTCATTGGTATTTGGTTCACCGATAGGATATATTTTTCACCAGCACTAGGAATCATATGGAGAATACTTGGTTATGTTGAAGACATCATTTGGACACTTTGTCTTGATGATTTATTCATTGGTATATTCAAGTTTACATATTTGCTGTTACCAGCAAATAGGTCTAGGTTAAGCACCGACAGGCTTATCTATTCCAGATCAGCATGACACATCATGAAGATGTTTTTGTTGTTATTGTAAATGCATTGAGCTAACATCATGCATCGAATATTGTTTCATTTGTAATTTATCTTATTTTTATATCTTTAGTAAGCTGACCTACTCAATTGGTCTTACGTTATGGTATAAATGTAAGATCTTATTTGTAAGAACAAGTGTGGAATGCAAAGGAAGATATAATTCGGTATATGCGAGAATAAGAAGAGCTATACACACAGACATCATTTGAAGGTTGAAGGAAGGTTTTTGTAAAGACAATCAGAACTAAACCGGTACTGAATCCAGAATATAAAGATGCTATTTTGTGCAGTACATTCTTATTAGATTTAACCATCCAATTGTAGTTAGTGTGTCTCCCATTTGTGATTGAGCAGTGAGCTCTAGGTGCTTGGCCTTTCTGCATCTGCAGACCCCATTTGTATACACATACTATCTATAGTAGTATCATCTGATTGTGGGTAAGGTTTCCCACCATGGTTTTTCCCCTTAAAAGGTTTCCACGTATAAATATTGGTGTTATTTGTTGTGGATGTCTTTATCTTTCTATTTCATGCATTAAAATTTACCGGTACTGTAATTAACTGATAAATTGTTTATCGGTATTAAGTTTTGGTTTACTGGTACTAAGAATTATGTTGGTTAAGTTGTTTTTGGTTTGAATTTATTAGACAACTGATTAACCACCCCCCCCCCTCTCAGTTGTCTCCGGGACCTAACAGTGTTCTCTTCTAAGTGTTGCCTTTGGGGTCCAGACTTAAGCATCTAGGTGTTATTGATCTCCGATTCCCTTTTTGTATTCACTTAGAAACTTTTATTCACATTTTTTGGTTTTGTACAAGGGCTCAATAGTATTGGAGTGTGATTCATGATTTCTTTTGGTCTTTCTGGCCTAAGCCATTTTCCTTGCATATGGCTCTTTTGGGTGGTTCGCCTAGAATCCCCTATAAATTTTCCCAGATATGACATGCTTTTAGAATGGAGATCCTATTCACTCTTTGAAAGGATAGGAATGTTGTTATTTTTTCTCACAACTGTTTCGATATTAATGTCTCACTTTATGCTAAAACTTGCATTTGTAACAATGTTTTAATGCAGATTTAGGTACAAGCTAACAAGGTGGCCTTGGAGGTGGGCCACCTTCAGGAGTTCCTCTAGCACTAGGGCAATTCCCCTTATGTGGTTGCCAGTGTGCCACCAAATTTTGTCTCTTTCTGACTGTACTCTGCCCCATGGCCATTGTCGTGGTCGCAGCTCCTTTGCCCGCTACTCTCAGACCCCGCGGTCCTAGCCTCCTCATCGCTCCTTGAGCAGGAGAGATGATACTTGGTGACAACACTTGACTTCTTTGCAATGTCATGGCTCTACCTCAAGGTGGCCCTTTTCTGCTCTTGTGACTTTTTCTCCTCCTGCTAGTGACATTTTTGGGTGGCCTTCCGCCACCACTTCCAAATTTCCTCACCTGGCCCTAGCAATCTTCCCTCCCAAGCAAGAGGAAGGAGAAATTGATAAAGATCCTAAAGATGGGTGGTCCATGCTAGTCTTGATTCCTGACCCCACTATTGTATGGGGCAAGAAAGATGATCTTGATCCTCCTCCCTCGACTACCATTGCTTTGGCTACCTGAGGAAGTTTTTGATGAATAGCTTATTTTTTGTTTTTTGTTTCCAGTCGCTAGTCATGTGACTCTCGTGAGGTGATATTGTATCCCCCAACATTTTTGTGTGAATATGTACTTTAATATTTTATTTAATAGAGAAGGCCTATTCATAAAAAAAATAGAATAACATCAATCTATGGACCCTAGTATTGAATTAAATTGTGCTTTCAGATAACCATGATGACCTAGATTTTGTTCTTGACTTTGTGGACCCTAGAAATGATGTGAAGGGGAATAAGGTGGCTAGGGCCTCTATTGCTAGCACGAAAGGGAAATCAAATATTTTTGGGTCCTCAATAGTTAATTCTTCTAAATTGTTGGTGAAAAAGAGAAAGCTAAGCCATATGGATTATAGAAGGCAAGAAAAGGAACATGATGTAAATTTTAGCATGCCTATTGATGAGGGTAGGGATATGCTGAAGGAAGTGGATTCCTCTATCCTTGATGCCACAGTCTCCAACATTTGCTCGCGTAAATTTCAAGACCATCAAAACCCTCTATTTTCTTGCATTATTTAGGAGCTCAAATATTTGAGGGGAAGGGTTGATAAGCTGAAGGGTGATTCGGATCACCTTGAGCAAGACCATGAGAGCCGAATCAAAGATTTAGAGGAGGATTGTCATAAACTCAAGAAGAATTTTCCTACAATGGTGGCGGTTAGTAAGGTGGCTTTGAATAATGCTAATGAAGGTCTCCACAAGATTAATGAGTAGGTTGAAGTGTTGCTTGTCACTTCCCAGGATATTTCCCCTTTGGGTAGTATGAAGAAGGGTAAGATTACTAAGGCTACTGATGTACAGACAAGCAAGATTTCCATAATGCCTTCGGATAGCATTGCGGATGAGATGGAGGACATCGAGGTACCCTAGCCAGATCCTATGACTAGGCTTTGTAATAAAGATAAGGGTATGAACCTTGTTGATGATGCTAGTAAGAAAGTTTTGTTGATCAACAAAGAGGTCATTAGGAAGAATGATGAATTAAGCAAGCTTTTGTAAGTTTGTTAGGTGGTTGTTTTATTCTTTATCTAGGTTGTTGTGTCCTATTTGGTTGGGTTGTTTTGTGTCTTATTGGCATCTAGGTCCTGGTTGTTGTTGTTTTTTTTGTTCTTTAAACTCTAGGTTTCTGGTCCTTGTAAAACTAACTTTCTCCCTTAATCAAAACATCAATATATTCTTACTTACATTTCTAATTATGAATATATTGGTATGTATCAAATTCATAATAGTATGTGTAAAATTAACTTCTTCTCGATCAAGATCTTTCCTAAACCACTCATAGCTAAAATTAACAGTAGATTTTATCTTCGCTACTTTCTCAAGCATGTGAATATTATGTTGTTTCATATAATCCCTTTTCTTTTTAATTATTTGTTATTCATATTACCTCTATCATGGGACCAAATGTAAGCCCTCTTTATCTCCTTATTATACACTAGAGTGAGTCCTCTTTCCAATAATATCATAAACATATTTTTTATAATCTCTAGGATCATGGAGACCTATCCCACAATATACAGAAGGGATGGCTTGGTGTGTGACTTAATAAGGTATCTTATTTTTCCCTATAGGAATTTTTTATTCTTTACTTCTCAATTTTGACAAAATTCTATTACTCAAGTATAATAACAATTTTTAATTTACATGACCAGGAGCGACCAAGTGTGAGGGGTAGGGTTTCAAGTGGGAGTGAGGGTGCTAACGATTCATTTGAGGACAAAGACAACTCTAACCCACATGATGAGGAGTCATTTTCTCCTTTCGGTTGTTTGAGTTCATGTTTTGTGGCATGGTTTTTTTCCCTTTCTCAATTGCATCTATTTTTGTCTTGTTTTCTTTGTGTGTTTTATCTTTGATGGTGTTTAGTGAAGCTTGCAAGGGGGCCATGTTTCTTCATTTTTCTATATTGGGGGATATCTTTTACACTTTTTGGGGGGTTTATGTCTTCTCTCATGGATTTTTTCCTAGAGCTCTCTCTACTGCTTGGGGCTTGTTTCCATCAACATTTTGTTATTTCTTCTACTTGCCCTATTGGACTTGGTGTGTTACTCCTTGGAGATACAGATGATGGGGAGGTTGTTTGTGGAAAAGGCCTTTTCTCTACTTTTCTACTCTCCTTGTCTTTTTTCTAAGTTATTTTTTTAGTGCTAGGGCTTTTGGTGGCTCTGTTCTTCTTGGTAGTCAAGCAGCCTAGGCTAACCTTGGTTTTTTTTCCTTGGATTTGTGCTTGTCTCAACTATTGCTCAGTGCTTTATGCTACTTCTTCTCATGTGGGCTTATGTTGTTCTTGGTTGCATTCTTCCATTTGAGGATCCTATAGAGGTGAAGTTTTATCTTGTTGTTGTGGTATGGGTTTGGCTCATTTTGCTCCCCTCTTCCTCTTTCACTACTCCCATTTGGGAGAAGAAAATTCTTATGAAGGTGATGATTTTATTGGTGGGAGAGGTTGGTTCTATCTCTATGTGGTCAACTTGATCCTATCGAGGTGAATTTTTATCTTGTTTTTGTGGTATGGGTTTGACTCATTTTTCTCCCCTCTTTCTCTTTCACTACTCCTATTGAGGAGAAGTAAATTCTTATGAAGGTGGTAATTTTATTGGTGGGAGATGTTGGTTCTAGCTCTATGTGGTCAACTTATGTCTCTGGCTATCTATTTGGGAGGTTTAATCATGTTTGGCTCTTTCAGCTATTGGTCCATTTCTCTTCTACTTCTATTTATGTGGGTTCCTTTTCTATTGAGGTGAAAAGGTGTTTCGCGAGAGGGGAGATGACTTAATGCTAGAGAGTCTTTGTTGGTTTAAGGTTGATGGTTTTGGGAGCCTTGTCAAAACCTAGGTTGAAATTTTGGAGAGCCTCTCAAAACCCTTTGATCCTTGTCTTGGATTTGTTTTCTTGGGAGGTTCAGGTTCAATTATTTCTAGACTTTTCTTTGAGTTTTGTATTCTTAGCTTTTGTTGTTAAAGTTGTGGGATACTTGCTAAAACCTAATGGTTTGGTTAATGGTGCATAGAAAAACCCTTGGATTTTGATTGAGGTTATGGATTCCTTGCTAAAACTCTTGGATCATGGATCTACCCATTTAAAAAGGTTATGGAGCCTTGCCAAAACCCTTGTTTTAGGTTAAGGGAGCCTTGTAAAATGCTTATCTCTTATGTTGCTGACATTTCTTGTCTGAGGGCTTAGACCAGGTGGGTGGCTTTGCTAATTCTTAGACACCTTATTGATATTTGGTTGACATTTGACTATCTTTAGTCTTTGTTTGTATCTTTCTCCAATGTTCAACTTGTGGGTTCTAGATTTCCATCGATTCCAGAGAGTTTGGGATCCACTAAAAAATTATTTTATCCCTAATCAAAAAACAATTTGTAAGCTAATAATATGGTAATTGTAAAATAGAGAGAAAATGTGAGAAAACTAGGTGTTCCAAATGCTAAAGATGGTGAAGATGAAGATGGAGAAATGAAAATCAATCTGGTGGATGTAAATATCAAAAATTTCCAAAATATTTCTATCATAGGAATTTTTTTGGGAAAACAAAGGAGGAGATCATTAATTCATTACTAGGTTAGAGAAAAGTTGGTAAGGAAAGGGAGATATATTTCATGAAAAGATCATTTTTTATAGTCGAATTTAATGATGAAGAAGGAATAAACTCTATCCTAATAAATAGTTTGTGTTAATGTGGAGAATCATTTGTTTTTGTCAAAAGGTGGGAACCAAATTTTGATCCAAATAAAATGCAGCTAATAGATAAACCCTATCGAATTTGTTTGTATAACTTACCCTTGGAATTTTGGAGCGAAGAAAGTCTTAGAATAATTGAGAACAACCTAGGGAAAAACCTAAGTCTTAATATGTGAGAAGATGATTCTATCCACTATGTTAGAATCCCAATAATTTGAATTAACAAATTTCTAGGTTCAATTAAATTAGTGTCGAGAGAAGGAGTGTGGACTCAATTGATTGAAGTTGATGAAAATGATTTTTTTGTCAAGTAGATATAGAAGAAGAAATCATAGTGAAGAAGATTGTCAAATTCTCCAGTAGAAATTCTTGAGACCAAAATAGGAATAATGAAAGATTTAGGAGGAAGATGGAGAGAAAAACATTGAATTACTGGTAAATCAGAGAATTCTAGAAAGGAAATCTTTGTTCCTAGAAAATCATACTCTAAGAAGTAATAAGGAAGATAAAGGAAAATCATTAATGAAGGAACTAGACAATGAAAATATACAACTTTAGAAGGAGATAGAAGATAAATATCCAATGATAGAACATGAAAGGGTAGTTAGTGAGGAAGAAATTTACATAAAATAACTAAGAACTATTAGCCAATCTTTGTCACAAATTGGAAACATGAATCCCTCTAAACCAAGATCGAGAATGAAGACTAATTGTAGATGGGGCAAATGGATTGAATACAAGATTCAATCTTTCAACATCCAATAATGAAGTTTTTCCCTACCAAAAAAACACATGCAAATCAAAATCAAAACTAGAAAGACACACATGCATGCTATGAAATCCTACTCCATTGCCCTCCTATTTCTCAAGATTTCATGTTAAAAAATTATTACTCTCAAATGCACTTCTATGAAATCTATGGAAAAATGGAGATTTAATGATCAATGTAAAACATAAGAGAAAGAAAAGTATGAAATAGAATGCAAAGTAAACTCAAATACCAAATTGTAGATGCAAAAATTAAGCCCGAGATCTTATGAAAGAAGATCCAATTAATTCAACATCAAACAATGAAGAACCTGGAAGAAAAACACACATGCAAATAAAAATGTAAACTAGAAACACACATGCATGTCACACAATATACTCCATTGCACTCCTCAAACCAAGATCTTATGTAAAATATGGATCTTAGAAGCACACACAAGAAGCTATGGTTTATTGTATATTTGCAATTATGAATGTAAAGAAAGATAAAGAAAGTGAAATGCAAAAGAAGGATTCAAAAAGTGAACTAATTGCTAGATTGCTCAATTTCTAGATAGCCTCAAATAAGAGATGATGATGGGTTTTTATAGAAGTCCTCAAGGATGAATCCAATATCAAGACGAATGTGGGATAAAGGATTGATGTAAAAATGAAGAGTGTTTATCCCACATGCATTAGATGAGTGAAATATATAGAGTGGGAATTGATAAATAGGAGATTAGGAAAATAGATTTAATAATAGTATATATTAATGGATTAAATGAAGAATAATATTATAATTAAATTTCATGAGATAATGAAGAATAATGAGATAATATATTATGATATGATTATTATAATGAAAAATAGAATAAGGAGGAATAAATAATAAGAATATTATATAATAAGGATCCACTTGATAATGGGAAAAATTAAGCTTAATTAGGAGGACAAATTTTATGCATCTACACTAATAACAAAATGAGAGAAGAGGATGGTGTTCTTCTAGATCAATCCTCTATAAATACTTATCTTTCAAGATCCAAAGGAGGCAATACCTCCCTTGGAGGGTAATGAAGATCCTCACATGGAATGTTAGGAGTTTAAACACACCTAACAAGAGACATGTGATCAAACACCAAATAGAAAATCAATTGATCAATATTATTTTGTTACAAGAAACAAAATTATCAAAGGAGAATGTTGAGGGTTTCATAAGATACTATTATGGATGGAACAAATTTTTCCAAGAAGTAGAAGGAACCTCTTGTGGACTATGTGTGATGTGAAAACCAAAAAAAAATTGCATCTCAATTCTGACATGCAATAAAAATTGGATTGAGGGCAAAATGAAAAGTTCTCTATCTGATCTTACTTTTTTTTCTTTATAAAATATATTGACCTACCAAAACCCTAGATAAAAGAGATATTTGGGTGGAAATAGGTATGGATCTTCAAGACTAACAAAACAAGGCAATCTTGATAGGAGATGGATTTTGGCCAATCCATAAGGAATGCAGGATTAATGGATATTGTCCCAAGCAATGGTAAATATACATGGATTAATCATAGAGCCAGTTTATCCAATATAATAGAGACTTTGGATCATTTTTTCATCATAGATGAGTGGCTATAAATTCCCCTCACCCAAAATTCATTTAACAAACTGATTCCAATATTGGATCATTTTTTATAGGAACTAAATATTGTGGAAGAGGCACAACCAACAAGGAGTTAATTTAAATTTGGAAAGATGTGGTTTTGATAGAAAGTCATAACAAAGATTATTTGGGAATTATGGTAGGAGTAAAGTAATTTTGAAGGAACAAGATTGTTCGCCATTAGTAAAAGGTTGAAGTTTTTAAAAAAGAAACTAAAGAAATGGAATACAAAAGTTCTCAAGATTATATTTGAGGAGAAAGAAATAGTAGAGGAAGAAATGGAAATGTTGAGTAAATATGTTATAATACATGGAGTGTTATAGGAGGAATTCCATAAATAGAAGAAACTTTTCAAAGAATACAGTGAAATTATCATGACAGAAGAATGTTGTTGGAAATCTAAGCGTAAGTGCACAAAGATGGTGGTAAAAAAGGGGGGTATAAGTGGACACTTTTTTTCTAAAATCAGGTGAACCTAAACTTGGAGGCAAAATTTGAAAGTCATCCACTCAAGATATGAAGATAATCAATGAAAAAATATTGTAGTATTCTGAATCTAGTTTCTAAACTACTAAACTTTTTCAAAATTGGATAAGATTAAGGGGGTCAAACCCTTCGCACACGAAAAACTGACCCTGATTTTTTAAAAAAAACATAACATAGTGTCAGATGTGCGCATCAAAAAAGTCATAGTCAGATTTAGTATTTTGATAAATCATTTGGCAGAAAGATAGTTAAGAGTGAGCACTAGAAGATGTGTATTTTTTTGTAATTTTTTGTTCATTATTTTTTTTAATGATTTTTCCAATCGAGCATATCTTGAAAATTAGTTACCTATTCATGCATGAAGCATAAGTTGCACTAAACAAATTGAAAATACAAATGTTTTTTTTTTAATTGTAAAGAATCAAGTGCACTACAATAATATATAAAGTTTTTTAAATTTGGATAAGTATATCAAAAGTTATTCAGAAAATGGTGCACCTATGTCTGTGAGAACTATGGAGACACTGGTAAAAGAAATTCAATAATAATATGTTATTGTTGTTCAAATTGAAAACAAATTATATGGTTAGAAAGCTCAGAAGATGGGTGAAAATATAGTGGCAATTTTAAAAATACCCATTTTATGAAGTGTAAACTTGATGATGACAAAGTCAATAAACCAAGTTGATAAAATAAAACATGTCAAAAATGAAAGAAATGGAGGGAAATCAAACTTCCAATCCGTAGCTTTGTCATCCAAGCCTATTTCCAAGCCTAAATAGTCAAAAGCACGTATGGGGTACTTATTGTGTAAGTAGCGCATACACGCTTGTTTCCCTATAAACAACACGTACGTGCTATTGTATAATATGATATTATATATATAATATGTGTATATACATATAATATATGTAATATATAATATGCATATAATATGATATTGTATATATAATATGTTTATATACATATAATATATATATATATATATATAATATATTAGACATATATATACACATGTAAGTGTATTGTTTGCCCCTCTCAAATGCATACAAGGTTCCTCTCTCTCTCACTCTCTCTCTCTCTCTCCCTTCCTCCATTACCCATCCCTCTTTCTCTTCTTCTCTCCCTCCCTCCTTCCCTCCCTCCATACCCCACTGCAACTATGTCTGCACTTCTATAGAAGTAAGTGAATTTATTTCTTGTCTACAACATCCTCTTTGATTTTTATCATGTATCCTCTCCTAAAAAGATTGACTGATGGATTTGTGTGTGTATATTGAATAGGAGGAATATGGTTTGAAATTGAACCATAGGTGTATTACCGTGACAAACAAGGAAACCTATAGCAATATTCTTCTTGAATATGTTTTTAATGAGCAAAGCGGATGTGGAAAATAGTGTCAACAAAGCAACATGATGAGTCAAAGTACCTGCAATATGTTTTTCAGAACAAAACAACAGGTAGGAAGAGAAAGAGGGAGAGTAACATAGATGATGTCTTGTAGAATGATAGTGGTGGGTATACAAGAGTTCCCATGTTGTTACACAACACATGTCACCTAAGGAAATTAAAGTTTGTTGTATGCATGGCAGTGGTAGTATATGATGATCATCACTTGTCAAACAACTTGGAATGGTACATACCCATGAAAGAAATCAAGTGTGTAATTCCTATAGTCACAATCGAGATCATTCTTATAACCTTGCAAATTTAATAGAATCATATGTTTTAAAACTTAGGTAGTACTCTTAGGGTTAGGTCAAGCTCTTACACTTGCTTTTTAGTGAAGCCTCATTGTTTGTTCGCTTGGAGTCTCATTGTATGATGTTCTATTCATAACTTTAAATTTAATATATCATTTTATTAGCCCACCATATGACCCCTTAGGTGTCATTAGAGGTTGTATTGTTTCCTAAGAGGTCATATGGTATCCTGTGACCCCTTAAGACCCCTCCTCTTTCCCTCCCCCTTACTCTCCCCCCTCCCTCTCTCTCTATCCCTCTCCCTCTCTCTCTCTCTCTCTCTCTCTCTCTCTCTCTCTCTCTCTCTCTCTCTCTCTCTCTCTCTCTCTCTCTCTCTCTCTCTCTCTCTCTCTCTCTCTCCCCCCCCTTCCTCCATATCCCTTCTTCTCTCCCACCCCCCTCTTCTCTCTTTCTCTCTCCCTCCCTCTACCTCTCTCCCTCTCTCTACCTTCCCTCCCCCCTCTTCTCTCCCTCTCTCCCTCCCTCTACCTCTCCCTTCCCCCCTCTTCTCTCCCTCTCTCCCTCTCTCTCCCTCTCCCCTATCCTCTCCCTCCCTCTCCCTCCCCCCTCTCTCTTCTCTCCCTCTCTCTCTCCTCTCCCTCCCTCTCCCTCCCTCCATCCCTCCCTCTCTCTCCCTTCCCCCCCCTTCTCTCCCTCTCTCCCTCTCCCTTCCTCCATACCCCTTCTTCTCTCCCACCCCCCTCTTCTCTCTCTCTCTCTCTCTCTCTCTCTCTCTCTCCATCTACCTCTCTCTCCCTCCCCTCTTCTCTCCCTCTCTCTCCCTCTCCCTCCTTCCCTCTCTCCCTCTCTCTTCTTCCATACCCCTTCTTCTCTCCCACCCCCCCCTCTCTCTCTCTCTCCCTTCCTCCATACCCCTTCTTGTCTCCCACTCTCCCTCCCCCCTCTTCTCTCTCTCTCTCTCTCTCCCTTCCTCCATACCCCTTCTTCTCTCCCACCCTCCCCCCTCTTCTCTCTCTCTCTCTCTCTCTCTCTCTCTCTCTCTCTCTCTCTCTCTCTCTCTCTCTCTCTCTCCCCCTCCCTCTCCCTCTACCTCTCTCCCTTCCCCCCTCTTCTCTCCCTCTCCCCCTCTCACTCCCTCTCCCTCTACCTCTCTCCCTTCCCCCCTCTTCTCTCCCTCTCCCCCTCTCACTCCCTCTCCCTCCTTCCTTCTCTTCCTCTCCCTTCCTCCATACCCCTTCTCTCCCACCCCCTCTTCTCTCTCTCTCTCTCTCTATCTCTCTCTCTCTCTCTCTCTCTCTCTCTCTCTCTCTCTCTCTCTCTCCCTCTTTCCAAACTATGTGCTTGCTGCCCTGTCAAGGGTTTCAAGCCCCAAAATGACTCCACTTGACTAATCCATGCTTGGGATCCCACAATATGGATTCATTCAAGTTGGAAACCATGTATATACTATACATATTCTCTATTTTGTGCCAAAAGTGTGGTTGGAAGAAGAACTTGAGTGAATACTAGGCAAGTGTTGATTGCTTGGCTAGTAACATGAACAAAAACTCAAGATTTGCACCCAAACAGTAATTTTGGAGTGAACAAATGAATGAGGCAGAGGTCTAGGCATGTGACCCAGGGTGTGAAGCATCATCTTGATGAGTTATTATAGCTTGTTCCATTTAATCTTTCTCACTTTGTAAACAAAATAGTGAGTTCACTGTTTTTCTGAATTTTGTTGTAAAGTTGCTTATGGAATGCTTGAAAAGCATCATCCAAGCCTTGTAACTGAGAAGGCATTGTAATAGGAGATAAATAAATGTTTTAAGACCTAATTGAGGTTTATGGACAATTCCAAAACTCTTCTTTATGCAATTCCCAAGGTGAAATGATTGCTGACTGGTAAAGGGGCAGCAAATTAACAGTGATAGAGGCAATTTTATCATTTTCTCACTTGTTTGCCAAGTGTTTGGCTTTATGTCTACATGGAAGTAACAAGGGAAGGCTATATTTGGTGTGTAAGAAGTTATAAGTCAGTTTGGAGACTTGTTAAGTGGAGTTGGAGAGCCTTCTCAATGTTCTTTGGTTTAAACCCTTCAAAACCCTACTAAAGTGCCTTAAATGGTGGACAGTCATCATATTGCCATAACAGTGGCCTAAACCATGAAAATCAGTTAGAAAATACCTCTAAACCATCACCCAAACCAATTTTGTGGGAGTTATTAACCATTTTTGGGTGTTATAAGAAAAAAAATGCCAATTAGACCTCCATGGGCTAGTAGCCTTTTGGGGTTGCATAACACACAATTGACAGTTTTTGCCAAAATGCTTAGACCCGATTATAAGGAGAAGTTTTGGGCTTATGAAACTTTTTAAGAACAATTAAAAATATTCAAACAGGTGTTATTTGGAGCCTTGAATAGTGAGAAGCCTTATTTGGGGGTAGTTGACTTTAGTTGGTGAATTTCAGCAAGCTAAGGGATAAAGACCTCAAACAAAATTGTGAGCATCCAAACATGAGTATAACCTTGTTGCCCCTACATTTCCATGTGGAAGACCCCTAATAAACTCTAAAAAATAAGGTGGAAGGCCCAAAGACCCAAGAATGAGAATGTGTAGTTGGAAGGAGTAAGCATTTTTGAGTAGATTTGTGCATGGGTGAGAGCCATCACCAAAAAGGGAGTTTATTAGGCAAGTGAACCATGAAGTACTTGGCAGTACATCCACAAGAATGATTGTGTAAACACATACATCAGACTCAACAAGTGTTTGGGTGACAAATTGAACTACTTGAGAAAATTGGCCTTTTGAGCACTTACCTATTAATCTCCCTATCACTCTACCTCTCTCCCTCTCTCTACCTTCCCTCCCCCCTCTTCTCTCCCTCTCTCCCTCCCTCTACCTCTAACTTCCCCCCCTCTCCTCTCCCTCTCTCCCTCTCTCCCTCTCTCCCTCTCCTCTCCCTCCCTCTCCCTTCCCCCTCTCTCTTCTCTCCCTCTCTCTCTCCTCTCCCTCCCTCTCCCTCCCTCTGTCCCTCCCTCTTCTCTCTCTCTCTCCCTCCCTCCACCTCTCTCCCTCTCTCTCCCTCTCACTCCTTCCTCTCTCCCTCTCCCTTCCTCCATACCCCTTCTTCTCTCCCACCCCCCTCTTCTCTCTCTATCTCTCCCTCCCTCTACCTCTCTCCCTCTCTCTACCTTCCCTCCTCCCTCTTCTCTCCCTCCCTCTACCTCTCCCTTCCCCCCCTCTTCTCTCCCTCTCTCCCTCTCTCACCCTCTCCCTCCCCCCTCTCTCTTCTCTCCCTCTTTCTCTCCTCTCCCTCCCTCTCCCTCCCTCCCTCTTCTCTCTCTCTCTCCCTCCCTCTACCTCTCTCCCTCTCTCTCCCTTCCCCCCTCTTCTCTCCCTCCTTCCCTCTCTCTCTCTCTCCCTCCATCCCTCTCTCCCTCTCCCTTCCTCCATACCCTTTCTTCTCTCCCACCCCCTCTTCTCTCTTCTCTCTTTCTCTCTCTCTCTCTCTCTCTCTCTCTCTCTCTCCCTCTCTCTACCTTCCCTCCCCCTCTCTCTCTCTCCCTCTCCCTCTCCCTCTCTCTCCCTCTCCCTCTCCCTCTCTCTCTCCCTCCCTCCCTTTTCATTCACATCTTTTCTAATACCAATAGCACGTATAGGGTGCCAAAACTATTAGTTCACTCTCATGCCATAACTTTTTTAAGGCAAAGGAGCGTGTATGCGGTACCTATTACTCATAAGCTCGTACGGGGTACTATTCCCATTATTCATTATCCTGAGATAACATTTTTTAGGCTTAGTAGCGCATACGTGCTACTTATCAATCTAGAATGGGAAAAAAGAATACCATTGGGCTTGTCAACATTTTATGGTCTAACAGTGTGTACGTGGTTATTAATGTAGTGCACATGCAGTTTATAGACATAGTTTTAGTTGCCCAAGAGCCTCAATGGCCTCAAAAGAATTTTTTGAGGTTGTTGAAGGCCCCACTGGAACTGTGTCTGCACTTCTATCACTGTTGTATACATAAAAGTAAGTGAATTTTTTGTTTTTGCATGATTTTAAATGATTGAATTGTTGTTTTTATTAGTTTTTTGTTTTTGCATGGTTTCAAATGATTGAATTGTGATTGTTTAATAGTTTGATTCCAAAAAATAGTGATAAGATGCATATTTATGGTTATTTATTTATTTATGAACTTTTCTTTACGTATATATGTAATATGACTCTATTTAGGTCAACCGATATCAACCATGGGAAAGAACAAGCCAGGAACGATGGAACAACAACAGGCTCAAAAGGAAAGACAAAGGCAGCATATGAAGAAATTGTGTGACATAAGATCAATGGGAGAAGAAGGTATGCCATCCTCAACATCTCAATTTGATTTACCAAACAAATATAATGCACCTAATGCAATTGAAGAAGAAACATTTGATAATTTACCATTTGAACCTAATGCAATTAAAGAAGATATCGCATTGAATAATCAATTAAATGATGAACATATTACACCTTCTCTACTTGATAAATTGAATGTACATAATGCACCGATGTTAATACCTCCTAGAATCATTCGTAGGAAACCCAAGTATCTAATTGACATTGATGAGGATATATTGAAGTCAATGCCCAATAAAATGAATGAACGAACTTGTAGGAGAATGGTTAAAAGAATATGGCAAAACTATTTTAAAAACTTAAATCAAACCACAAGATGTCAATTAATTGTTCAAATGATTAAAACTTTGAATTTTAGAGAGACAATGAAAATTCTAGGCCTAAGATTATCTACAAGTAATAGTGAAAGAACTATTGTCAGAAATCTATTTGATGCATATCAATCTATTGGTTCAAAATCACGTAGTAAATATTCTAATGCTACTCGATGTGTCATTACATCAACTATAATGAGCAAGAAAATAAAAAATTATTGTTTGATAAGCAAAACAAGTAAGTCATTAAATGTTAGTAGAACAACATTAAGTAAAGCATTAAAGAGGAGGGAACAAATAGAGGAACCTAACAATAATTCTCTTTGGGCATTCTCAGGTAGACTACTATGCAAAGACAAGGTTGTTGTTGATGCACTAAAAATATTAATTGAAATTTTTTGGCATGAAAACACAAGAGTATCGCCCAACCAAAGAGATGTTGTTAGAAGGTGAATTGGGTCTAAAAATTGTGAGCCACATGCGAAACACTATTTGGATATGACTCAAACTAAATTTTATGAAAGATTCCTTCAAAAGTTTCCTCAAATAAGAATTTCTCAAAGATTTTTTGAAATGGCAAAACCTTTTTATGTTAATATTAATCATGTATGCACCACATGTTATTGTAGGATGCATATTAAATTTTCCATGCATTATGATATTTTTCATCATATTTGTTCTACTTTGCACACTAATGATGTTTTGCAGGAATGTAATATACAAGCACCTCCTAATTTGGCAAGAGAATTTATTTCAAGTGTGCTATGTAATAGACATGATGGTTGCATTTATTATAAGATGCCTTGTTTGGAAGGTTCTTGTGCTATATATGGTGGTTTGCAATGTTTACCAAGATGCATACATTTGGAGAGCACACATGAAATTGGTATAAAACTAGTTTCTTTCAAAAAATACAAGACAACCACATATGGAGTTAAAGATGGAAAATATTTGAAGAGATGTGAGCTAGTGAAAAAAGATATATGTGTAGCTCAATTTATGAAAATGTTTCAAGAGAAACTAGTTTATGAGTACATAATGCATACACATAGAGCTCGATGGTTAGATGAGCAATTCAAGTTATGTAAGGACACATTTCCTCTTGGCACCATTGTCTCTATCATTGATTTCACTAAAAATTATAAACTACAACCTCAAAATGAAGTGCAATCCATATATTATAACTCTACACAAGTTTCTATTTTTGTACACATAGCATTCATGCATGCAGATGATAGCACAAAGGAGGATAGAAAGGTTGTAAGAGGGTATCACTTCTAAATAAGTTATTATCATTATCATTTATCAGAGTTTGTACAAGGATGCTTTAAAGTTTTCTATGATAGTTTAAGGGAAAGGAACATATGATACAACCGATACTTAATATGGTCAGATAATTGCACCACACAATTCAAGAATGCAAGGATGTTTTATTGGTTGACAAGGATGCATGTACCAAATAGTGTACAACATTTTTGGAATTTCACTAAGGCTGGACTGATAACTCAATGATGAACGAAGAGTACCAAACTGGTACTGAGAGGGGGGGTGAATCAGTACGGTCAAAAACACTTTCCAAGAATCGGTTAGACAACAGAGACTGCAAATGTCTAACATGCAGTAACACTGATCTGAAATAGAGTACAACCAGTAAAGCTAAGAATGACTATGACTAGCATTAACCAGTTAATCACTTATCTTTTTGCTTCACTTAATACTACACTTCCATTTCACCCTTATGCATGAACAGGTAAACTATCATCAAAAATATAATAATAGCTAGCTTAACATGATTCACTGCTTGACAGAAAATACTTAAACCATCACATGAAAACACTACACATGACACACAACTTTTTCACGTGGAAACCCAACTGGGAAAAACCATGGTGGGGATGAATACCCACAAGTTGTTTTTTAACTCTTTAGAAGTCCGCTCTATTAGGAGCCTAGACCTGTTAAGGCCTATTACAATAGGTTCTATAAGGAACCGATACTGTTAGGGATTACTTGGTTAAGGGATGGCTAGAATACCTAGTTAAGGGTTAAACTTACCTGGTTAGAGGATTTCAAGAACTCAATGGCTTTGAGTCACCCTGTTAGAGGTTTTACAATAAGATGGTTAAGGCTACCCTGTTAAGGGATTTTCTAGATGTTGAAGTGGTTAAAGATCAACAGGTATTACAAATGATCTAGATATAGCACTCAATGCCAATATAGATCCACTTCAGTTTCTTCCTTCTACACACACACTATGCAGGTATCAATCCTCTCATCTGGTCTGGCAAGAATCATGTATCTCTTCTCTTAGATACACACACATCATTTGCCAACAACCTCAACAAGAAGCACAACTTCAACCTTATAGGAAATAGTTAGGTCGATAGGATAAACCCTTAACCTAAAACATTTAGGCTAAGTAGTTCAGTTGGTTCAATCCTGGCTGTTGAACACTTCAAGACAATCTCTATCATTCCTACTTTACCACTGCATGGAGGCGATAACCAATCACACATTTTCCACCATTTGTGAAGACTTCGCCCATTCTTGAGGTAGATAGGATCAATTCTCATTATGCAAGATCCTTCATGCGCACAAGGCTGACTTGGCAGCCCGATCTAATCCTCATTACAATGCTTTCACTCATCACAAGATGTCATCGGTTGACACTTCAACTAGAAACCCAAAAGCTGAGACTACCAACCGGTTAGTCATGCAATACTTCCATATACTGGTTCACTTGAACAAGCATACCGCTTCACCTTTTGCACATATGCCACTTCACAACATTATACCTATTCACTTTGCAAGATGCTTAACAGGGAGTCACTTGACCGGTTCATTCACCAGTCATATTTCGGGTTCACTCTTCAGCATGTTGCCAGTTTACTCTTCAACATATTGACATCAATGACAACATAATATCATTATGTCAACATACTGGTTTACATATGCCAATGATCTCCCCCTTTGGCATTGATGGCAATATATAAAGATATCTGTCCGCTTCACATCCTCTTCTCCTCAATACTGCATATATCATCTCTGCTTCACATCTTCTCCCCCTTTGACAACAATGCCAAAGTGGAGGTACAAGCTACCCATGTTCCACTATGCTGCTCCCCTTGAGGAGTAGCATCCCTCAACACATCAATCTTGAAAAGATTTTGCACTACAATACCTGACCGATGTGGAGCACATTCTTTTAGTTCACCTCTTGAAGGGGCAGCACCCCTAATTCACCTATCAAATAGGTGAATGTAGCCTTTGGTAAAGGCTTGGTGAAAATGTCTGCTAACTACTCCTTACTGGAAACATGTTCCAATAGAATTTATTTGCTCTGAACCTTTTCTCTTAAGAAATGATACTTAAGCTCAAAATGCTTGGTTCTAGAATGCAAAACCAGATTTTTGGAAATATTGATAGCACTTGTATTATCACAAAATATGCTTACCAGTTCAAATACAGGAACTTTGAAGCCATTTAATACATGCTTCATCCAAATAATCTAGGTGTAGTTCATAAAAGCTGCAACATACTCCGCTTCTGCTGTAGACTAAGAGATGCAACTCTTCTTTTTACTCATCCATGAGACTAGTCTACCACTGAGGAACAATGCACCACTAGTTGTGCTCTTCTGGTCATCCACATTACTAGCCCAATCAGAATATGTGAACACTTTCAAGTTGAAATCATTACTATATGGATACCACAGTCCATAGTCAATAGTCCCCTTCAGATACCTAAGAATCCACTTGACTACAACAAAGTGATATTCTCTTGGACCTTTCTGAAACCTTGCAGTAATGCCCATTGCATGTGCAATGCCTGCTCTGCTATGCACTACATAATGCAACTTACCAATCATTGATCAGTATTCTTTCTCATTAACCAGTGCTGAGTCATCATCTTTTGATAATTTGCAACCGGTCACCATCGGTGTACCAACTGGTTTGCTATCTGTTATCACTGTTTAAAAATGGGTATTCTTGTCCCATAATTGGCTAGGTTTTTTGAAAATTTTGAGTTTGGGATGCCCTTGTTACTTTAGAATTGCTTTAAGTCTAAAAGGGTTCAAGGTTTAGGTTTTGAATAGCTTTAATTTTTGAGAAAACCCCTTTTGGCTTCTATTTCCGCGTTACTTTATTCACTTAAGTGATGGGTCCTTTTGTCATGCAAAGTGTTCCCCCCATTACTTTTTACCTAGGTGGTCCCTTTAAATGTTTTATTTTTATTCACCTTTAATCTGCCTTTTCTAATGTTTGTTGGGTCTTGTAATTGTCATGCAACTCTTAGTCAATCGGACGGCCTGCGTGGATTCACGAACTCAACATGATCAAGTTTTACCTATCGCGAAGTAGCGAAAAGGTTTGGTGGGACCCAGTGATGAAGACTTCTCCCTTGGCTAAAAGGTGATCAGGTTGGAAAGAGATCAATGGCTCACATTGATTCATAGCCGGGAGATGCTCATTATTTACTCTTCACAAAATAGCAAAAGAATGGTGGGCTCGAGCGAGATGGTTAAAAGAAGGAATAAAAAAAGGGTGTAGGTCCTTGAGATCTAATGGCCCGTGTTGCTTCGTGGGATGAAGATGATCGATGATTACCTATTGCAAAGTAGCGAAAGGTTTTGGTGGGCCCAATGTCCAAGCTTTGACTGATGATTAAAGACCAATCATGTTCTATCTGATCGGATGGCTCTCATTATTTTGCTGATTCAAGGTGCACGTTTTTTAACTATTGCAAAGTAGTGAAAACGTGGTGGGTCCCAGAAGCCGACAAAGTTTCTAAAGTTAAAAATTGATCTAGTTCCTTTTGATCAGATGGATTGCATGGCTTCACGAGGTGAAGATGCCTGTGGGTTACCTATCATGAAATAGCAAAATGACATGGCTTTCTAGTCAACAGTCCAGATGTTTTAGGTGGCAAATCAGAAAATCACATGTGGTCGAGAAATCAAATAGACCAAAGAATAAATTTGGTGACCAGGTGGTGGGCCCAACAAACAGAGTGATATAAACCGAAGACAAAGAAGTGACCCATTAGAAACAGGTGGAAATTTAGATGTGGCTCCTGTTGAGGGTTTTCAGTGAACAAGAAGTTGACATGTTAGTTCAAAAGGGATCAAATGCCAAAGTGGAAGGTGCTGAATCAGAGGGCCCACATCTACTAGTTCTAATAGGTTGTTAAAGGATGGGCATCTCAAGAAAGATCTAACGGTAGGCACTATTTCACAACCTTCAAATGCAAGGTGGTTACCATTCGCGAAGTAGAGAAAATAGTTAGTGTTAATTGTTTTGAGCGCGGTTAGTGATATAAACCGCTAGGTTAAGATAATGTAAAGATTGATCAAGTTTCAGTTGATCGGATGGCTAGCGTAGCTTCGCGAGGTCAAGATGCAAGATGGTTACCTATCATGAAATAGCAAAAGGTTTTTAGCCCGTTTCTGAATGAGGAAAAGTCAAAAGTTAAAAGTCGATCAAGTTTCAGTTGATCAGACAATTGGCGTGACTTTGCTAGATGAACATGCAAGGGCTTTACGCTCCGCGAAACAGTAAAAGGAGAAAATGAAAAATACTCAGAGCAGTTTTGATCCATTGGAGCTAAATTTTCAAATTCTTTCATGAATTCAATTTTGAAGGGATGGTCTAAGAATGTGGTGTTAATGTCATGGTTAAGGAGCCAAATTGCCGTATATATCCCTGCATCAATTGAACGAGGGTATCATTTCATAGAAGAAGTTGCAGAGAGAATTGTTGCAGAGTAGAGTTTCTTCGAGCTAAAATTAGGTTCTCTTGTTCATTGTTCACCTATTGCTTGAATTTTATTGAATTGTGCTCTTGTCCTATTAGAAAATTGCTTTAATTGATAATTGGCTTAGTTGCATGATAGGGAGGATAGTGTTGGGTGGTTGTTAAGTGGCTAGTATGTTTGCTAGGTAATAGTTCCTTTCTATTTCCAAGGTGTAAGCACCAAAGTCAGAGTGCAAATAGCCCAAAGGTATTCTAACAACTCACCTTACTCCACCTCCCTATGTCAAGCTCTCCTTGGCTACTCAAAAGCTCCAACTCCCTAGTTGTTGACATCCTTTCAAGTGCTCAAGAAACAACTTATGAAGCCAAACTCACCAAGTAGGTTGGATTCATGTTAGGTTGACCTGTTTCAACTTGTTTTGTTGTAATTGATGCTTTGCTACCTTCATTGGCATATCCGATTTGTCAAAAACTTGGTTTTAGGCCTAAAACGGGCTACTAGGCAATTTGCCCTCCATTAGGGGTTTTGTGCTCACCCTCTTCAAATGATGGACTTCCAAAACAAAAGATTCACATTTTTGGATACCCTTTTGGGAATAATTGAAGATTCACAAAATCTTAGGGTCTCTCAGGCCTTCTCCATGACTGTCCCAAAAATGGGTGAAAAAGGAGGGTTTTGAAGGGTTTTGATGGTGAAAAACCAAGATTCAAGCTATAAACCTCCAATATGGACAAGAGACCTTAGTACCATCATGGTATTGACTAATTAAGCCACAAATAAGAAGATTTACACTTCAAAGTTTGAAGAACAAGTTTTTACAAAAAGTTGCTTATGAGGAAAATGCAACATTTTACAACTTTTCCAATATTGCCTCTTTCAAACACATCATTTGCAAACAAAACCAATTACATTCAACATGTAAACATGTATAACATCTAGAAGCAAAGAAGAGTCTTGTTAGCCCTACATACAAGCATTAGGAAATTACAAAATGGATTAATTCACTATCAAGCTAACTGTTGCTGCCCTTTTGTCTTTCACTATTTTTTTGTAGTTCACTGTGACCTGCACTTTCACTATTAGAACACTTCACAAAAGTCTATTTTTGGTGCTCCTTAACAAGGCTTAGTCTTAGGTGGCTTATTGTCCTTCATACCTGTCATTTAGAAGAAGGATATTACAAATATGACTTCAAGAAAATGTAAAACTCAGTCCTAGTTGACTGTGACAACAAATTGGCATTCCAAAATCTTGCCTCAAAGATCATTGATTGATCTTGGCAACTTCAAACTCATAGATGACATAAAGAACACTCCTTGTGCTTGTTTGCAAGAAATTAGAAGGAGGCACAACAACCTTACAAGCTCCAATGCATGATGGAGAGTAGGTTAATGAAAGGAAATTGACTCTAAAACAATGACTCACTATTTTTTACATTATTTTCATAAACTAAACTTGCAAACAATCTCCTCATGGCTTAGAAAGCCTCTTTGCCTTGGCATAAAAACTTCAACATCAACACAAGTCTATTCAACTATTAAATGCACTTGCAATAGAAGAGCAAAGCATTAAATTTCTTCAAGACCCTAGCCAAATGGCACACTTGCCTAGGGCTTGATGGCCACCAAAACTCCTTACACCTGCATTCTTGAAAACAAAACATGTATCTACATAGTCTACAAGTTGACCAAATGGTTCTTGGGAAGCCATGAGAATTTTAGGACTCCAAGAAGCCAAGTTGGTCAAGCATCCTTGCCAATTCCTAGACAAGGTAGTGAAACCGTCAAATCAAACTAATTTTTCTACAAACTCAAAACTTAATAAAATCAAATGCCACCAAAGGGAAAATTTTAAGAAAACATATTAGAATCAGAAAATGCAAGAATAGTATGGCCAAGTACAGCTGGTGTATGGACTGTTGTTCACATGAAGACAAAAACTAGAGAAAAACCAAACAAAACTAGTGTAAGTTGGCAAAATGCTTCTTAACTCTGAATGATCAACCATTACAATAATTAAAATAGGAGATTAAATACCTCTCCAAGTTGGTTAACCTCCTATATGGATAGGTACATGTCCAAGGGCACTTAATTTTGACATTTTGATGCCTAAATGACAACTTTTGGTGCCTAGAAAATGTAAGATTGACCTCCAAGACTAACCATCACCTAAAAATACTTCTCATACCTAAAACCCAAGCATAAAACATGTCTAAAACCTTTTCAAAACAAAAACCACAAAAAAACTCATTTTTCCATCATTTTGCCAGGCAACACCAAACTGGCAACTTTGAGCAAAAAGATGAAAACAAGAAACCAAAACCACACAATGAGTTCAAAACTCATCCAAACAACCTAGAAAAACTTCAAAAACATCCTAAACAACTTTCCAACTTAAAACTAATAAAAATAAAACCTAAGATGAAAATGAAGCTAGGTGCTCCTGCACCATACTCCCATGGTGACAAAGAAGTCATGTGACTCCTTTGGGCAAAATAGAGAGAGGAATACCAACCTTGGTGAAGTCACTTTTAGGTATCCAAGTGGCTTTAGAAGCTGGTTGATATTTCCACTTGATCAAATGCTCAAGGTAGTCATGCTTTCTAGTCTTTTTGATGATTCTAGAATCAAGTACTTGTTCAAGAATGGGAGAAGAAGAAGAGGGGATAGATAGATTAGAAAGGGAAGTTGAAATGTCTAAAGTTCTCTGAGTCTCTTCTAGAAGTTGCCCCTTGAAAGGTACCAAATTTGCAACATTAAAGATAGGAGACAAAGAAACATTAGCAGGTAAATCAATTTTATAAGCATTTGGACCATACTTAGCCAAAATCCTACAAGGTCCAGTTCTTCTCATTTGTAACTTGGTAGGAACTCCCTTTTGCAATCTAGACTTGTTTAGATGTACCATCACAAAATCTCCAACTGAGAATTGGACATCCCTCTTTGAAGCATCCACCCTTGCCTTGACTCTTGCTGTGGTGTCCTGCAAAGACTACTTAACCTGTTCATGTATCTCTTTTAGAGATTGCGCCATATCTTTTGCTATCCCACTAACATGTTGCAAGTTAGTCACATCATGTAACTCAAAAAAACCTCTTGGATGCATACCATAAACAACCTGAAATGGACTCTTACTAGTGGATTTGTTTACACTGTGATTGTAGGCAAACTCTGCCTATGGGATGAGCTGATCCTAGCTTTGTCCATACTCCTTGGTGAGACATCTGAGTAGATTACCCAATGTTCTATTCACCACCTCTATTTGGCCATCAGTTTGTGGATAGTAAGCTGAGCCAAAAGATAAGTTAGTACCCAATTTCTTCCACAAAGTCTTCCAAAAATGAGCCAAAAACTTAACATCTCTATTTGATACAATGCTAGATGGCAAACCATGTACTCTGAAAACTTCTTTAAAGAAAAGAAAAGCAATATGACTAGCATCATTAGTAGTTTTGCAAGGTATAAAGTGAGCCATTTTACTAAATCTATCCACAACCATAAAGATACTGTCATGTCTTGTTTTTGTCCTTGGTGAACCTACAACAAAATCCATACTGATGCACTCCCATGGCCTAGAAGGGATAGGAAGTGGCTGATATAAACCAGCATTAGTGCTATGACCTTTGGCCTTCTGACATACCATGCACTGTTCAACATACCTACGGACATCTCTCTGCATCTTAGGCCAGTTATAAAAGCGTTGAACCAACTCTAAGGTCTTATTGAGACCAAAATGGCCACTAAAACTCCTTACACCTGCATTCTTGAAAACAAAACATGTATTTACATAGTCTACAAGTTGACCAACTAGTTCTTGGGAAGCCATGAGCATTTTAGGACTCCAAGAAGCCAAGTTGGTCAACTATCCTTGCCAATTCCTAGACAAGGCAGTGAAACTGTCAAATCAAACTAATTTTGCTACAAACTCAATACTTGATAAAATCAAATGCCACCAAAGGGAAAAGTTTAAGAAAACATATTAGAATCAGAAAATGCAAGAACAATATGGCCAAGTATAGCTGGTGTATGGACTGTTGTTCACATGGAGCCAAAAACTAGAGAAAAACCAAACAAAACTAGTGTAAGTTTGCAAAATGCTTCTTAACTCTGAATGATCAACCCTTACAATAGTTAAAATAGGAGATTAAATAACTCTCCAAGTTGGTTAACCTCCTGTACAGATAGGTACATGTCCAAGGGCACTTAATTTTGACATTTTGATGCCTAAATGACAACTTTTGGTGCCTAGAAAATGCAAGATTGACCTCCAAGACTAACCATCACCTAAAAATACTTCTCATACCTACAACCCAAGCATAAAACATGTCTAAAACCTTTTCAAAACAAAAACCACAAAAAAATGCATTTTTCCACCATTTTGTTAGGCAACACCAAACTAGCAACTTTGAGCAAAAAGATGAAAACAAGAAACCAAAACCACACAATGAGTTCAAAACTCATCCAAACAACCTAGAACAACTTCAAAAACATCCTAAACAACTTTCCAACTTAAAACTAATAAAAGTCAAACCTGAGATGAAAATGAAGCTAGGTGCTCCTGCACCATTGCATACTCCTAAAATGGCATCCAAAAGAGAATTAACAGGGAAGGTAAATTACTAGGACCGAAATATTTGTGATGATTTCCTAGAGCAGTTAACCATGCCGACCAATGTCGGGGCTAGGGCTAAGGAGTTAGTGCCAAAGAACCCCTGTTTGAAAATTGGGGATGGCTTATATGACAAAGGGAATTGGTTGAGGGACCCTGAAATAGGGATATCAGGTCTCAATTTGTTCAAAGTTAGATTTGGTCAAAGACATACCCCTACCCCTCTGAACAGTATTTGGGAATTAGATGTGGGAAGCTTGTGGTCCCCGGTGTGTTCATGGACATTGATTTATTGACCCTAATCACAAAAAATTATGACCCTGCTATCAGATGCATCAGGAACATAAAAGGATCAACCCTTATTGAAATCAAGGATGATGAGTTTAGGAATGTCTTCAAGCTTAGTGAAGCTTCCAACTATCTTGAGCCTATTGATTTTGAGGCATTAGGCTAAGTTTATAATGCCCAAAGAGATCATCTCAGGAGTGGCTCATTGAGAGAATTTTTTGTCAAAATAGGGGGATTAACAGTTGTAGGCCCTAGCACAATGGAGCCATTTTCCTTGAATTTATTTACCTTGAGAGCTAAGGGCATGCACTGGACACTGTATCAAATTTTTGGGGAAGATGCTGAGAAACATATGCCTGTCCATTATACACTAATGATTGCCCAAATTTTGAACCCTTCCGTGGCCATAAATTTTGATTTTGCTCCTTTCCTCACTGATGCTATCCATGCAGGCCTAGTAGGAATTAAGAATGGTAAGGTAGACAAGCCATTTGGATGGTATTCCTTGTTGATGCATATGTTTTTATTCAAAGGGGCTGATTATTTTGCAAAAGAGATGGACTTGGTTAAGGTCAAGGATAAAGAGGAGATGCTCATGCAACTATGGAGTACTATTCTATCTTGGGATAGAGAGGATGCAAGCTATCTGATGTTTGATAGATGCTTTGCATCTAAGATTAGATTTCTCTTATGTACAAAAAACCCTAGGATTCCCAAGGCTCTCTTGGAATTCCTTAGGCCCAAAGAGTTTGCAGAGGATATCAAGATTGTTCATAACTAGGGAGATATGTATTTATATCCTATCTCTACTATGTTTAGAGTATATGGTTTCAGAGGGACCCCTTATCTACTGCCCTATTAGGTTCCACTAAAGACAGGAATTGCAGAAGTATTAAGGCAGATTGGAGGAGTGCAAGAGGCCGAGTTAACCAGCAGGGGTAAAGGGACAATTTTCCCAACTATCACCATGGCTCATCACTTTGTAATTACAAAGGGGGGATGGAAATACTTTGAATAATTCTTCAAGCCATATATGTTATCAACTACAGTATCAAGGTGTGTAGACCCTAAATATTTCTTCAATGACATGTTCAGAAAGAGGGCAGTTTGCAAAATCAAGCCTCATCAATTCCAATTCCCTGAAGATTTGGTCAGGAATGAATTTAGTCTAGATGAAAATGAGTTAAGGAAGGAGAAGTGGATTGCATACAAAAGAGCCCTTGACTTTGTTCATCAATTTGATTCTAGTTATGATCCTCTTTCTAGTTTTACTCCTTTTGAAGAAAAGGTTAAATTCTTAATTCTTTATTTTGAAGATTTAATGCAAACCCTAAAGGAAAAAAGAGAAGCCATAATATAGAATGATCCTGATAGGGCTAAATTCATCCTAGCTAAGATTGCCTTTGCTAAGGCAATTCCACCAGGTAATTATATAATGCATAAGAAATCTAAGTACACTGTAATGATGCCAGTAATAGGTGAACCTTCTACTTCCAAAGGGAAGAGGCCCATTGAAGATGTTATTGAGATTCAGGATTCACCTAAAAGGTAGAGGGCAGGGAAAGAAATTGAAACTGATGAACCTTAGTACTCTCCATCTCAGTCCCCTATTCATATAGGAGATGAGAAAGCGGTGGCTGAGCAACTGTTACAATTAGGGAGTCTTGGTGAAATTACCTACACCTACAATGAGACTCAGGAAGGAATGCCAAGGGAGCCACCCAATGCTAAAATGGATATAACTGATGGTGAGCTATAGGGAAAGGAATTGGACATTACTGTCAAACAAGCTAGTGAAGAGTTCCTAGCTGACAACAATTTTAAGACATCAGATGCTTTCATGCAGTTTCTATGGAAACAAAATACTGACCAATTCAAGGTCAGATGTGCAAAAAGAATAAGTGAACAGCCTCACAAAGATACAAATTCAGTAGAAGAAGAGGTTAAACAAGAGATGATGGCTGAATTCAAAGCTATCACTCCCGAGGTTGGAAGGGAGATGGTGTGCTAATCCTCCTTGAATGGGATATAGCTGATGCATTAGTTCTTGAAGCAGTCAGAAAGGAGACCAAGACAATGAAGGGAGTTGTATTCAGAAAAGATGATGCTTCTCTGGTCATGTGGTCCCTTAAAAGAGATGAGGGTAGATGAAAGAAGGATACCTTAGAGTCAAATCTCTTAGAAGGAATGATAGTCAGAAGAGTCCAAGATACAGGGGTGGTGGGAGTAGCTAGTAGTGTTTTAGAGACTGCTAAGTTCAATGTAGCAGTAGTAAAGAAGGAAGCAAAAGAAAAGGTTAATCTCCAAGTTAAGTTGGAGACAATTCTAAAGGATTATAATAAAGCCAAAAAGGAGGTAGCCAGTAGGGACAATATCATTGCCAAACTTTAGAGTCATCTGATGGGACAATACCAAGGAGGTGAGTCCTCTACCTTGGCAATTTCTTCTTCTCCAACAAGGCCCCCACCTACTAGTCCCATCATAGAATTCCCTACTTCTCCTATGCCTTCTAGTTTTCAACCAGCTGAGACATATCAACATGAATTGGAAAAGATGAAATAGGCTCGGGCCTTATTTGCAAATAAGTATGAGGAGAAGATAAAGGCTACAATTTTGAGTTTTGCTGATATAGTTGATGCTCCCATAGTGCACGCCAATATGAAGAGGATTTTGGACACTCTTTGTGAGTTAAATGAGGACAAGGCCATTCTAGAGCCTATTCTAAATAGGTGGATCCCTAGGGAAGTACTCTTGGAACTAATGGGTGCTTCTTATGATGAAGCTGGGTCTGATGTTTTTATCGAGACCACATGTGAGTTGACAAAAGGTTTGACAAAGATGGCAGAAGGAAGAGCTAATGTGGAGAGAAAGGCTAACTTGTACCAGAAAGACTATACTGAGCACAATTTTGAATTGTTCTCTGGAGGTTTTGTCAACCAAAATCAGTTAAAGGACAAACAGGTATGGCTAGATAAGTTAGGAGCTAATCTATCTCTAAGGGTAAATGAAATAATCAATAAAGATGAAACCTCTTTGTTTGTTAAAACAATTGAGGAAATAGAAAAGATCAAATCACATTATGGTTTTTTGGAGTTAGGAGTGAGGAAAATAAAGAACTCTTGGAAAAAGCTACTAAAGTTGAAGAAAAAGATTATTGGCCACTCATGTCCTCTTGATGATGTTTTCCAAGAGTGGTCCAAAAAGTATGCAGTGCATGAAGAAGATGCTTCGAAATAGTTGGAGGATGCTCTGGGACAGTTAGAGGATATTGCAGAAGAGTTACCAACTGAAAAGGCCAGCGAGATAGAAAGAGACTTGTAACTACTTTTTGAAACAAAGTATAGTTGTAAAAAAATTTCCTAGGGAAGTCTGAAGCTTTGTATGCATCCATGTTATTATAAATGGATACCAGGACTGTAGAAAAAAGGATCAGAAGAAATTGTAAGAAAACTTTGCGAAAATATATCTGGGATTTTCTAGTCTTATGGAGAACAATCTAGTGTTTTTGTAATATTTTTTGAAATTAATATCAATATATAGACCATCAATTTTGAACGTAGAATTTGTGTTGTCTTTAGGTGTGCTTGCAAATATTTACTTCTTTCAATTTGAGTAATCTAGGGTTATTCATTTGAGTATGGATTGTAAGGTAATCTTAAATAGATGTGTTTCTTAGCTTTTCTATTTAGGAGGGAAATTAAATACGCAGGAAGCATTTCTATCAGTAAATTCCTTGTTGGAGACCTTGAATTTGATGAATATTATCTATTTTAATAAGGGTAAATTCTTATGTATGTCAGGCATATGTGGGGTTTATAGAAGCCAAGGTGATGGGAGGTGTGGAGATGTTTAATTGTGGGATTATTGTTTAAACTTAGATGACTTTGTGGCCTAGATAAGGCACTGGTATCAATTGTAGTTATCTTTCTACATATCTTGTAGATCAACACTGAATATGAGCATAAGCTTTCTTTCTTTGTTTAGTTAGTTTTAAGGTGATAAGATTCATTGGTTTTCGGACTGGTTTACTGTGGATCTATCTTTTAAAAGTGTGAATTCAGTTCACATGAGGTATACCTGCCTGAACTTTGGATAAGTTCGAAGTGTAGAAGGTTTATTAAACCTTGTCATATGTTGCTTTGAAGTCCTTTTCCCTGATCTCTCTTTTACAAATAGAGTTGTTATTTTCTTCCAAGGGATAAAAAGGGGAATTGGAATTTGAGACCAACACTATCTTCCATGCCAAAGGTCTTCAACACCTCTTTGACATACTTGGGATGAGTGATAAAGATTCCTTCTTTCATCTATTGAATCTACAGTCCAATGAAGAACTTAATCTCCCATATGAGTGACATTTCAAACTCCTTTTTCATCTCATCAACAAATTCATGACTCATCTTGTCATCACCACCAAACATTATGTCATCCACAAATACTTCACAGATTAGAATTTGATCTCCTTCTAGTTTCAAGTAGATATTACTATCTTCACTTGTTCTTTAAAATCCAATCTTTACAAGATGGGAGTGCCAGTGCTCATACCATGCTTTAGGTGCTTGCTTCAGTCCATACAAGGCTTTTATGTAGCCTACACACCATGTCACTATCTTCTAATAGGGCAAACCCATCTGGTTGCTCTATATACACCTCCTCCTCAAGTACACCATTTAGGAATGCAGATTTTACATCCATTTGATATACTTTAAATCCTTTAAAAGCAACATATGCAAGAAGCATACACACTCCTTCTAGTCTAGCCACTGGAGCAAAGGTATCTCCATAGTCTTCTCCTTCTTCTTTGTAATATCTTTTATATACTAGTTTGGCTTTGTTCCTTACCATTGTGACATCCTCATTCAGCTTGTTTCTAAAGACCCATTTGGTACCAATGACATTTTTATGCTCTAGTCTGGGTACCAAAGACCATGTGCCATTTGTCTCTATCTGGTCAAGTTCCTCTTCCATCTCTTTGATCAAGTCTTCATCTTTATGTGCCTCTTTGAATGATTTAGGCTCAAATTTAGAGATCATACATGAGTTTTCTCTAATCTTTCTTTTTATAAGGATTCCTACATCCTTATCCCCTATGATCTACTTAGGATCATGGTTCAGATTTACATACCGAGGAATAATCTTGACTAATTCCTCTTGCTTTTGGTCTTCATCCTTATCTTCATCAGCATCAGCATTTATTGGTGTAGGATCATTGTTACTGGTGCTGGATTGTTTTGTAACTGGTTCCCAAAAGGTTACAACCGGTTCATCTTCTACTTTCTCACTGTCGGTTTCCTCAAGTTTCTTAGAGGTTTCATCAACTCTAACATTGATGCTTTCAACAATTCTCTGAGTCCTATTGTTGAAACATTTTAGAGCTTTAATCTTGGTGGAATATCCTAGGAATATTCCCTCATCACATTTAGCTTCAAACTTGCTCTGATGTCACTCCTCTTGATATAGCATTTGCTACCAAACACTCTGAAGTAGCTTACCACTAGTGTCTTACCGGTCCAATACTCATAAGGAGTTTTGTCCTTTCCTTTCTTGATGAATACCTGGTTCATTGTGTAAACTGTAGTGCTCACTTCTTCCCTCCAAAAGGTGTGAGCAACCTTCCCCTGGATCAACATATTTCTTGTCGCTTTAACCATAGTCTGATTGTTTCTTTCTACTAGACCATTCTATTGTGGAGTCTGGGGGGTAGACAATTGCCTCTTGATGCCATGTTCTTCATAGTACTTGTTGAATTCATCGGAAGTGAATTCCCCTCCTTGATTAGTTCTCAGGCATTTGATTCTCCTTCCACTTTCCTTTTCTACCAGTGCTCTGAAGGCTTTGAACTTTCCAAAGGCATCAGACTTGTCCTTCAAGAATGTGACCCACATCATTCTTGAGCAATCATCTATAAGAATCATAAAGTACCTATCTCCCTACACACTCCTAGTTTTCATAGGACCACACAAATTAGTATGCATGATATCAAGTAAATTGTCTGCAATGAAAGATTTACCTTTGAAGGTTGAGGAAGACATCTTTCCCAGTTGACACTCTCTGCATAGAGGATTTTTCGGTTTGCTCAGCATTGGCAGTCCTCTAACTACTTTGATCTTACTGGCCTTTACAATGTTATCAAAGTTTACATGGCAGAGTCTCCTATGCCATATCTAGCTATCATCAAACTTATCCATAAGACATGTACTTATATTAGCATTTAGTTGAAATAGGTTACCTTTGGTCTACATACCGGTAGCCATCAGTTCACCATCCTTTCCTTTGATTTTTCACATTCCATTTTTAAATTCTAGAGTGAGTCCACTATCATTCAGCTGGGCAACACTCAATAGGTTGTGTTTGAGACCTTCTACCCAATACACATTGTCAGCACTGCTTCTTCCATTCAAAGATATGGACCCTCTGCCTTTTACCATAAATGGTGCATCATTACCAAAATGTACCACACCACCTTCATACTCTTCCAAAGATAGAAACTTGCTCCAATCTCTAGTCATATGGTGAGAATAGTCACTGTCCTCATTTTCTTCATTTTTTGATTCCTCATCAGTGACACCTTCATCAACTGCTAGAAAATAGTTTCTCTGGTTTCCTCCTTTGAACTTCTTGAACCTTTCCGGTTTGCCCTTGTTATCACCATTAGGATAGTTTATAGAAATGTGTTCTATCTAGTTACAAGAAAAGCATTTCAAAGGGAGCTTACCTTTATATTTACCGGTTCCCTTAGGAAGTCTCCTGGCAAGAAAAGCTTCAAATTCCATCAGGATCTCCTCATCATCCATCTCTCTGCCCTTTCTTGGTTCACCACTGGTGCTTGCTTCTTTTCCTTTTCTAGATAGAGCAGTAGATGCTCTAAAGGCTGATTCAGTCTTCTGAATACTGCCATCAAAACTATTTAGCTCATAGGCTGCCAACTTTGCAATGATGGAATCTAGGGATACCTTAGTCTTGTCTATTGACCTCAACTCTTGAATAGCAACAACCCTTATTGCATAAACCAGTAATAAGGATCTTAAAACTTTGCCAACAATAGTGGAAACATCCATTTTACCACCTGCACTTTTGATATCTCCAACTATAGTTTTGATTCTTATCCCATACTATTGAATAGTTTTTCTTTCAACCATCCACATGTCTTGAAACTTTCCCCTAAGGATTTCTTCCTTAACCTGTTTCACATGCTCAACACCACCATAGATATTCTCTAGAGTATCCCATACATCTTTGGGATTTTCATTGTCCTGTACATCAATAAACTCAATGTCAGATAAGCTGTTGATTAGGGCTTCCATGACTTGCCCATTCTCCTGGATCTCTCTCTTTTTATCATCAGTGAGAGTACTAGTAGGAATAACATAAGCATTCTCAACATAGCTCCAATGTTGAGCACCCATGCTTTTGATGTATATTCTCTTTATGTCCTTCCATATACTAAAATTTTCTCTATTGAACTTTGGACCTTCCCTCTTCATCATTACAATAGGATCTTTCCCTCAAGTGGTTAAGCTTACAACACAGAGGACCTAGAGGTGGCTCTGATACCAATTGATAACTCAATTATGAACGGAGAGTACCAAATCGGTACTGAGAGGGGGGGGGGGGTGAATCAGTATAGTCGAAAACACTTTCCAAGAACCGGTTAGACAACAAAGACTGCAAATGTCTGACAAATAGTAACACCGGTCTGAAATAGAGTACAACTGATAAAGCTAAGAATAACTATGACTAGCATTAACCGGTTAATCACTTAGCTTTCTGCTTCACTTAATACTACACTTCCATTTCACCCTTATGCATGAATAGGTAAACTATCATTAGAAAGATAATAACAACTAGCTTAACATGATTCACCGCTTGACAGAAAATACTTAAACCATCACATGAAAACACTACACATGACACACAGATTTTTCATGTGGAAACCCAATTGGGAAAAACCACGGTGGGGATGAATACCCACAAGTTGTTTTTTAACTCTTCAGAAGTCCACTTTGTTAGGAGCCTAGACCAATTAAGGCCTATTACAATAGGTTCTGTAAGGAACCGATCCTGTTAGGGATCACCCGGTTAAGGGATGGCTAGAATACCCTGTTTAGGGTTAAACCCTATTAGAGGTTACCTGGTTAGAGGATTTCAAGAACTCAATGGCTTTGAGTCACCCTGTTAGAGGTTTTACAATAAGCCGGTTAAGGCTACCCTATTAAGGGATTTTCTGACTATTGAAGTGGTTAAAGATCAATAGGTATTACAAATGATCTGGAGATAGCACTCAATGCCAATACAGATCCACTTCAGTTTCTTCCTTCTGCACACACAATATGCAAGTATCAATCCTCTCATCTAGTCTGGCAAGAATCACGTATCTCTGCTCTCAGATACACACACACATCATTTGCCAACAACCTCAACAAGAAGCACAACTTTGACCTTATAGGAAATAGTTAGGTTGATAGCATAAACCCTAAACCTAAAACATTTAGGTTAAGTAGTTTAGTTGGTTCAATCCTGGCTGTTGAACACTTCAAGACAATCTCCATCATTCCTACTTTACCGCTGCATGGAGGCGATAACCAATCATGCATTTTCCACCATTTGCAAAGTCTTCGACCATTCCTGAGGTAGATAGGATCAATCCTCATCATGCAAGATCCTTCACGTGCACAAGGTTGACTTGGCAGCCTTATCTAATTCTTAGTACAATCCTTTCACTCATCACAAGATGGCATCGGTTGACACTTCAACCGAAAACCCAAAAGCTAAGACTACCAACAGGTTAGTCATACAATACTTCCATATACCAGTTCACCTGAACAAGCATAGTGCTTCACCTTTTGCACATATGCCGCTTCATAACATTATACCTGTTCACTTTGCAAGATGCTTAACTGGGAGTCACTTGACTAGTTCATTCGCCAGTCATATTGCCGGTTCACTCACTTGACCAATTCACTCTTCAACATATTGACATCAATGACAACATAATATCAACAACATAATATCATTATGTATTATGTCAACATACCAGTTTACATATGCCAACATGGACATGGTAAGGGAGAGCACGATGTTGCAGGAGCATGTGTGAAAAGAGCCCTAGCCAGGGAAGAGTTGAAGTACGAAGGTGGTGCTGAGTTGGTAGATGCAGAAACAATTGTGTGATGGTGTAAGTCTAGGATGGGTCCAGGTAATCCAGATACGTCATTGGTTCATAGATATTTTTGGTTGATCACTGAATCTAACATTGAAAACTATCTAGATTATTGTACATTTGCAGGATTGAGTGACATGCACTCATTTATGAGTTTGAATTCAAGTTCACTGGTAATTTATACAAGACAGATGGTATGTTTTTCCTCTTCATGCATGTATTGTTTGTGGGAAGAATGTGAATCACAAGAGTGGGTTGACAAATGGTCTTGTAGACCGTTGGTTCCCATTGATTCATATCAAATTACCAAAGCACTACAATTGAGCCAGATGGAGACATTAATGGATTTTGACCATGTATCCAACCTAGTGGATTCAGGTGATTTTTTGAGTTAATTTTTTTGCACGTATTCTTTTTGGTTCATTTTGTTGTACATCATACTTTATTTTTGGTATTAATTAACACTTTATAAAATGCAGGTCATGTGCATGCAGTTGTTGCAGAAGAGAACAATGAAGAAGAAATATATTACTATTTGTGCCATTGTGTTGAGCCTAAAAGAAAATTGACAACCATAATCATTGATGGAGAGGGTATTTAGTACCCAATAGGGTCTATTGTCGTGATAGGAACATGGCTTCAGAGATACCCTATCAAGAATTATGATGTTTGGTTGTTCAAGGACTTTGAACCACATAGACATATTCTTCATTTCTCTAACCTTGTTGTTGCAACAAATACTCATTTGATGAAGTATTGTTGTAGACCTCATAACAAGATTTTATGGAAAGTTCATGAATCTAACCAAGAGACAATACTTGACACAATACGGGTTAGAGTTGATCCTGAAGGCTCACTTGATTGATTCTACAGTTTAGAGTAGAACGATTTTAAGAATTTTGTATAAATCATCGACGAACTGTTCTATATTCATTTTTTGTATATACAGATGCCCATGAGCTGATTTTTACATGTTTAGGGGCATAATTTTATATATTTAAGTGGCAATGAGCTGATTTGTACACATGTACATGCTAAATTTTGTATATTAAAATGGCGATGAGCTGAATCGCACATATTGTAATGCCAAATTTTGTATAAAAGCCCATGAGATGATTTGTATATTAAAATGGCGATGAGATGAATCACACATATTGTAATGCCAAATTTTGTATAAAATCCCATGAGATGATTTGTAAGACAACTTTTTGTATAATCATAGATATGAGTCATTATTGGGTCATAGGAGTCATAGATTGAGACTAGATACAATTTGAGCAAAAATTGTCATTGTTGTCAAAAAAATTGTCAAAAAGGTTGTCAAGAAACTTCTACATTACGTCGTTAGGATATGACTCTCAACATTCTGGTGCTTTGGGATGCATGACAAAGGCATGCCTAGCATAAACTTGCCCACCCAGACGTTCTCACGATGTCGGTTTGTGCATATGATGAACCGAATCAACTCTAGCCAATCTTGCAACTTTTCATTGCATGCAACTGACAGTTTTTGGAGTAGGCAAAAAAATGCTACTAATTGAAAATGGCTCTGATTCATCAAAAACAAATATAGGCCATTATAGAGGAGCTTCACGGAACTCCACAGGATCAAATAGATCGACCGTATGTGTCCTAGATTGGAAGAAACAGTCTGTCAAGTTTTGACAATTTTTTGGACTCAGTACACTTGAGAGATCACACTGCTAGGGTATGACTCTCGATGTTATGGTTCTTAGGGATGCATGATAGGAGCATGGAAAGTGTAAACCTACCCACCTAAATGTTCTCACAAAGTTGGTTTGTGCATACGACAAACCGAATCAATTCTAGCCAATCTTGCAACTTTTCCTTGCATGCAATTGATGGTTTTTGGAGTAGGCAAAAAAATGCTACTAATTGAAAATGGCTCCGAGTCATCAAAAAATGAGATAGGCCATTATAGAGGAGCTTCACGCTACCCCATGGGATCCGTGTTCTGGATTGGAAGAAATAGTTCATCAAGTTTTGACAATTTTTTTGACTCAGGGCACTTGAGAGATCACACCGGTAGGGTATGACTCTTGATGTTTTAGTGCTTTGGGATGCATGATAGGGGCATGCCTAGCATAAACCTACCCACTTGGATGCACTCGCGACATCGGTTTGTGCACACAATGAACTGAATCAATTCTAGCCACTCTTGCAACTTTTCATTGCATGCAACTGATGACTTTTAGAGCAAGCAAAAAAATGCTACTAATCAAAAATGGCTTCGAGTCATTGAAAATTGAGATAGGCCATTATAGAGGAGCCTCATGCAGCCCAAGGGGATCAAATGAATTGACCATATGTGTCCTAGATTGGAAGAAATAGTCCATCAAAATTTGATAATTTTTTGGACTCAAGGAACTTGAGAGATCGCACCGGTATGGTATGACTCTCGATGTTTTGATGCTTTGGGATGCGTGACAAGGGCATGCCTAGCATAAAAATTCCCACCTGGACATGCTCACAATGTCGGTTTTTGCACACGACAAACTAAATCAATTCTAGCCACTCTTCCAACTTTTCATTGCATGCAACTGACGACTTTTGGAGCAGGTGAAAAAATGCTACTAATCAAAAATGGCTCTGAGTCGTCAAAAAATGAGATAGGCCATTGTAGAGGAGCCTCATGTGACCCCATGGGATCAAACGGATTGACCATATGTGTCTTGGATTGGAAGAAACAGTTCATCAAATTTTGACAATTTTTTGGACTTAGGGCACTTGAGAGATCACACCGATACGGTATGACTCTTGACGTTTCAGCACTTTGGGATGCATGACAGGGGCATGCCTAGTGTAAACCTACCTACTTGGACATGCTCAAGATGATTTTTTTTGCACACAACAAACCAAATCAATTCTAGCCACTCTTGCAACTTTTCATTGTATGCAACTGATAACTTTTGGACCAGGCAAAAAAAATGCTACTAATCGAAAATGGCTCCAAGTTGTCAAAAAATGAGATAGGCCATTGTAGAGGAGCCCCACATGACCCCATGGAATCAAACAGATTGACCATATGTGTCCTGGATTGGAAGAAATAGTCTGTCAAATTTTGACAATTTTTTGGACTCAGGGCACTTGAGAGATCGCATTGGTACGGTATGACTCTCGACGTTCTGGTGCTTTGGGATGCATAACAGGGGCATGCCTAGCATAAACCTACCCACTTGGACATGCTCACAATGTCAGTTTGTGCACATGACGAACAAAATTTGACCATTGCGAGCGTGAGGGTGCTCTCGCACCAAACACATTGTTGTTTATATTCATATTGTAGATTTTTGTTGTTTATATTCATATTGTCGATTACATATGCAAATATTCATTTAAATTTATAATAGGGAAGCCACCAAATATAATGAATACACAATAATGAATTGAATACAAGGAGTTTTGTAGGGTTAATTCAACATTTTAGAAATTTTATCAAATCATATTCCATGATTGCAATGTTTTATATCATATATTTTTGTTGTTTATATTCATATTGTTGATTACATATGCAAATATTCATTTAAATTTACAAAAGGACAACCATAGAATACAACAAATACAAAATAATGAACACATTACACATTTATTGGATCGAATATCAATATTTATATACATAAAAAAGACATGTCTACCAAGTCAATACAAGTATTACAAAAATGTGGCATATGCCATGTCCAAATCGATATACAATAAAAATGTAGAATATATCTACATGTATTGGTCAGTCTATGACCAAAACTAACACTATATGATCCTAAACTTGTGGTGGATCATCAAAATCAAGCCTCTTTGATGCAGTACACAACTCTATAGATGGCTGTAAAACCACAATTCAAAAGCCAAGTTAGAATTCTTTTGTAGAAAATAGTTCACAATTAACAGCATAACTATGCAATTAACTTTAATTCCTTTGCAATTGAAATGTAGATTACCTCATTGGCTGATCTAGGAGATAATATCTTCGCTCTACTCTCCTTGTCACTCTTAGGAGTTTTCTTGAAGACATACTTAAATGGATCCACGTTATGGCAGTACCGCGAAGGGGTCTATTGTAAATTAAATGTACAATTAATACAATGTACTAACATAAATATATCAAAAACACTTAAAAGCTATAATATAGAGAACAATGACGTACCTATGCTTGAGATGCTTCTCCAGTGGATTGAGGATGGCTCACCATCGATGTAGAAACTATCGCTATTACCTATACAAAAAATATTCAAAGATTAAATACAATTAATATAATGATAAGTATTGAAGGTTAAAAACAATTAATTTTACATATCAAACAAAAGTGTATCGGATCCTAAGATGATTCTCCAGTGCAAGGAGGAGGGTTTGCCATTGATGAAATAGGTATGGATATTTCCTATATGAAAAAATTATAAGATCATAATATATCACAAGGTCACATGTACATGTGCATATAATTATGAAACCAAGAAAATAAAGTAGAGACACATACATCTGCCCTTTCTTGATCCGCAAGCAAATCGGGTGCATTCAACAAATCCACAAAGCTCAATGGCTATTGTACATGTAAAATAGACAAAAAACACTAATCAATATACAAACCCCAACTAATACTTGATTTCAACATTTTCAAACAAGCGCACAACTAAAAATGTGTTCAATTACCTTCTTCCCATGTTTTGGCATCTTGAAGGAAATCTTTTTCTTAGGACGAGCCCTAGACACGGAGGGGGTGCCCTAAAAGAACAAAATTAACATGAGATATTAGTACAGATAATAAATTAAACATAATTTTAAAAATCTAAAATGAAATGACTTGCATATTCCATAAAAACAATACATAAAAAACTTGTACAAAATGTGATACCGTATAGCCTTGTAGGCCAAAATCAATCACTAAGAATGTGATGTCATCAATCTGGGACATTTTATCCCCTATCAACACCTACAAACTAGAAATTGGAGCAAGCATTAAAGATAGTTAGTATATCTTGTATTTTTTTGAATTCAAAGTGTACTATTCTATTTTAACATGTTACAAAATTTATACCTCAAACATCGAAGTTGTAGCTATAGTAACTAAGGGAGGTGTATGGGATACTGCTGCTGCATCTTGAAATGCATATTATTTGTCTCAATTTAAATCGATTTATAAATGAAAATTCATTTATGTAATTACAAATTTAAAGTGACTAATAAATAAAATGTTATGAATTCAAATCAACACACTTGTGTCTATGGCTCATGGGAAAACACCATGTCCATCAATTCATCTATCAGTGTGACATCCTCAACCATGTGAGCCTGACATCTACAGCTGCAAATCATGCACAAATGATATGAGGATCCATCTACATCGGCTGCATCATCTATCCCTGAGCAACTAACACACATATGCTCGATGGGCTCTCTGTCACCCTCCAATGGCTCATCATCCAATACAATAGGGTGTGCTAATGATGTCCCATCCTGGATGATGGCACTAGTCAATGTTGTGGCTACCTGAAGAGTCCATAGCTCCATCGACTCTTTCAGCTCTAATAAGACAACATGATGCACCTTTAGTTTAGGTGCTAGGGGGCGACGACTCTCTACGGCTAATATCCTACGAGCTCCAGGTCTATCTTGGGTAGAGCCACCACCTCTACCATGAAACTCTCTCATGTCAAAATAGTTTGGTTACACATTGAGCACAAACTCACAATACATTTTTCTCAAAAAATATAATGGCACCTCATAATTATTACAAGGTGGATCATCAAATACCATCCACCACCTCTACCAAAAAAGATTCTTCTTTTGCACATTGGTACACCAATGTATGGGAAACCTCTTTGCATTAAGATGTAATGAATGACCAGTTTTGGGATCAACAAAAAGGGCACATATTTGTTGTTTAGTAATATTTTTGTTTTTTACTCCATCGTATAATAGCCCATTGGCATAGAATTGACAACAACTATCCCTAAAGACTCCCCATTTGGTAATTTTTGTGGAAACAACTATGGCACCACTAGCTAATGTTTCTAGGCTAGAGGCGAGGGATTGATGATGGTCAAGTAGATAAGTTTTCATTTTAACAATCAGTCTATTGATTTTAGATGTATTTTGTCCTAACTGATTAATTAATTCTTCTTGTGTTTCGGGTGTGTGGTCAAAAGGAGGAATTGGGAGTTGTTCTTGTGTGTTTGCAGGAGGTGCATTTAGTTGTTCTTGTGGGTTTTCAGGAGGTGCATTTGGTTGTTCTTGTTCTGCATTGGAAGAATCTCATTTTTTAAACAAAAAATGAAAAAACCTAATCAAAATTAATGAAATTAAATTTAAAATGTAAAACAAATTGCATAAACCGAAAATTAAAAAAAAAAAAAAAAAACTAACCTTGATCCATAGCTTGGAGGACAAATCTAGCACCCCGTTCATGGTTTAGGAGAGGAAATGGGGAAAAAATGAAGTTAAAAATGTGCTATTCACGGGTAAATGAGACCTAGTTTTTTTTTAAAACTTTTTTTACCAGGCACCACGTACATGGTTTTATTTGGATTATTAGCGCGTATGTGCTCATTTTCCTATTAGCAGCACCTATGCATTCAATTTCCTAGGAGTAGCACGTACACGCTCATTTTCCTAAAAGCAGTGCATACGCACTACCTTTTCTAGGCTCGGGAAGAACAAACCTAAGCACATATGCAAGAATTTAAAATTTTAAAATTGCGTACGTGCTACTTGTTTTTCCAAGTTTTTTTTGGGTGGTGTCCACTTTTCTAACCACCATATTTGTGCACACACCCAGGTGTCATTATAAACCTTCAATTCATTATAAACCTTCAATATATACCTAGATACCCGTCAGCATAAGGCCTGCCTATAGGTCTATCTCTGTCAGCCAATGGTCGTGTGATAGGTAAGTGCTCCCAGGCCCATATCTGAAGCACAGTCACCCTTGCTGATAATGTAGTTGACCTCTTGTACACAACTCGGTGCAAGTCATGATACAAGTGCACCAACATACATGACCCCCATGCAAATCAGGTCCCTTGTGTCACCATCTGTTCAAGAAGACGATCTCATCCAATAAATAATCCCTTTGACCTATAATCAGGATAAAGGAAACCTCCAATGAATCTGATGAGCATAGTAGGTAATGTGGCATATCCTAGCTCTAACATCCCCTATCACGCAACGTCGTATCCACCTATCTCGTCATCCTCGAACACTCGGCAAAGTGCATCTATACCACCTCGCTCATTGAGATCGTAATACACTAACTCACCCATCATAGGGATGTGTAATATCCAGTGGACATCCTCAGGTGTCACCGTAATCTCATCCATCGATAAATGAGAACTATTGTGCTCATTATGCCAACACTCTGCTAAAGCTATCAATAACCCCCAGTTTATCAAGGGCCAGGGCATGTCAAGAAGGGAAGATAAACCACACTTGCTAATGTGGTCTCGATCCACCTGGCTAAGGTGGGGTATCAACATCCATGTCTTCAAGAAGCACTCTCGAGACTAGAGGACAGTGAAGTGCTCTCTTAATCAAATCATTTCATCCTATTAGTTTCTCGATTTATCTATCTATCAAATCAATCTATCTATCAGTCTATCTTGCTCAATTGAGATTTTTATCAAATATCATTGGGCCCCTATCAATGACACTCATCTATCATGAGGTCATTATCAATTTTATCTCATCTCATGCGTATCACAAGATAATTAGAACTGATCATCCAATTTATCAATCTGAAGCATTCAATTTTATCAATTAGATAGCTAATCAAATCTTACCCTATCAAAATAAAAAATCAAATCAAATTTGACAGTAGACCCAACCTCTTTATCAAATCAATTCACCACAAATGGGTAAATCAAATCATTTTCTCAAAATCATTCAAGTCAAAAATAAAAAATCAAGTCAAAAATTGAAAAATCAAAGCAAAAATCAAAAAATCAAAGCAAAAAAAAAAAAAGTCAAAGCAAAATCGAAAAATCAGTCAAGTCAAAATTAAAAAAAAAAAAAAAAATCAAAATCGTAAAAAAGTTAAATAAAAATTTAAAGCCAAGTCGCCCCCCCCCCCCCATAGTGGCACCCAAGGTGCCAATGGCGGCTACCGCCAAAACTCTGCCCCCTCCCCCCAAAAAATGGGGCATTGCTTTTATTATTTTTTTCAAAAAATTTGATATATTTAAAAAAAAACAAATGCATGCATAAATAATTGTTTTTGGGGATGCGAATTGAAATTTAATAAAAACCCTATGAACCCATTTCGTAAATCAAAAAACCCATCTCAAAAATATAAATTTTTTTCCCAACCCATCTGGCAAAAATGCTAAAAAATGATTTTTTATGCAAACAACTAAAGTTTTCAAAAATCAACTAAAAATTAACAAAGCTGGGTTTTCTCAAACTACATATCGGTGGACAATATGCCGAAGGGTGCTCATATTGTTGAACTCACTCAAACCTATGCTGGTGGTATGAGATCGTCATTCCTTCCTCTTGAGCAATTTTCTACACAAGTGAAGTGCACAAATGAGGAGTGGTAAAAAAAATTCACCTTTTTAAATTCACAATGGGGCATTTAAGTAGGATTTTTATTCCACTAACTTTTAATCGTTTAATCAACTAATCAACCAAGTAGGGCAGTGTTTTCAAATTTCTTATCGGGAAATGAATCAGATCAACTTTGAAAATCACTAAACATTGGAAAATCATTAAAAATTGAAAAGTCAAAAAAATTTCAAATTTTCAAAAAATATCAAAAAATCAAGAAAAATTAAAAAACATTCAAAAATTATCCGATTCATCTCCCGAGGGGGCATTCTCGCATAAATATCTATCAATCAACATCTGGGGCATCATATCAAGATTTATCATCTTAAAGATCGAATCTGTATCATATTGAGATTTATAGTCTCAAAATCAAATTAGTATCTGTAGACATCTAAAAATGGTCAACACTTGTGGAGTCATACTTTAGCATTTGTGCATTGCATTAACATTTATTCTATGTTGCGCACTTGGTCTTTATCATTTGCGAGCATCGAGTCCTTCTTCTGCATTCCTCATTTTTATCACTTTCGAATTAGGTCTTGTCGATAGCAATCTTCAGTCATGATTTTGGTCGATCATATCCTGTCGCATCATGGTGCGTGCTCATGTTATCATCATTTTGGACATCGTCAATCCTAATCGATGATAGAATTAGGGTTTTGTCCTCTTGCCAATCTTTCAATCATCTTTATATTGTTAGTAGTCATTTGCGATTATCAACTTGTCAATCTCGTCATTTTGTGACTGATTAGTCATCGATCTTTGCCCTTGTCAATCTTGTCATTTTGTGATCGATTTATCATCGATCCTTATCCTTTTCAATCATTTCTATTTGGATCAATTAGTCATTGTTCCTCGTCAATTGGCGCCTATCAATTTGATCTCCTTGTCAATCTTGGTCAATTTGTCATTGATTTTTGTCAACCAATCTCAATCATTTATCAACATTGGTCCTTTGTCAATCAGAATCATGAGTGAACCTACATTAATTTCTTGTTGTCTTGACCTAATTCCTTGTCCTCTTATTTCTAGGGTTTTATGATTTGTTCATTTAATCCTTTTCTTCTTCTTTGTGGGTTAAATAAATCTATTTATTTAGTCCTAGGTCTCTTTCATGAATTAATTAATGGATGAAAACCTATTAATTAGTTCACCTAATTTCTATTTCATCTTTTTCCTCAATTTTTCTAATTTGCTAATTTCTCCTAATTCCTAATTTTATCATACATCTTGCATAGCAACTTGCCATAATTTGTCATAATTTGTCATACACTTTGCATAGAAATTGTCATACATTTGTCATAATTTTGCCATTCTTGATTTGAATTTCCTTTCAAATCTCTTCATTCTAATATTGTCCTCTCTCCAATTTGTCTATAAATTGGATGATTTTCTTCAATGAAAAGAGGAAGAATCAATCACATTTTCATTTAACCTTACGCTGTGAATTTCATCTCTCAACAACTTGCTTTCCACTTGCATTTTGCACTTGTAGGTGAGATCCACATCAAATTTTAAGGTGAAAGAAAAACAATGGAGCCACATGAAGGAGATATCTGCGTCGGTTTGCTCCGATTTCATTTGATTTGAATATCTTGTCTTTATGTCTTCATTGATTGGATTGGGATTGCTTTCATAGTAGCTTTAGGTTTTGTGGTTATCCTAATTGCTATTGTTTTGATGATTTTCAATTTCCTGATCTACATTTTTGGTGAGCCCGATGTGAACTAACCCCTTAACCATGTTTTGAGTGCTTTTGAGCTGTTTGCAGGTGAAAAACTCAAGAAACAAGGCGACTAGAACCTTTCAGGGCACTTCTATGCCTGTGTTGAATTTTTCTGCACCTATGTTTGAGTTTTTTGTGCCTATGTTTAAGTTTTCTGCACATGTGTTGAAGTTTTATGTACCTGTGTTGATGGGTTCTGTGCCTGTGTTGAGGCATTCTGTGCCTGTGCAAGGCCAGAAATAGAGGTGAAATCAATTGTTTTTACTTGCAAATTTGTATGTTTTCATTCTGTTTCTTGCATTCTAGTTTTTCTTTGGTGCTAATTCTTTGTACAACATCTTGGCGTTACGTGTGACGAAGACTAAAAATGCAACTACTAACAAATCTTATGCAGGACGTTAAAACATCTTGCTTGTGATTTTTAAAGTAGTTGCACATTTTATTTCTTAAAGGTTAATGAACACCATGCATGCTTTGTCTATTTTTAATTTGATTGCATGTTTTAACCCTTAGAATTGGGCTTGCCTCCCGATTTGCCTGGCACTTCGCACAGGCATTGGTGAGAGGAAACGACCCAAAGTGGTGACGGGCTAAAGCCAAGCTCTTCTAAACCGCTATAAATAACTGTGGATGCAACGAAAGTTGTAGACAATGGGTGTTGGAATGGTATTGCGATGATTTATTCACCAGATCAATACCCACCCAAATGGATGCCCTTACTAGAATATCTTGTTTTTAGATGCCAAAATCCTTCTATCTGTTGGCTCAGGCATTATGATACATGCATGGCGAAGACACCTCTCATGTACTCCTCAGTTAGAGATAGAAAGTTCTTGGGAAGTGATGCCCCTTGAACTTGAAGCTTGGTATGCCCGAGAAGTGAGTGCATTGTAAGGGGGAGCCAGTGCTACCAAGCGTCTAGCTATCTGATTGAGTGTTGTATTTTATAGTTAGAGGATTCAATAGATATTGCCCTTGCCAGCCATAGGATTTGTTGTGAATGTGCTTGATTGTCTTGAGTCAAAGTCAAACAAACATTTTTGTCTTCCGTAATTGTCAAAAGTTAAATCAAAAACAAACTTTCAAAAGTTCTCATAATCAACTTGGGTTTTCAAAATCAACAACCTTCAATTCAAAACAAAATCCAAACAAAAGTCCAAATTTGTCCAATTATTCATCCAACATTTGAGCATGGCTTGTCAAGACATTGAATATCTTTGTTTCAAAATTCATGTCACTTTAGGCTAGGTTTTGCATAGTCCAACTTAGGTCCTAAGACATATTGTCATCTCCCTTCATTTTAGTCATTTTCATTGCAAGCATCCTCATTTGGTACTTAGGTTCAAAATAATTTCCCTAAGTTTGCATTTCATTGTCATATCTAAGCTGGATTTCCATTTAGGTGACATTCGTGCATTATCCTTGTCATGCTAAAATTAGGTCTTGCCTAGGTTGCATTTTGCATATTCCAAGTCATTGGTCTTCGCATATCCTTATCATTGTATTGTCATCTTGTCCTGGCTTCATCTTGTCATATAATATCCTTACATCATTTTCATGTCATATCGTAAGTCATTGTCATAATCATTGCCTTCTTGCATTTAGTCTCAAAAATTTGGTTTGTCAAACTTGAAAAATCAAAACTTTGGATGATACCCTAAGTTGTTGTTAGGGAGTCTTGACCTTGTCTAAAATTTGTCCTTTCATTAATATCATTTTTGTCAAACCTAGCTTAGTATCCAAGCATATAGGTGAGACACTATCAATTTGTCCTATTGTCATTTGGTCCTTTGTCCTTTAAGGTCTTGACTTCATTTCAATTTCCCAAGGTTGTGTCTTTAGCTTTGCATTTCAAAAGTTTGTCTCCAAAGATTCAACAAGTACAAAAACATTAAGTTGCATTGTCATCCTTTTAGGTTGCATTTGTCAATCCCATTAGTTGCATTGCATAGTGACATGTTTGTTGAAATGAGGTCTCAACCTTCTTGCAAAGCCATGTCATCACAATTGAGAAATCAATCATGTCAATCCAATCTCTACATGTCTCAGAACTTGGATCAAACTTATCATGATGATGTAAATGTCCAAATACAAAAACTAGAGGGGAAACTAGCTCAAGAAAAGGAGATTTTGGAACAAAAAGTGAAAAACATTGAGAAGAATAGATCACAAATGTCCAAAATGTTTCAAAAATTTCCAGGTCAAAATCCAAATATTGAGCCAATTGATGTAAGATCTCTTATTGAACGATCAAACATACCAGATCTCCTCTCACAAATAGAGATGATGAAACAATTTCAAGAAAAGAGACAACAACATTATGTGCCTTCACAACGAGAACAAGAAGGTGTTTACTATCAATAACATTTTCAACCATCACAACCAATTGTTCAACAATTCCAACATATACAACCAACACAACCAATGGTCCAATTTCAACAATATGTCCAACCAACTGTTAATTATCGACAACAAACTCAGTATCAACAACTACAATCACAAATTCAAAAACAAAACTTGTAACATGCACTAAGCCAAATTTTGAACATGTCAAACCAATTTGATCAACATCTAGTTCGAAATCAAAACATGACATCAGACCAGAACCAACTCCTTTCCAAACAAGTTCAAATTCCAGATACAACTATGTCAAAACCTTGAAAGAAAGGTGGCCTTATTGCAAGGATCTTAAGGAAATTACCAAGTGAGTTCTTTGAGGAAGATCAAGATAATACACTTATGTCTAGCAATGCCTCATCCCCCACAAACAAATTGACTCTCCAATGGCATCTATCCCTACACCTTTAGAAGTTTCACAAGAACCTTCCATATTGTCCTCGTCAAATAATACACCCAAGGATGAAATTATCCAAGGGCTATCCATAATTGATTGCCAAGATAATCCAATTCATGATGCACATCCTTTTCATGTTTCATAAATACTAGACCCAATGCAACCATGCACTTTATTGCCATTACCTGTTTTAGAGGACCCCATTCGAAGTCCCTCTTCCTCATGTTCAAGCATTGATTCCTTGCTAGAATCCATCACAAATGTTCAAAGTGCATTTACTTCATGCCAAAACATTGATCCCTTGTCAGAATCCCCCATGCATATCCAAAGTCCAACCCCATGTCAAGAGGATAATTTAGAGCATGAAGAAATGTGTCTTAAAAAAGATCAAGATCAAGATCCTGAAACCTTATCATCCCATCTAATTGTTGACCAGGACCCCATGTTCCTAGACACTCATGATGATTCCCCTATTCCTATCCATTCTATCCAAGAACACAACACCCTTTCAAATCCCATTGGCATTCCACTTCCTAAGAAAGATCAAGATATCCCTTTCATCCTTTCCAATGATCCCATTAAAAGTCAAGAGCAAAGCACCTTTAAAGAGGATTCCAATGATCTTCCTCCTTGTCAAGATCAAATTATTCCTTTAAATCCTCCACAAGATCCTTTTGTTCCTCCATCTCCTTGTCTTAATGCTCCATATACACTCCAAGATCACATTTCTTTTGATGATCTCATTATTTCTCCCATTCCATCTCTTGACGAGCCTGTCATTGAACCATGTCCACTACACAATCCTAGTCCCCCTCATGATCCTAATCCCCCTCATGATTCTAACATGTCAGTGCAAGATGTTCATGAACCCTCGACATGCATAATGGGTTCTTCCACTTTGGTCCAATATGATCCACTTCAAGATCTCATTATTTCTCTTATGCCATGTCCACCTAATAATGGATTTGCATCTTCCTCTAAAAGCACAAAGTATCCTACAAGTCAAAATATTCATAAAGGCAAAGGGGCAGACCTTCATGAGAAAGAACCCCTCCATATCAAAGAAGATCTTAAGGGTCATGTCTACACAACTCACTCTCAAGACGTTGGCATCCCTCCATCAAAATCAAAACATACACCTTCCCCATCATACTTTCCATCCATCTTAGGTCCTTATATTCCTTCATCCTCTATGCAAGGTCAGAAAAGGCACACATCCTTGAGTAAATTTCATCAATCCAAAAGAAGTCCATTTCACTCATATCCATCCATGCATTCCTTTCCCCCTCCAGGCAATTTGGATGCCAAGTATAAATGTCATAAGTCTAGCAATCCCAATGTATTCAAGGATCAACATGTCCAATATAATTGACATGTCAAAACAAAGAACAAATTGATCTATAAAGAAAAAGAAATATCCAAAAGGCCACAAAGGCCCACTGAGAAAAATAAAGGAAAGTCAAAATATATATGGGTTCCTAAATCCCTTATGCAAGAAATTCACTCCAAGGAACTAAAAAAACATGAAACATCAAAAACCATGTGGATTCCCAAGAAGCTCCTTGAAGCACAAAAAGAAAAACCCAGATTGGCATCTGAAATTTCTATTCCTCCATCTAAACTTTCCAATTCTATTCCTCCATCACCTTCTTCATCCATTTTGGGCCCTTATGTCCCAAAATCCCAAGCTATTCCTCCATCCAAATCTCACAATCTGAGATCCATTTTTCCTCCATCAATCCACCACCCCTCAAGGTGTGTTCCAATGTTGATCTTTCCTTCATTTCCATCCAATGAAGCCCAATTCTTCCAATACCCTATCCATTATCCAATGCATATTTTCCATCCTTCGATCCCTTTGATCCCATCCTTTGCATAAATCCTTGCCTTAATTTCATCTCTTTTTCCATGTCCTTATCCTACCAACGTCTTTGAGCATACTTTTAAAGGTCATGGTCCATTTTTTTCAAGGCTACTATCTGAAAAAAAAGATGTTTGAGTCCTTCTTCCATCCCCTATCATGTGTCCATTTTTGACTAAAATGTCAAAATCCAAAAAAAAAAGTGAGAAAAAAAAAAGACAAAAGAAAAAAGTAAAGCAAAAATAATTCGTCCACTGGTGAAAACCTGTCAAACAGGTGCCTTGGGAAAGTACCATGATGAAAACTTGGCAAATAGGTGTCATGCGTAATCTATGAACTTCTTGCACACCACACTTGGGGGCAGGTTTCCTCCTTCATATCCTATTGCCCTTTGTTATCCTATCATACCATGTCATACTGCTCCATTATCCTATTGTGCCTCATGTCCAGTTTCCCTTTCCACCTTTGATCTTGACAAGGCTGAGGATCATCATGAGCATCATGCATCTTGTTTGTAGCTTTTAGTCCATCATAGCTTTTGGTCTTTATCCATTTGCTTATTACAACCTTTCATCCATATTCCCTAGCTTATTGCAACTTTCTGCCACTATTCCTTAGCCAATCTCGACCTTCAGTCCATGTCCCTTATCCATTCTTGGTCTTGCTTATCCTATCCATATCTTATCACTATCCATACACTCTTTTTCATTCCTTGATCTTGATCTGACATAAGGACGCAAAATTTAAACATGGTGTCAAAAACCTCTTCACATGTCCCTCATGCCATGTCACTGCTTTACATTGTCATATCCAGTCTCCTGTCCGATCATGCAATAGCCCTTGAAATTTGCATCCGTATTGTCTCCATAATAAAAAGCCTTTGTCTTCCCTCTATCCACCATCATTTCAGCAAGCCTATTTAGTCACCTGTCATATTCCTTGCCTTGCTAAACACTGGGGGCAAAATCCTGAAATAATCAAAAAAATTGAAAAAAATGTCCCGAAATAATTAAAAAAAAATCAAATAATGTCCTGAAAAAATCCCTAAAAAGTCAAATGAAGTCCTGAAAAAATGAAAAAAAAAATTGTAGAAAACTCGAAATTCCTACAAAGTGAAAAACATCAAAATCCAAAAACAATTTCTTTGGCATTTTGCATTTTGTCAATAAATGGTCCCCTTTGTACATAGATAGATCGTTGAGCATACATCCAACGACAATCAATCAAACATTGTGCTTTAATGAAATCACACATTAACAGATAAACTGTTCGACCAAGCAAGCATTCAACCTAATCACAGTTGTCACATCAATCAAAATAGCATCAACATTACCATTGGTCCTTGTCAACATTATCATGGGTCTTATATAGGGTGTTGTATACTCGAAACTAGACTGTGTCCTATCTTCGATGAGGTACCACATTCCCTGAAACTAGATAGCATGATCATTCTTGTTTTCCACTTTTGACAATGATGATCAAACTGTTTGTTTGACTTGGTTGAATTTGTGCATCTTATCTTTTTACTGATTTATCTTTGGATTTGATTATGTTCCTATGTTGCTCGATGATGTCACTAAGTGATTTAGAGTGACCAGGATGGTTCATGGTCCCTTTCCTTATTTTTATTGTGTTTGTTGTTTGTGGAATGTTTGTCACAAACTGGGGCGACTATATCATTGGGTGTCTGTGATAAGTACGTTTGCTTTGTGAATGTCGCACATACCTTGACCCTTGATGTATGCACCCTAGGATGCTTCACTTATTCCTTGTGTGTGATGTGTCTATCTTTTGTAAAAGGGGTTGCGTTCTAGCTCTGGCCTTCAATGCCATGATGCTCTATATCTGCTTTGCTACAATAAATAAAGGTTCTCACCTACTTATGTGCATTTGTGAAAGCAAGTTTTCCTTCATCTCTAACTGTCCTCTATCTAATTTCTTCTTACTAACATTTCTTCTGTCAGTCTTGGTAGTCCATTCAGTCTAGTTTGGTCATAAGTGCACAATTGAGCTTATGCACACTGTCTTGTGCTTGTGCAACATCAAGCTGCACCTGTGTACCTTACACAGGCACAGAATGCACCCACACAGGCATAGATCTGCATTTTTCCCTCCCCTGTGGGCCTCGCAATGTCCTGCAATCAAGCAAAATTCATGAAATTGAACATATGGGTTTTTGAGCTACATACCACTACTCTCATGTCGTCTGGTCATCTGTAGGTGCGTACATGTTCCCCAAGGTGGTCTGGCATTGGAATTTTCACCATCTCTCTGCAAGGGTCCTTTTTCCTGAGCAACAACTCCTCCACTTTGACCAGTGCAAATGAACTCTTTTCGTTCTCCTTGTCTCCTATATAGATCTTTGTCAGTACCTAGATGGACATGCATGCTCTCCATCTTATGATGGTTGCAGTCTTTTGTGCCTTCCACTGCTTGTCCTTTATGCATCCGACCTTCGATTTTTGATCCGTTCGAACCTATCATCTTCTGTCATTCTTATCGATCACTTGGCCTATTTTCTAGATTTTTTCGGCCAATTCCTTGAGGGGGCATGCATATGTAATTGTTATTTGTGTGGGGCATTTTCATTATTGTTCTTTGAAAAAATGCTTAGAATCACATTGTCTCAAAGAGGGGCAAAATGTAGACATCTAAAAATGGTCAACGCTTGTGGAGTCATACTTTAACATTTGCGCATTGCCTTATTTTAGGATTCATGCGTCGCATTAACATTTCTTCTATGTTGCGCACTTGGTCTTTATCATTTGCGAGCATCGAGTCCTTCTTCTGCATTCCTCATTTTTATCACTTTCAAATTAGGTCTTGTCGATAGCAATCTTCAGTCATGATTTTGGTCTATCTTATCCTGTTGCATCATGGTGCGTGCTCATTTTATCATCATTTTGGACATCGTCAATCCTAATCGATGATAGAATTAGGGTTTTTTTCTCTTGTCAATCTTTCAATCATCTTTAGCTTGTTAGTAATCATTTGCGATTATCAACTTGTCAATCTCATCATTTTGCGATCGATTCATCATCGATCTTTGTCCTTGTCAATCTTGTCATTTTGTGATCGATTCGTCATCGATCCTTGTCCTTTTCAATCATGTCTATTTGGATCGATTAGTCATTGTTCCTCGTTAATTGGTGCCTATCAATTTGATCTCCTTGTCAATCTTGGTCAATTTGTCATTGATTTTTGTCAACCAATCTCAATCATTTATCAACATTGGTCCTTTGTCAATCAGAATCATGATCAAACCTACATTAATTTCTTGTTGTCTTGACCTAATTCCTTGTCCTCTTATTTCTAGGGTTTTATGATTTGTTCATTTAATCCTTTTCTTCTTCTTTGTGGGTTAAATAAATCTATTTATTTAGTCCTAGGTCTCTTTCATGAATTAATTAATGAATGAAAACCTATTAATTAATTCACCTAATTTCTATTTCATCTTTTTCCTCAATTTTTCTAATTTGCTAATTTCTCCTAATTCCTAATTTCATCATACATCTTGCATAACAACTTGCCATAATTTGTCATAATTTGTCATACACCTTGCATAGAAATTGTCATACATTTGTCATAATTTTGCCATTCTTGATTTGAATTTCCTTTCAAATCTCTTCAATATAATATTGTGCTCTCTCCAATTTGTCTATAAATTGGATGATTTTATTCAATGAAAAGAGGAGGAATCAATCACATTTTCAAGTAACCTTACACTGCAAATTTCATCTCTCAACAACTTGCTTTCCACTTGCATTTTGCACTTGTAGGTGAGATCCACATCAAATTTGAAGGTGAAAGAAGAACAATGGAGCCACATGAAGGAGATATCTACGTCGATTTGCTCTGATTTCATTTGATTTGAATATGTGTCTTTATGTCTTAATTGATTGGATTGGGATTACTTTCATAGCAGCTTTAGGTTTTGTGGTTGTCCTAATTGCTATTGTTTTGATGATTTTCAATTTCCTCATCTACAGTATCATATCGAAACCAAATCCACATCAAATCAAGATCGAATCTACATCCTATCGAAATCAATATCAACAACATCTTCAGTCGAGTTTTCTTTGAACCAATGCGTCATCACACATCGCTTCAAAGAGAGGCAAAATGTATACACCTAAAAATGGTTTGAAGATAGTTAATTAAATATGCAGTTATTTGATTAATTCCTCTTCCCAATTAATTGAATTCACAAGCAATTTAATCAATTTCTCTATTCATCTACTATTAAATAAATCTACATGATTTATTTATATAGTTCATTTCATATCCTCCTTTGATTAATTAATTTTAAATTAATTAATGTCCACCCATATGAATCAATTCTTCTAATCCCTAAATAAAATTAACAAGCTCAAGTTTGTTGAGATTAATTATCATTTTCCAATTATTTGAATTTTTAAATTCAAATGAGCACATGGCTCCTAACTTCTAACCACCTAACCTAGTCATCCCCCTAACCTAACCCATTCCACCTAACCTAACCCATTCCACCTAACCCTGGGTTTAACTAACCCTATCCTATCTTGCACATTCTAACATCCTTATCCCAACCTCCCATGGTGTGGATATTTTCTCTTTGAGACACATGGCACTTTGACCACATGTCTCCTCTCTTGGACACTTGCCCTTTTATGAGCAAAGCTCCTTGACACTTGTCACCACAAAGATGGCAAGTGTCTCTTCTTCCAACCTCTTCTCCAGCTTCCTCAATCTTGGCCCTTGATATCTTTAGATCAAATCTGGACTGTTGATTCCTACCACCTTAGTTTTGGCCTTAGAATTCCTATAAATATCCCCCATTTTGGAGAAATAAGGATCACTTGCATTCATATTCTTAGCATCATTACTATAGGCAAATTTGCATTTCAATTATCTAGTAATTAGCTTTTGGATTAATCCTAGCATGTTAATCTAGTTTCTTACATCATGCATTTCATATCATCTCCATAGTCAATCATGATCAAATAGCTACTCATCTCTTGAGTTGCCACTTTGGAGGTCACTGCTCCGCTGAGAGCCAATCAATCCAACACCTTCAAGGTCCTCAAGAATAGAGGAAAATGGGACATTTCAAGGAAGACTTATGGTTTGTATTTCTAATCTAGTTTTGAATTAAGCTTTTCATTTATGTTTTATTGTCTCATTATATGTGTATGCCTTCTTATATACCACATTTTTAGCATCACATTAATTAGCGCCCACTATAGGGAATAGCCCCTTTCTTGTAGGAAATTTCATTGACAGGTTGATTAGCTCTTTTGGAGTGTAGATTAGCTCTCTTGGGCTCCCGAATCACGTTCTTAGTCTCTATTGTGGTGTTCTGGCACCTCAAATAGCATTTTTGAGAGACTTCTCAACTCTATTTTCATATTTTTCTATACTTTAGCACTTTTAGTATGTACTTTAGCATTTTTGATATGCATTGTGGCATTTTTGGCACATTTGTCAATGTTTTTAGTTTGTTTAATAGTGTTTCTGGTGTGTAGAACAACGTTTCTGGTGTGCAGAACAATGTTTCTAGTGTGCAGAGCAGCGTTTTTGGTTTGCAGGGCAGCATTCTTGGCACATATAATGGCATTCTTGGTCAATTGGATAGCGTTTTCAGTTTTTTATTGATTTTGTAAATATTGTATGTTGCATTCCTCATTTTTGCATCTGGACTGTCATTTTTCTGAACCTAATTTGTAGATTGTTGGTTTTGCAAGTACTTATTTTGTTGTGAAAGACTAGAGTCATAAACTATTTTGCCGTCAAAGAATGCTATATAAACTACTAACTTTGTTTGCAACCACAGGATTTTGCACTTATTTTTGATAAATTAGGCACATAGACTAATTACAATGGAAATGAACAAACATGTCTTATATGTTTTGATGATAGGCGAGTATGCTCTCACCTTTCTTAGGTGATTAGAAAGCCAAACTCATCCTTTTCTTTCAATAGTGCATATCTTTAGCGGACCTACCCTCCCGAGGAGCTAATAACTCTTAGCCATTAAGGTCAGTGAGAGGGGAATGACCCAAGTGGGAACAACCAACGCCAAGTACTCCAACCCACTATAAAATAAACGTGATTTGATGAAAATCAAGTCAACGATAGTGCTTGGGAACATCTCTCCTTCGTACCTTCAGGTATATCAAACCTTGGTTTTCAAGGCTGGGAGACCTCTTAATTGAGATTATAACCCGACATGCTGAACGGATCCCTTACTAGTTCCAATAAAATTTGAAGCTACCCGGTTTACCTCCAAACATTATTAAATTCTTAGTGCATGGAGGGGGAATAATCTCTCCTTAAGATACTCACCATATGTCCCTCTTGAGCGTATGTGTGAACTCCCTTTTTGAGACCTTATTGCTAGGCTCATAACGAGACTCCACAAGCTCTCACAAAGGTAAAAACATGGGTGCCCTTTAGGGGGTGACAAGGCTATGTGAGCTGATAGGGTAGCACGTTGTGGGATAAGAACTAATAATGAAGCCAATCTCCTTAGGATAGACTGATTGATGTGTTTTCAATTGTTCAAAACGTGTGAAAAATTGGGCCTTCTTTAAAGCTTCTTGAACAAAAATACAATATGATTTTTGTATTTATAAGTCAAGCCAAGATCTCATCCAGTGAAATACAACAAACATTGAAAACTCAAGCTTCAAATTGTCAAATTCAGAAGTTTCACAATAGATTAGCTCTTTCAGTCCAAACAGTCGCATTCACAGTCCAAACATTAGCTCTTTCAGTCCAAGCAGCTACACCTACGGTCCAAACAGTCACATTCATAGTCCGAACATTAGCTCTGTCAGTCCAAATAGTCGCATTCATAGTCCAAACATTAGCTCTTTCAAACCAAACAGTCACACCCACAATCCAAATGGTCGCATTTTTAGTCCAAACGTCAGCTCTCTTGGTATGAATGTTAACTTTCTCATATTTCAACATTAACTCTCCAAGGTTGAGCACATTAGAGTTTTTGGTCTAAACAACAGAGTTCCTAGTCTAAACATCAGAGTTCTTAGTCCAAACAACAACTCTCTTGGTTTAAAAGCTAGCTCCCTTGTTAGGTCTAAATATCCGTTCTTTGAGTCTGAAAATCACAAAGTTGGGTCAAAAGTGCAATCTCCTAAGTTCAAACACTTAATTTGCTAAGTCTACACATCATTATTTGAACTTTAGAGTCATTGTATTGCATAACAATGTTTTTGGTAAGTTGGTCAGCATTTCTAGTCTATTCCTCAGTGTTTTTGGTAAATTTGTCAACGTTTCTGGTAAACTGCATCAAAATCAGAAAACAAAAACAACCCATTTCTCAGATAGTCAAACATAGAGACTAGGTCATCTTCTTGGGTCATTTCAATCACGTTATCTTCTATCAAAATAGATTCAAGAGCAAGACATGCTAAAAGTCTCAAGTATTCATCCTCAAACAAGTTCAAGATATAACAACTTAGAGTGCAACATTAGATTTTCTTTAATAAATTGATCGTTAAAACATAGTTTCTCATCAAGATCTATCATCATTTATCACAAAACTGCAACACTTGATTGGAATAACCTCATTCTTTATCATAGGATATATCATTCTTATTGAACTTGGTCATATCAAAAATCACAAAATTTGCACTTCAAAAATAAGATCGAAAAACTTGCCAACAAACAAATACTTGAAAAGATCATTTCCCCAACAATTGCTCACTTATTGTGACACATTACACAAGATTTAAATCTCGCAATAATATTCAAACCACGTGTATGTCCGTTCTAACTAGGGCTTAGAGATGAAAGATTGCAGAAACAGAAATAGAAACGTTTGAAATAACTGAAGAGCATAGAACCATGGAACATGAAAATGAAATACAAGTTGAAGGAGAGATAACAGAACAAAATATCAAAGACATAAAAAAAATCCTCAATTTGATAAATTTATGCAAAAATTATTGGAGGGAGAAAAAGAAAAATATTTCCTAATGTTAGCAAAATTTGGTGCTACACTTCCCCAAGATTTTGATGTGAACAAATTGACACAAAAGAGAAGTGACCCCGCTTAATAATGAACAATATAAGGATATTTTTGGTCTCAAACTCAATGACATATCAATTACTAGTAACACCAAAACCAATGAGGAGACTTACATTCCCACAAGGGATGAAGTATAAATTCTAAATAATGCTCAATCCAATGAGGATACAAGAAGAGATCAAGATCCTCCTAGAATACATGTGTGAATGATTTATGATGCAATCTAGATGTAATGATTTTGATGTGAACAAATTGACACAAAAGAGAAGTGACCCCCCTTAATAATGAACAATACAAGGATATTTTTGGTCTTAAACTCAATGACATATCAATTACTAGTAACACCAGAACCAATGAGGAGACTTACATTCCCACAAGGGATGAAGTATAAATTCTAAATAATGCTCAATCCAATGAGGATACAAGAAGAGATCAAGATCCTCCTAGAATACAAAATCATGGTTATACAAGAACAAATGATATTGATAATCCTATTACAACTCTCACATAACAAATACAAACACTATAAACACAAATTCAAGATAAGAGAGGAAATGTTAGAATATACTCGCTTCAAGAAATCTATCCTTATCCATTCAACAAGAATCTAAACATGAGACCATTTCCTATAGGTTTTGAAACTCCTAGATACTAAAAATATGATGGAAGCACTGACCCCCAAGATCATATACAAGAATTTTGCACAATGAGTATGGATTTTGCACATCAGGATACCTACTTGATGAGATTATTTCCAAAAAGCTTAACTGGACTAGCTATGGAATGGTTCTCCAAACTTGCACCTGGAATCAAATCATTCTCAGAGTTGGTGGATAAGTTTTTTTCACAATACTCTTACAACATACAACATGAAGTAACAATACGAGACCTATGTAACAACAAACAAAAGAGTGGAGAACCTTTCATGACATTTTTACAAAGATGGAGATGGTTAGCTTTGTGGTATCTTCGTACAATGCCAGAGTATGAAAAAATGGACATATTCATAGACAACTTAAATGATAAAATGAGTTACTATCTAAAATTGCAAGGAAAACAAATTTTTGGAAAGATGATTGATAATGGAATCAGAATGGAGGAAGCCATGATAAAGAAAGGTGAGTTGAAAATATTCAAAGAAGGAGTTCACCCACAACAATCACAATGATAAGACAAAGTTTTTGGAATAGAAATTGTAATGTCGTCAATGATGGGATAGTGGATAACAAGAATGTGAAACCAAAACAACTGGTTTTTAATTTATCCAGTCACTCAGCAGCGGCTCACCAAAACAACAATCCCCAAAAAGCCACTATCAAAAAATAATTTCGAAGGCAATTTACAAACATTGGTGAACCCCTTATCCACATTAAAAATTCTTATCACAAACAAATTGATTACTTTACTAGAAGAAAGAAATTTTGAACCCAAGGTAAAAGCTGCTTGGTGGAATGACAACCATTATTTTGATTTCCATCGAAACAAAGGACACCAAACAGATGCTTGTCAATGATTAAAACATGTCATCTAAGATTTGATTGATAATGGAGTAATAACTATGGATGGACATACAACAAACAAATCTCACATAGCTTTCAAAACTCTACTTCCTAACTATGAGAAGGGGGAATCATCAATAGGGCAGAATGATAAAGGTAAAGCAAAGGTAAACTATGCTCATGCATATGACAATGTGGTAAATGTGATCGTGATTAAAGAACAACAACATCAAGAACCTGATAATGTTATCACACGAAGCAAAGCCAAAGTGGTTTTGTTGGGTCCTACAAGAAACACATCATCCACTACCAAACAATACAATCTAGTGGATCAATTACAGAAGACACCTACATAAATATCCATCTTATAACTTTTAAATCTTTCACCTATACACAAAGAAATTCTAGAAAGAGCATTAATCAATACAAATATCCAAAGATCTTGATATAGATTAATTCCAAACCATGGTGGGATGCCTCATAACCCCTCACTGCTTATCATTTACCAAAGAAGACAACATGTCCTTGAAACATCCCCATAACACTCCCTTTCATATTAAATTCCTCATTTACAAGATGCATGTTAAACGTGTCCTAATAGATGGTGGAGCTAGCTTAAATATTTGCTTATTGAGTCTTGTCTATGCTCTAGGTTATTCAGAAGATGTTGTTGATCCCGAGAAAAAGATCACCATCAAGGCATGTGATGAAGAAGAATGTTCTTCTAAAGGAATTGTGATATTACCCATCAGAGTGGGACCTTTGTAGAAAGACATAGCATGCTAAGTTCTAGACTTGGACTTATCATACAACATACTCCTGGGAAGACCCTAGATACATGACATACAAGCTATTCCATCCACATATCATCAATGCCTAAAATTTCCCTACAATAGGCAGGAAATCTTGATCTCAGTAGATTCCAATCCATTTCAGTATTATAGTAATCTCAAACTAGCTCAAGAAGTCATTGTTCCTCAAAAGAGGGAGGCATCATCTGTTGGTATATGTGCAGAGTTGGATGACATGATGATATTGTATGTTGTCATTTATGTTAATATGTTGCAGTATGAATTGGTATACTGAAGAAAGTGAACTGGCAAGAGAACTAGTATGATGGTATGAAGTAAACTAGTATGATGGAATGAATCGGTATATGCAAAAAGTGAAGCAATATGTTGGAATGCGAACTGGTATATGCAAATTTTGTATCGGGGTTTCATTTGTTATAACTACCAGTTGGTAGTCTCAGCTTTAGGGTTTCCAGTTGATGCATTTCAAGTTTGTGCGACTAGACCGATGACAACTTGTGATGAGTTAGCATTGAAATGAAGATCAGATCATGATGCCACATTAGCGTTGTGCACATGAAGAATCTTCTTAAGGATCTTGCATGAAGAAGATTGATCCTATCCACCTCAGGAATGTGCAAAATCTCAGTAAACAGTGGAAAGCACATGATGGCTTATCAACTTGCAGAAGCGGTGAAGAACAGACGATGCAGAACATCTTGAGATCTGCTCAAGACTATTTTACTCTATGTAATGTGATTGAACAGTTAGGATTGGACCGATTGTATTGTTAACCTAGATGCTTAGGGTTTAGGGTTTTTTTTACCACCTAATTATTGTCTATAAGGTTGATGATGTTTGTTATTGAAAAGTTGTTGGAAAATGTTATGTATGTATCTGAGTGTAGAGATACTTGATTCTTGCCAGACTAGAGTGGCAAGTAGATATCTGCATAGTCTGATTGCAGATGTATAGGAACTAAAGTGGATCTGCCTTAGCATTAAGTGTTGTTATCAGATCAATGTATTACCTATTGACTTCTAACCATTTTAGTAGTTGGAAATCTCTTTACCGGGTAGCTTTAATAGGCTCTTTGTAAAATATTTAATAGGGTGACTCAAAATCATTGAGTTCTTTAAATCCTCTAACAAGGTAACCTTTAGCAGGGTTTTAACCTTTAATCAGGTATTTATCCATCCCTAGCAGGATCAGTTCCTAGCAGAACCTGTTGTAAAGTCTTTAATTGGAGTAGGCTCCTAATAGAGTGGATTTTAGAAGAGTTCAAAGAACAACTTGTAGGTATTCATCCCCACTGTGGTTTTTTCCCAGTTGGGTTTCCATGTGAAAAATGATTGTGCTATGTGTGTTGATTTTTCATGTGATGATTTAGTATTTTCTATTAAGTGGTAATGCATGTAGATCTAATGGTCATTGCATTTCTAATGTATTACTTGCTGAAATATATAGGTGAAGTTGAGATGAGATATTAGGTTTGAGGAGTTCTAAGTGTTACCAGTTTATGTCTTTTACAGTCTCACTGTATTTTACTGGTAGTGCCCTGATTTAGATCAGTGATGCTATTTACCAGTTGGTGCAGTCTTTGCAGTTTAAGTTGATAGAGAAGTTTTTTTGTCTATACTGATTCACCCCCCCTCTCAGTATCTATTGATTATTTACTGTTCATCATTATTCATCAGTTGGTATCAGAGCGGTCCTCTAGGTCCTCTGTTTTTTAAGCTTAACCGCTTGAGGAAAAGATCCTATTCTAATGATGAAGAGGGAAGGTCCTAAGTTCAACATATATAACTTTAAGATATGGAAGGACATAGTGAAGATATACATTAAAAGCATGGGTTCTCAACACTGGAACTATGTTGAGAATACTTATGTTGTCCCTACTGGTACTCTCACTGATGATCAAAGAAGAGAAATTTAGGAGAATGGGCAAGTTATGGAAGCTCTTATCAGTAATCTATCTGATATTTAGTTTATAGATGATCAAGATAAAGACAATCCCAAGGATGTATGGGATACTATGGAGTCTATCTATGGCGGTGATGAGCATGTAAAGCAAGCTAAGGAAGAAAGCCTTAGAGGAAAGTTTGAAGACATGCAAATGGTTGAAGGAGAGACCATTCAAAAATATGGGATAAGGATTAAAATTGTTGTTGGAGACATCAAGAGTGTAGGAGGTACAATGGATGATTCCATCATCGTTAGCAAAGTTTTGAGAGCCTTATTCCCAGTCTATGTAATAAGGGTTGTCACTATTTAGGAGTTGAGATCTATTGACAAGACAAAGGTGTCCCTTGATTCTATCATTTCTAAGTTGACCACATATGAGCTAAACAGTTATGATGGTAGTGTTCAAAATATTGATTAAATGTTTAGAGCATCTGCTGCACTATCTAGAAAGGGTAAAGAAGCAAGTACTAGCTGTGAGCCTAGACAAAGCAGAGATATGGATGATGATGAGATCCTAATGGAATTTGAATCTCTTCTTGCCAAGAGGCTTCCTAAAGGAATTGGAAAATATAGAGGTAAGCTCCCTTTGAAATGCTTTTCTTGCAATAGGATAGGACACATTGCTATCAACTATCCTAACAATGATAATAAGGACCAATCAGAGAATTTTAAAAAGTTCAAAGGAGGAAATAGGAGAAACTATCTTGTTGCAGTTGATGAAGGTGTCATTGATGATGAATCAAAAGATGAAGAAAGTGAAGACATAGTGTTTGTAGCTGTAGATAGGAAAATGGAAACCATCAAAGCAATAGATATTAGCTCAACCACAAAAACTAGATTGCAATGATAAGAAATCCTAAAAACATTCAATAAAGGCATGAAGATGAAATACTAAAATAAAATGCAAACCAAAGCATATATCTCCTTCATTGTTCCTCCATTGTCCTTCTTTTTCCTTCAAATTAGTGTGTTTGTGGATCTCACCTACAAATGCAAAAGCATAGTATGAAAGCAAGATGACTAGAAAAATGGCAGCATAAGGATACTAGAAGCATGGTTTTCTCTCCTTTGATTGAAGAAACTCATCTAATTTATAGACAAATTGGAGAGAGGACAAGATTAGCATGAAATTGATTTGAATGGAGATTCAAATCATGAATGGAAAAATTATGACAAATTATGACAAGATTGACATGCAAGATTGATTGATTGACAAAATTATGACAAATTATGACAAGATTAAAATGTCATTCCAATGACAAAAGGGAAGAGAGAAAATAGCATCCATGATTGCAACAAATGGAAGCATAAACATAGGAGAAATAGAAATTAGGAATTAGGAGAAATTAGCAAATTGGAAAATTGAGGAAAAAGATGAAATAGAAATTAGGTGAATTAATTAATAGGTTTTCATCCATTAATTAATTCATGAAAAGAGACCTAGGACTAAATAAATAGATTTATTTAACCCACAAAGAAGAAGAAAAGGATTAAATGAAAAAACCATAAAACCCTAGAAATAAGAGGACAAGGAATTAGGTCAAGACAACAAGAAATTAATGTAGGTTCGATCATGATTATGATTGGAAAAGGACCAATGTTGATAAATGATTGAGATTGGTTGACAAAAATCAATGACAAATTTACCAAGATTGACAAGGAGATCAAATTGATAGGCACCAATTAACAAGGAACAATGACTAATCAATCCAAATTGACATGATTGAAAAGGACAACAATCGATGACAAATCGATCGCAAAATGACAAGATTGACCAGGACAAGGATCGATGATGAATCGATATCAAAATGACAAGATTGACAAGGACAAGGATCAATGACGAATCGATCACAAAATGATGAGATTGACAAGAGGACAAGGATTGATGATGAATCAATCACAAAATGACAAGATTGACAAGAGGACAAGGATCGATGACAAATTGATCGCAAAATGACAAGATTGACAAGAGGACAAGGATCGATGACGAATCGATCACAAAATGACAAGATTGACAAGTTGATAATCGCAAATGATTACTAAAAGATGATTGAAAGATTGAAAAGAGAACAAAACCCTAATTCTATCATCGATTAGGATTGAGGATGTCCAAAATGATGATAAATGAGCATGCACCATGATGCGATAGGATAAGATCAACCAAAATCATGATTGAAGATTGCTATCGACAACACCTAATTTGAAAGTGATAAAAATGAGGAATGCGGAAGAAGGACTTGATGCTCGCAAATGATAAAGACCAAGTGCGCAATGTAGAAGAAATGTTAATGCAATGAAAGAACCCTAAAATAAGGCAATGCACAAATGTTAAAGTATGACTCCACAAGCATTGACCCTTTTTAGATGTCTACATTTTGCCCCTCTTTGAGACAATGTGATTGTAAGCATTGTTTCAAAGAACAATAATGAAAATGCCCTAGACAATAACAATGACATATGCATGCCCCCTCGAGGAATTGGCCAGAAAAATCCAGAAAAGAGGCCAATTGATCGATAAGAATGACATAAGACGATAGGTTCGAACGGACTACCAAGACTGACTGAAGAAATGTTAGTAAGTAGAAATTAGACAAAGGACAGTTAGAGATGAAGGAAAATTTGCTTTCACAAATGTACATAAGTAGGTGAGAACCTTTATTTATTATAGCAAAGTGGATGTAGAGCATCATGGCATTGAAGGCCCGAGCTGGAACGCAAACCATTTTGCAAAAGACAGACACATCGCACACAAGGAATGAGTGAAGCATCCTAGGGTGCATACATCAAGGGTTGAGGTATGTGCGGCGTTCACAAAGTGAACGTACTTATCACAGACACCCAATGATATAGTTGCCCCAGTTTGTGACAAACATTCCACAAATAGAAAACACAACAAAAAAAAGAAACAGGACCATGAACCATCCCGGTCACTCTAAATCACTCAGTGACATCCTCGAGCAACATAGGAACATGATCGAAGCCAAAGATAAATAAGTAAAAAGATAAGATGCACAAATTTGACCAAGTCAAACAAACAGTCTGATCGCCATTATCAAAGGTGGAAAACAAGAATGATCATGTTGTCTGGTTTCAGGGAATGTCGTACCCCATCTAAGACAGGACACAGTCTGGTTTCGATTATACCACACCCTTTATAAGACCCATGATAATAGTGACAAGGACAAATGATATTGATGTTGATTGATTGATATGACAATTTTGATTAGTTTGAATGTCTGGTTTGATTGAAAAGCTCATCTGTTAATGCGCGATTTCATGAAAGCACAATGTTTGATTGATTGTCATTGGATGTATGCTCAGCGATCTGTCTACACATGAAGGGGACCATTTATTGACAAAATGCAAAATGCCAAAGGAATTGTTTTTGGATTATGATGTTTTGAAATTTTTTTGTTCATTTTTCAGGACTTTATTCAATTTTTATGGATTTTTTTAGGACATTTTATGATTTTTTAAAAAAAAAATTATTTCAGGACATTATTTGATTAGAAAGCTCCAGTAATTGATCATGACAAGGGGCACGCACCCAATGAAAATTTGAAAGACATATACAGTGACCAAGATCGAAACATATGCACAAGGACTGGAACTTGAGTATGCAAGACAATGATGTTGACCAATCACAAGCTTGGAATAGAACATTGGGTCAGGACAAGGATAAGCATGATAAATCTATGGGGGGGAAGTATAGCTAGGGGTCATGATATATGATGGAGCAATAATCTCTTACACATGGCGCCTATTTGCTAGGTTTTCACCATGGTGCTTGCCCAAAGCACCTGTTTGCCAGGTTTTCACTAGAGGGCAAATGATTTTGGCTTTACCTTTTTTTCTTTTTCAATTTGTTCACTTTTTTAATTTTTTCGTATTTTTCACTTTTTTTGATTTTTTTGTATTTTTTTTTTTGCTTTTTGATTTTTTTGTATTTTTTCAAGATCATATTTGAAAAACTACTGATAGAAAACTATGTCCAGTACTTTCGAAGTTGCATGCTATTTATAGGATCTGATAAAGGTTCACCTTCTGGGGTTGCAAGCTGATATGCCCCCGAGCCATAGGCTATAGTAACTATGAAAGGCCCAACCCAATTAGGCTCAAACTTTCCTTTGATGATGTTAGTAGATTATGCATTCTTCGGGTTTGTCTTTAGGACCAAATCTCCCACTTCGAAGTGTCACCCTTTGACCTTCTTATTATAAGAGCGATAGAGACAGTTTTGATATGCCTGCAAATGTGTCAGGGCTATTTGACATTTCTCATCTAACATCTCAAGCTGATGCAACTGAGAGACTCTATGCATTTCATCATCAATCAAATGTTGCAGGGAAACATGCAAAGAGGGAATTTCTACTTCCAAGGGTAAGATGGCTTCCGCACCATACACCAAGGAATAAGGTGTTGCACTAGTAGGTGTGCAGATGGAAGTGCCATAAGCCCATAGTGCTGGATTCAACTGTACATGCCAATCTCGACCAGTGTCATTGACAACCTTTTTCAGGATCTTAATGATGGTTTTATTTGATTCTTTGGCTTGACCATTACTTTGTGGATAATAAGGACTAGAGAAATGGTGTTGGATGTGAAACTTTTCACAGAATTCCTTGACATCTTTATTTTTAAATGGTCGGCCATTATCTGTGACAATTGCAAGGGGAACCCCATATTTGCATATGATATAATTCAATAGAAAATTTGAAATTTGAACACCAGTGATATAGGTCATGGGGATAGCCTCGATCCATTTTGTAAAGTATTATGTGGCCGTGATGATGAATTTGTGTCCATTTGCAGATGTCGAGTGAATCTTGCCAATAAGATCCAATCCCCATTGAGAAAAGGGCCACAAAGATATGACGGAGTGAAGTTCTTGAGCTAGCACATGAATGTAATTTCCGTGGATTTGGCATTTGTAGCATTTCTTGACAAAATCATGAGCATCCTTTTCCATAGTGGGCCAATAATACCCAACATGAATCAACTTTTTAGCTAGACTCAGACCATTGAAATGGCCCCCACATATACCATCATGAATGTCATGTAAAGCCATTTGTGCCTCGTCAGAATCCAAAAACCTGAGGAGGGTGTGGTCAAAGGAACGACGGTAAAGGGTGTCTGTGATGATGACATATTTGGTAGTTTGGCATATGAAGGCTCAGCGTTGGTTAGAGGAAAGGTTAGGTGGTAAGGTTTGGTATTTCAAATATTGATAGATGTCATTGTACCATGGGGAATTAGGACCAACAAGAACACACATCACATCTGTTGTCAGAATTTCAAAAGAAGGGACAAGCAACTGTTTGACCAAAAATTCACATCTATCCATATTGTGGGGCATATTTAACATGGAGCAATAGTTGCCATCACATCTACTGACTTGTTTTGAATTCTTGGAACTTGACTGAGATGGATAGCTGTAAATTTTGTCTTGAAGAAATCCACCATATGCTTGTAGGGAATAAGCTTTTCATCTTTTGTTTCATAGTCATCATTCACTTGACAGATGACTAACTGGGAATCTCCATAGACTTGCAAATGTGTGATGTTCTAGTGGATTGCTACTCAGAGTCCTATGACTAGAGCTTCATATTCTACAATATTATTGGTGCAATGGAAAGTTATTCTGTAGGATTTTGAAATAGCATCACATTGAGGGGTGACAAACAATATACCTACTCCGGACCCAAATTTGGTATGGGATCCATCAAAATATAATTTCCATTCATTAGAAGATGTGATAGGAAAGACTGATTCATCTGGAAAATCCATCAACATTGGATGATCATCATGAATAGGTGCCTCTGCAAGTTGATCTGCTATGATTTGTCCTTTTATTGCCTTTCTCTCAATGTACTCAATATCAAACTCATTGAGGATCATAATCCCCTTTGCTAGGCGACTTGTCAAAGCTGCCCTGCTAAGCAAGTATTTCAAGGGATCAATTTTTGCAACTAGCAATGTCTGATGATTTAACATATAGTGTCAAAGCTTTTGTGTTGCAAATACCACTGCTAAACATGCTCGTTCAATAGTTGAATAATTCAGCTCATAGCCTACTAGTGTCCGACTGATATAATAAATAGCTCATTCTTTGCCTTTCTCATCCTGTTGATCTAAGAGAACTCCCAATGCCATTTTAGTTGTAGAGATATACAATATGAATGGCTTCCCTTCACTAGTACATTCGGGTCAAAATTTCAACAGCAAATCATCATCATTCCGACATAATTTCGCCGCACTACCGACAAAAATAGCCATTGAAAACTTTTTGTCGGAAGTTTTGACTATCCTTGTGGTCATCGCAATTCCGACATCCTCTCCAACCTTTTTGATGATTTCCATGGATGGTCATACCCAGAAAGAATACCATCATGATCTCGACCTACCATTGGAATTCTGACATCAAAGGGTAAAAATTCTGACAGAGGAGTGACGTTGGATGCATAGCATCCTTGTTGGAACTCTCCCGGAGGCACTCTATCAGAATTTTTACCCTTTGATGTTTATGACGGCCTCTAGGAGAGTTCTGATGAGGTTGCTATGCATCCAACGACACTCCTCTATCAGAATTTTTACCTTTTGATGTCGGATTTCTGACGGTAGGCCAATTTTTTGGAAAAAAATTTTTTATAGAAAAAGATTGACATTGGTATCTCTCTACTATCTCTCTTCTCTATCCCTCTCTACTATCTCTCTTCTCTCTCCCCTCTCTAGGTCTCTTTCTCCATCCCTCTCTTCTTCTCTCCCTCTCTACTTCTCTTTCTCTACCCTCTCTAGGTCATTATCTCTTCCTCTCACCCTCTCTCATCAAAAGAGAAATAAAAACTTGCATGGCCTTATAATTCATGAGTTGAAGTTTGAGTTTAACATTTTGGAGGTAATTTTCTTAGACTATTCAATGCCCATTCTAACTAAGGTCAATCAAAATTCAAGATAAACCTGTGGTAAAGATGAGGATCTTGAGTTAATTGGTAGAGGACTCCACTTTTGATGGGAGAAAGCCCTAGTATTCAGTTTGGTAAGCTCTAGTCGAAGGTGCAGTATGACAGCCACGTAGAAGGAGAACCATGACATGTTGCAAAATTAGAAGGGAAATTCTAACAAAGAGTAGCTACATGTCTGGAACATTCAAAGCATTTCATGTCTAGGCTAGTTATCTTCTTTACTCTAGTCTAGGATTTCACATTTTTGAGAAAGCATGATTTGTATGGATGGTTTGTTTGTTTCAAATGAAGTATAGTCCAGCCTCCACCAAAATAACAATGATAGTAAGGACTAGTAGAGTAGTCTGTTAGAAGGTTTAGACATTGATAATAGTGTCTAGGTTTTCCCCAATTCTTGAATAGTATTAATAGATAATCATAAGTATAGCAAGGAATAGATTACTTAGAGCTTGTAATGAAGAAGGGTTTTGAATTAAAAAGACAATGATAAGAGTTTTTTTATGGTTCAAAACACAAAGACAATCACAACAAAAAATTACAAGTTATAGGGTTAGATTGAGTAGGTTTGATTGATTATTGAAGAATATGTTGTGTTTCTCTATCAATAAATAAGAGGTCTCAAGTAGCTAAAGACAATGAAAACTAATTGATGGGGAACCTTTTGACTGTCAAGAAGTGATTGCCTCAGATGAAAGTAGTGATAAATGTCACTATCAACAAAAGAACAACCAATAAATGATAAATTTGTAGTGAGATCATAGTGCCTAAATCAGTCTAAAAGCTTATAAGGATCAGAACCAAGCCATATAAGCTTCAAGAACAATTTGAGAGCATCAAAGAGATCTACCAGACATTAGAAATTGTCAAATCAATGACACATAGAAGCCTCATTATAGTCTTATGTTGTATTAAATAGCAAAATCCAAGTCTAAGATAGTGTTAGAAGGTGTGTGAGAGTCTTCAACATGGATAACTAATAGGTATAACACTGAGAGCAGCAATATATGAGATTTGATGAATGATAGTGGCCATGATATGGTGATGACAAAGTCAAGTGTCATTGTCAAAGCATGAATAGAGGTCCTAATCTGAGTCTTTTCAAGAGAGAACAATAAATATGAAGCACCAAGGTCTACAGTCAGATCAGAGACAACCATCTGGCAGCCCAAAAAAGAATCAAAAGGCTGTGAAAGGTCAAAATCAAAATATTTCCATAGCCCATGAAGTTCTAGAAGATGTGCAAGGGTAGTTCATAGTGCAAGGTCATAGGTATTTAGTGCCATAATTATTTTCTTCACCCCCAGATCTTGATGAAAGATAAAAGGATGCCATGACACAAAGTGAAAAGTCTATAGCACTGATAAATAGGTTAGCATTATGTCATATGCATACAAGACATCATGAAGCAGTCATCAACTCAAGCATAATGAAGGCATGGACACTGAGCATGCAAAAATATAATTGATAATAGTGGTGAAATGATTAATGTTGTATCACAATTTGATATCAAACTGTCTATGAAGATGGTTGTTGAAAGGTTTAGTGTTGGTTTTAAAGGTGAAAACATTGCATGAGGTCTGCCACCATAAAGGAAATACAAAGCTACAAATAAGACAGTGACCATTCAAAGATAAAGCTACAAAGAACTATCAAAGAAACCATAGTCCAATGAAGAATCAAGAGACAACAAGCCTAAGTGTAGTCTTAGATATTTGAAAATGTCATTATGGATAGTTAAGAAAAATGAATGCATTCATGATATTTGCACTCAACAAAAGAGAAGGGTTCGTATTCATCAAAGATTAGTTGAAACACTTGTGAGAGAGAGATCAATATCCATCAAGCCATAAATAAGATAATCACCATTACAAAGCACGATGAGTCAAAAAGGCAATCAAGAATTATCAGTTCAAAGGATCAATAGGTGAATCTTCTCTTGTTGATAATCTCTAGTGATGGTGTATAGGATCCCTATTCCAATCTCAATGTGCCAAAGATTGATGAGAAGTCATGGATTAGAAGTTACAAATGCCTTAAAAAGTTTTCTATTGAGAGAAGCCATATAGTCAAATCAAGACTCAAATCCACAATGGTAAGATACAAACAACAATGATAGTTAAGGAGTCATTCATTGTAGGGTTTTCATAAAATTTTAGAATATGGTATGAGCAGTCCAAAGAACTATGACACTTCACTGAAAGGAGCAGCATATCAGTCCTTATTGCCATCAAATTATACAAATGAAAACTAGGGATGAAGCTACAGGAGACAATCATTGTCTTAGTTTAAGACCCTAGAACAATATAGCCCCAATGGAGAAAGCAAAAATCAAAACATAGGAGAAGTCCTAGAATCCCACTAAAATCTTATTTGTAGTCACAAAGTTGCAAGATCAAAAGCATATAATGGTAAAGATGACCTAGGGTTCTCTTTTTATTATTGAGACAATATTATGTGAATCTGATAGTTTAACAGTCCTTGAATGCATGTGAGTAGTCCCAATGAAGAAACGATACCATCAGGGTGTTAGAATAATTTTTGAAACCTGCAATCATGTTAGATAAAACCTACAATCATGTTAGACAAGTATTGAAAGTATAATTCATAGAGTAACCATTTCAACTAGGTTTAGATAGCATATATTCATAACTATTTCAATTTTACATGAACTACACAATATCTATAATGCATAATTGGAGTTAAACCATAATAGGGCTTGGATGAGAAACATGATAGGGCACCCGAAGCTATCCACATGCTAAGCCCAAGAGCGGATATACCCTATCTCCTACCCTATCTCATTGAATTCATTCCTACACCAAGTGACTATGAACAAAAGCATAGGTATTTAACAACAATGACATGGTCCATGGACTAGTGATCCTCCTCTTGATACTCCATCTACAAATGAGAACATCTCTTGTACATGTTGCTACTTCAGAATTAAAAGTTGCTTCTTCTAGAACTTTCCATGATTCTTTGCAATAGGATTATATGTCTTCTAGATTCACCCCACTAGGACACATTCATATCAAGCATCTTTACTTTTTTGAAAAGTAGACCACATTTCAGATCTAGATGACACCATAATGACTTTGATTTCCTCTTGTAAGATATTCCTCCATCATGTATTGCTTCATCGAAGTTCAAATTTTCTTCTTCAAGGGCTCTCAATGATTCTCTATATAGGATTCTTTGTGACTATGAGATCCACTTCATTGGGAGGCCTACTTAAACATTTCACATCTGTTTGTGGACTCTCACCTTTCAAACATTTCACATCTTATAATTAAGCTTCGCTTTGTTTCAAGAATAGTTTAATATTCTCTACTTAACAGGGGCAACCATGTGAAGGTGGAAGCTCATTTGGACCCTCCCCCCCCCCTTAACATCACTCTAAATTCCCCGTTAACATCTAACATTCATTCATTCTTTCATCCATTATTAAAATATAACATTCATTCATTATCACATAACGTTCATTAACACATAAAATTCATTAACTTTCATTAAAATGCAACATTCATCAATAATTATCAACACATATCATTCATGAACATTCATTAGCACATAATTACATTCATTACACATAAAAATCAGTCATTATCAAATAAGGTAGATTACAATCATTTCTTTCTTTGTTTTTTTTTGAAGCTATGAAAATACTAAGTGGAACATCGGTTTCTTCATCATTTCCCCCATCTACGGATGTTATGCCCTCTTCTCATGCTCTTGATGTATGCCTAGTCCTATACAAAGGACAAGGATGCTAAACCAAAGGGGGGTCCTCTACAATAACAAAGAATTGGGTTAAATTCAAAACATTTTTTTATTATTGTTACAAGTATTTCATTAATTTAAAGAGCACAACCATTACACTCTTTACCTGATGGGGCCATATCATCTTCCACATCATTTTGTCTAGCCTCAACCTTGACATGTTGAGCACCCTCTAGATCCTCTGGAGTTGAAATACTAAACGTTACATTAATCAATACACCAATTGCAATTAAATTTGTTTAAAGGAATAACAGTGGTCCTCTTTACCTAATTGGGGAACATCATGTTCCTGATGTTTTCTACCTGGATCATGCTCCACTTGGTCACCACCGACTACATGCTCTAAAATATTAACAATAAAGGTTACATTAATTACTACACTAATTTTCAATTTAAGATGTTTAATTATATTAATAATTACATAAAAAAATTTGAATAGCAAATGAATACCTCCAATACTAGGATGCACATCTAGACCTTCATGTGCAGGTTCTGTTCCATGATTATCATGCTACATTGCAATGTCATGTGCAGTGTTATCATTGCTTTCTTATTTAAATAAAATATAGTCACTTTATGTTGAAACTTAACATCAAATAGATTATTGGTTAAGTATTCAATTTGAAATAATTTTCATTTAGCTTAATTACTATTGTGACAGATGCATCAAAATCTCATGTTTGCCCACTCAATTCTCGTAGCCATTCAGCCACAGCTATATAGCCTTGTTGGTAGCCAATTCTCTTGTCATCTTCCATGGGCGCTCTATTGAATTCAAAGCCCTGCATTTTTGCTTAGTATTGTGAATTTTTCTTGTATTGTTTGATTAAAAAAAAATTGTTTACAATTTATAAATATTTTGATGTGATACTTAATTTACTGATTCTTACAATTCATGCGGCAAGTTTCATATAACCATCAGAGCTGAGTTTGTGTTGCCCATGCTTTTCTTGTCTTGCCTTGGTTGCCTTTGATGTGTCACTCAATCTATGAAAAGTTTGAAATATGTTAGATTATATAAATATAATGAATAATTAGTACATATTCACATTCTTAATAATATCACATACCTTCTTCTGGCGTCTGGTGGTGTATTTCCTTTTTTCCTTTCAATTCTCTCCTTTGCATCCAAAATCAGGTCCTTCCACTCGCTCTCTGGAATCATGGGGGGACACTCATACTTTACATTCTTCTCTAAATGTGTCCTGTATTGGTCCCTCATATACTTTAGATATGTGCTAGCTTTTTCTAGGAGCTTAGTCTTGTCGAATGTGTCATTTCCAAACAACCCTACCATATGGTTTGTGAGTTCATCTTTTAAATTTTTTTCTTGGTCATTCCACCTTTAAAGCAAAAACAAACCTGCTAGATTTAGAAAGAAACTAAAGCTACCTTTGATATAGTTCAAGTAATGGATAAAAGGAAAACTATTCTAGCAATGATATGAAATCAAAATAGTGGATAAGGGTTAGTTCACGTATGATGTTCCACCTTTTATGTATGGTGGGCCCAAATATCTGCAATGAAATGTCATTAAGATTTTTATAAAAAATATCATTTCCTGCAAAAAAAACATGGGATCATTAGTCCAAAATGAGTGATTAGTAAGTAAATTACAATTAGACTATATATAATAATATTTTTAAAGTACTTGGAACCTTCTGTATCTTCAAGGGAATCAATTCTTCGTCGCTCACCACCAATGTGGCCTGCAACGTTCCCGTACTAGCAATACGGGAAGATCCAGGAAATGATGGTATGTTATCAACAGTACTCACCTCTGGCGCATCATCATGTGCATCTCCTACGACAGTAAATGAATCCACTATGAAATGCCTCCAAGAAAGAAAACTTAAAGGGTAATAAACACATAACAAAAGAGAGAGAAAAAGAGGGATCTACCACCAGTGAGTAGGTCAACATGAGCAAGTGCAACAGATGATGTTTGCATGCTACGTGTTGCTGACATTGCAGTCGGCAATATAGTTGGGCTCGACCTTGGACCCATGTCAACACCTGAAGAGTAATACATTAAATATGTAAAACATTAAAAAAGCAAGTTCATAAGTCCAAAGGAGTGGTTTTAATATATAGAACATGGTCATCACCTGAACTACTCACAATACCCTGATCATCGCCACTAGGATGATGAGGCCCTATAAATTTCTGTAAAAACAACACATACATATTTTAGTTAATGACATAAAAGAGATAAAAATATAAACCATTATTGAACTTTTGTTACGATTAAAGCTTTCATTAATACTTACTTGCAAGTTTTCCATTGTTGTCAACAATAGTTGCACCCTCTTTGTTATCTCATCAGTCTAAGGACTTATGGTTGCCAAATCAAGAATCTCTTGCCTAATTTTTCTAATATTCTTTTGTACAAATTGCATAGGGTTTGCATTAAGTGCGATGTCATCAGCGCATAACACTGTCAAGTGCCCCACATCCCTATGGAGGTGCTGAGGTACTACAGGTTCCTTTCCCTTATCCCGAACATCCGTCTATGACAAGAATATAATTAAAACTATCAAAATTACTTCAAAACACTCAAGAAAAGATCATAATGTAACAGTTTGATTCTATCTAATTTGTACAATTACAATGAGGTTTACCTGCTCCGTAGAAGTGTTGGGACCTACACCCCTATCTATGCTATGTGGTGGATCCATGTGGCCCTGTGACAAAGAAAAAATATAAAAACGTTAGCGAAATGAAACCAATAGACTTAGCAAAAAAACTTAATAATACAATGGTTTATTGGATTCATTAATTGGAAGTTGGCTTAAATGGTATATATATAGTACGTACCACCCCCATGATAGTAACTTTGTTTGTATGTATACGATTCAAATTGTAATCGATTAGGAGCTCTTCCCTTGCACTTATTGATTTTATCGCACATACAAACACACAATTTCCCTCACGTGCCTCAAATATGCAATTGGGTTGCTTATTAGTTGACCCAGGTCATGTACTATTTATAAAACCTGCAATATTCCCTATTGCTTTTGGCCTTCCATCAATGTATACAGCCACTCATTTACTTTGATCATTATCTTTTTGTTGTATATAATTGGCTGATAGTGCATACCTACGCATACCTTTTTTATATCGAACAATCTACATCCAATCATTATAATTGTAACAAGGTCCAACAAACTCCATCAATTCAGCAACTTTGTTGTAACAGACCTTTATGTTGTCCATGGAAAATAGGCCCAAACCATGTAACGACGAAGGTGCTATGCGATATATCCTCTCATTAATACAAAAATCAGTGTTACACATTGTTTTAGTAGATGTTTGTACCTCAAGGGCACCTCAATGTTGCCTTTGGTCTCATCATCATAAGAACATGACCCCCCTTGAGCAAGAAAAAATTCCATGCGTTTATTGAATTTTCTTCTAATCTTTTGACCTCTAGTTGATCTCCTTATTTGAGATCTACTACATGTCTCACTTTCCTCTTCTATTCCTGCATTTCCCTCACTCGAGGAAGACACATCTGACAAATACCTATTTGGTGATACCTATGCACCATCAAATGAGAGAGTTAGTTGGTAATGAGAGAGATATTTTGCAAATGAGGGTAATATTGATGAAGAAGTCAGCCATAAAGTTGATGTTGAGATTAAAATTTGAGTAAGTCCAACTGGGGCCTCAAGTGTTGATAACTATATTAGATTTGCTGCTAATGTTGATGTTTGAAAAATTGAGGAAGTTTGTTTTTCTTGTAATTTTAAAAAAATATATTATTTCTATAAGGTGTATTGACTTATACTTGTCGATCCATGAGACTGTGCAGGATCCTCATCAAAGGGGTTCAAGTTCCTGCACCAACAATTGAGCATCATAAGCATTACATTTGTAATTTGATAAACAATAAATACTGCAGTATCATAAGCATCATAAGCATCATAAGCATCACATATGTATCATCATAAACATGTAATCCATCACATACATATCATAAATCACCATCCATCACATAGCTAATAAGTAGTCCACATTCCATAAATAAACACAAAGTTCAAAAAATGTCACATGTATCATCATAAGCATGTAATCCATCACATATGTATTTTAAATCACCATCTATCACATAACTAGAGGTGCATCATGAGTTAATTAAGTAATGGCATTAGAATTCAAAACATATGAATTATTTATGTAACCATATAAGTCAAATCAATTTCTATCAAGATATCAATATTAAATAGATAATATAATAATCGCATCTCATACATTTCATTTGTGTCATTGATCTTCTTCTTCATCCAACTCATCATCATGACCATCATCATCATCATCATCATCATCAGCAGCAGCAGCACCACCACCACCACCATCATCATCATCATCATCATCATCATCATCATCATCATCATCCTCGTCGTCGTCGTCATCGTCGTCGTCATCATTGTCATCATTGTCATCATTGTCGTCATCATCATTGTGTTCATCATCATCATCATCATCATCATCATCACCATCACCGACACCATCACCATCACCATCACCATCACCATCATCATCAGCAGCAACACCATCATCATCATCAACTTCTTCTTCGTGTACATTTCCGTCAGGATCATCATCGAGTAACTGTCGATCGTGATCATCTATATCATCTTCTACTTCTTCGGTATCTTCCTCTTCCATCACATTATACATTATCGACCTTCCTCTTGGATCATGTCTAACAACAAATGACCAACCCGGTTTATGTGGAACCTTAAAGTAAAATACCTGCTTACATTGACTTGGAAGAACATAGGGCTCATCCCCAACTCGTTCAAATGACCTTGTATTAACCATTGTAAATCCATTATCATGTTCGATAAGAGTTCTATCAGGATCATTTATATTCAGTCGTAGCCTATACCATTTGATGACGAACAGAACTAATTTGAAGGAATTAAAGTCACACTCAAGTATATCATCCAAAATGCCATAGTATAAATTTTGAGACACTTGAGGATGTATGTCATTTCTAGATGAAATATTGGTCACCTCAAAGACTACAGTTATCCCAAAATCACAAGTTTCTTCATGTCACCCAACTGTTTGATGCAAAATTTATGACCATTGCAGCACATAGCCTTGTGGTGTTTGACCTGCAATATGTCTAACATATTAAAATTATTGCATCATGAGTTGATAAACATATGGGTGATTAATAAAATTATACGTACCTGTTGATCTCTTAAACCATATGCTAAATCAATTTCCCTTTGTGTAACATTGGAATCTCCATTACGATGAGCTTCTTTAACCAATGAAGTGACACCATCCCATGTTAATGTGCGACCAAAATGTTGACATCATTCAATCCACACCATCATCCAATCAAGATTGTTTGCAATATACAAATGTAGCGCATCCCACTCCTGACCAACTGTACAAATAATTAATAGACCACTTTGTAGCGTCATAAATTGTACGCACTTGCTAGGGTGGTACAATTTCACACCTAGTTTAGCGCCCGCCTTGGCGCATTTTGCATTTTGCATCGCATTTTCCCTTTAGCACTTAATTAATTAAATTAATTAGGTCTAAGGTTCTATTTCATCATCTTCCACATCATAAAGTTGGGCCCTTTCATTAAAGTGTGCCCTTTTCATTTTATTCCTCCAATACATCATTTAATAAAAAACCCTAATTAGGTCCTATTTTGAACTTGGGGGCTTGATTTTGGGGGTCAAAACATCTCAAAATCACTTGTAACTTTGGGATTCTCTCTAAAATCATCATATTTGACGGCCCTAAAAATTTGGTGAGAAGTTGCCAGGACCATGGCACCCGGAGTGCACATGGTCCCAGACATTTTTCCCAAAATTTTAGGAGCACGATCCAATCATAAAATAAAGCTTAACCCCAAGAAATTGGCGGGAGATTCAATCTCTAGGTTGGCCAAAAGTTGAAATTAAGACCTAGGGTTTCATATATAAGAGCTCTCTTTCTTCATTTGAAAGGATCAAAATTTTGGTTTTCAGGGGCCTTATATGCAACAAAAGAGAAGATCTTTGAAGACTTCAATAACATTCAACATCCATCCATCAAGCATTCATCAATTTCATTCATCCATTTAGGGCTTTGAAGGCATTGAAGAGCAATAAGGGATCACCGATTGAAGATTGGCTTGTACCCCTCCCTTGGGGTTGGGTATGATTTCATGTTACTTTCATGTCTTTGCATAAGCCTCATTATATCATTTGTATTCATGCTTTAGATCACTTTTCATCTTGGTTTGGAGCATTTACATTATCATTTACAAGCAATTAGGGTTTACTTTCTAGGTTGCTCTAGTTTGCTTACTTGCATTTTAGGATCTTGCACACACACAAGGTCTACACACACACTACTTTTACAATACAACTTGGCTATTCATGGAGGTGGAAATCACCAAAGCGGGGGTTTGACTAAGGCAAAACCCTATATAGCCGCCCACCATACCTTTTCAGATATAAGTGCAGATTTCTGAATTCAAAGGACGCCGCAAGTTGCAGATCCGATGGAAGTGGACCGAGACAGAACTTCACGCCAAATTCCAACCTAGAAAGCTAGGACAAGGGTGTGGGGTGCCCTGGTCCTACCAGGATAGGGGCGTTGGGCACCCTGGTCCCTGGGACAGGGGCGCTGGGCACCCTGGTCCTTGTCCATTTCAGTGAATTTTGGCAGTTTCAGAGGTAGCAGCTTTAGTATTTCAGGCTTCTAGCTTCAGCAGTAGATCTTGCAGAATCAAATCCATTCAAGGTGCACATTTACATTTCTCCTCTTATCCTTACAATTGTTCATCATTAAATCTCAATTCTACAATCTTGTGCTCAAAGTTACTAGTTCATACTTACACTTTAGGGTTAATAGTTGAACTTGCATCATTCTATCTATCATTTGCAACAAAGGAATAGAAATCCTAATAGGTAGTCCGTGGCTCTCTCTTCCACAAAAAGAAGTAGCCAATTGTGTGATACGTCTAGGCTCTTTCGTATTCCACAAGTGTGTGATTGAAAGTGAGATTAGGGCATGTTTGCTTAGTGTCACTTTTTCCCCCACACATCTTTGGTGAACCTGATGTGAATTCCAATTCTGATTTATAATTTGAGTGTTTTCAAATTCAAATTTGTATTTACAAGTTTTAATTTCTTGCAAGATTCAAAAATTTAGAGGAAATTTTTGCTAAAACCCTAATTTTTCAATTCAAAGTTGAACTTGTGGATAGCTTAATTGGGATCAATAATTTCAAATCTGGTTTAGGAACTCATTTGAATCATAAATTTAATTTTCTAAATCTACATTCTAAGTGCTTGCATTGAAAATTTCCTTCTATTTTGCATGTGTTATCATTTGAAAGAGGAAAATTGTTGTCATGATGCATTCTTTTCATAGATGTGATAATGGGTTAGCTTCCCTTGTTTCAATTTTTCCTTCTCCTAAAGAACCTCCCCCCATCTATAACAACATTTTTGTGCCTAAAAGAGTTGCTACCACTCCCTTTGAGACTCTCCCATGCTCTAAGGATGAATACTTTAAGAGTGATCTTGGCAATTCTCCTAAAATGTGCCCTTCCTATTTAGCTATCCTAGAGGAAGAGAATGATATCATAAACACCTTTCTTAATATTACTTCACCTTCCCTATATGATGCCTCTCTAAGTGAAAATGTATTGATGGACATTGACTTATTTTCTCCTAAAGTTGGTCCTTCCAATGGGGGCATGTTAGTGCAACAAGAGGTTATGAACACTTCTTTCAAAGATCTCCTTGCTAAGCATGAATCTTTGGAGAAATATGTTCATGTTCCTCCTAAAAAACACTCCCTTCATGAGGATCCTTTTGTACAAGAAGATGACATTATCCCTACATTTCATAGTGATGGCATTTCCTTTTCCAACAAAATTCCCACTAGAGATGATGAATTAATGATAAATGCTTACCCTTCTCCTAAAGTTTGTCTTACCCATAAGCATCCCGTAGAGAAAGAAGATGAAATAATAAGCAATTCCCTTAATTCTCTCTCCCCTAAAGATCATATTGAACATATTTTGAGAAAAGAGGATGAGTTTAACACATCTATTGATTCTCTCCCTCCTAAGGATGAGGAATTAATAAACAACGTTATCTCCTCTCTCGAATTTGACAATAATTCAAACATTCCTTTCAACCACTTCACTATTTGGGATGAACCATTAGAAGAAGGTGTAGATTATTCTCTATCCCATGAGAGAACCCTAGCCAAAGGGGATGAAATCAAGATTGAAAACTCCCTTGATAGTTTCTCACCTTCCTTGAATCTCAATTATTCTCCCTCTAAAAATAAAGCATCTCCCTCTCCTCAACTTGGTTCTACTCATAAGGATACCCTAGTTCAAAGCAAGATGGTTAACATCTCTTTCAAAGATTTCCCTCTCAAAAGTGAGACTTTAGAGAGTAATGTTGATCCTTCTCCTAGAGAGTTTATTCCCCATGTAGATCCTTTGATGATAGAGGATGATATGACCTTTCCTAGTATTACTCTCCCTACTAGAACATCAATGCCTACCCCTTGTCTCTCTCCTAAAATTGATTTAATCCATGATAAGATTTTAGTGCAAGAGAAAACTATCAATAATTCTTCCAACACTTTTGTTCATTCCTCTAAACCATCCTCAATCAATTTGATACATGTGAATGAAACACCTAACAAACCTCTCTTCACTATCCAAGGTGCTTGTCCTTCTCAAAATTCTCAACCTTTAAATAAGCCTATCTTAGTGGTTCAAGGTGGTTATGCTAATGATTCTTTTTGCACTCCTAAGAAACCTATTATTATTGTGCAAGGAGGTTACTCTACTAAGATCCCTTATGAGTATGCTAAGCAACTGACTAGAGAGAGTTATAATGCGGTTGCTCATACCTATAACACAAGAAACAATAGGCAACATAATCCTCCTCCTATTACTCCAGTTTCTCTTCCTAATCCTCAACTAATTCTTCTACAAGCTCCATGTATTTCACAAGTTATTGTTAAGGAATATGATCTCATAAAACAACTTAAAGCTACCCCTGCTAAGATATCCCTTTGGGATTTGATCCAAACTTCTTCTGCTCATCATGGAATGTTACAAGATGCCTTGAAAGATTTGAATGTTCCTCCACCTAATACATCTAGTAATATAGTGTCTTTGGTTAACTCTGTGATGAATCCTAAAGCTCAAATTGTGTTTACTCAAGATGAATTGCCTACTAGTGAAATTCAACATCAATATGATCCCTTGATGATTGTGGTTATCATAAATGACACTGCTATAAGACGAACACTGGTAGATAATGGCTCTGGCCTTAATGTGTGTAGCATTAATCTATTGCATAAGATGAATGTGTATACATCCCTTATTGAGCCTGACTCTCATCCCATTCGAGGCTTTGATAATGTGGCTAAGTCTTCATTAGGTATTATCACCTTACCCATCACAGTGGGACTTGTTACTTTGCCTACTCCTATCCATGTTATGTCGGGAAATCTAACATACAACTTGTTATTAGGGAGACCTTGGATTCATAGTATGCAAGCTGTCCCCTCTACATTGCATAGACAAGTTAAATTTATTTATAACAATAAGACATATACCTTGATAGGTGATACTAATTTTCAAGCTTGTTTGCAAACATCTACTTCTAAAGGGAGTTCTTCTAAACCTTCCTCTTCTAGTGATGACTCTTTAAACAAGATACCTATGCATGAATCATCACCCTCTGATAATCAAAATTCTTTGGATGAGTCTGAAGTTCTTGAAGAAGATTCTTCTCAACTTGAATCTACACATGAAAAGCCTTTTGATCCTGAGAAGGTTCTCGCAGAAGACGATTGGGGATTTCTTGACTTTAATCCCACCTTTGTAGGTGAGTATAGGGTTCCTCCTAGAGAGCTTAAAATTAAAAAGAAGGAAGAAACTAAAGATCAATCAACCTTAGCTGAACCTATGAACAATAATTTTGTGGCCGCTTCTCAAACTTCTTCTCCTCACACCTCTAATTCTAAAGAATTTGATTCTTTGTCTTATGAAAAACCACCTTCTCTTTCTGAAATGGCTAATTGTTATAGTCGTGGTTTTCATATTTCAGCTAAGTATGGGTATAATGGAAATGGTTGTGGCACTCATGAACAAGGGATAAAGGTTCGTCTGGGGAATAATCTTTATGATGAGACCTTTGGACTTGGTTATAATCCCTACAAGCACACCAAAGCATCTAAAAGATCATCTCTCAATGTGAATGCTATATTTAGTAGTGATGACAATCTCACTTCAACTAAATCATCTTCTACTTCTATCAACTCTCATTCCCCTCATAAGGAAATCTTGGTGATGAACATATCTCTTTATGAATCCCCTCAAATTTCTAAATCCACTTATGAATCTTTATCTCCTATTCATCATAAAGTCCTTTCCTCCAGGGATAAGGCCCTAATAAATTACACTCATCCCTCTTCTAAGATTTCTTGTGACTTTTCTTCTTCAATTTTTATCATTTTTTTTATCTCACTTATAGTTGAGCATTTAGCATGTCATATTCAAATACCTCATTCAATCTATCATGTCTTTAAATAACATTAATGGCTATTATGTTGCTCATCATTATGTGACATTGGTAGCTCATTTACTGGGGGCTCATTGTCATTCATGATGGTACAATTTCAAGTGCAATCATATTTTTGAAGCAACATAATAGCCTAATTTTCTATGTTATCTCTTGTTCCTATGGGGACAAGAGTGATTTCATACATCTCTTCTTTTTATGGTTAAAATTTCCCTTTAGGGTAATAGTGTGGAAATATTGATCATCTTTTCTTTAGAATCCTCTTTTCCTAGATGTGGGAGAAGATGTGTATTCTCTTTCTTATCCTACCCACTTCTTGTGAGGAGCATTTTACATACACTAATGTCTTGCTTGCATGAACTCATGTGAGTATGTAGTACATTTTTCTTATGTCTAAATCTCTCCCTCGAAGATTGTCCTTATCCTTGGGAGGCAATGATCTTTCCTTATTTTTATCTAAGGATCCACTTTTTCCTATTTTGTGGATGGTGTGAACTTTATTACTTGATGTTATTCCTTGTATGCATTTGTTGTTGTTTGTTCAAGGATTCTCTCTTACAAGAGGTGTAAGTCCTTGACTACCACCTCTTTTGCACTTGGTAAAATACATCCATAATGAATTCACTCTCCCAATTGGGTTAAAAGGAGCATCATCCTTCATTAAGAATCACTTTCACCTTGCAAAAGAAGGAAGTATTGCATTCTTATTCTCTTCTTTGTCTTATTCTAGAAGATGTTATATTTGTCTAAGACAATTCCTCTTGGGGATAGGTGTCTTTTGTACAAAGATCTCTTCTCCTCTAAGGATCTCCTTCTACAAGATATCCCTTTTCAACTATCTTTTCTTATGACATAAACATTACACTTTTTGAGCAATGGGTAATTCTCAGAGCCAGAGCACAGACTCTTAGAGTGAGATGTCTCCATTTTTTTCTTTTATGCAAGGTGATTATTGTCAGAACTAGAGCACAGACTCTTAGAGCGAGATGTCATGCTTTTGTACTATACATATACAAGTTGTAGCATACTCGGGCATAGACTCCTATGAGGTGCTTCTAACCTCACTTACACACACATGCACAAGGTTGAGTGGAACTAGCCACATAAGGCTAGACTTTCTCACTCTCCTCCCTTACATGGATCACCTAGACAGACTCTAGGGGCTAGTTTTCCATGTCCTTTTTCCCATGGATCACCTAGACAAGATCTAGGGGTGAGAAGTCCATGTTTTCTCTCTCACTATTCTTCTCATGGATCACCAATGTGTGTATTCATGCTTTTTTTTCCTTTCCTTTCTTCTCTTTGCATTTTTTTTCCATTTACATCCTTCATCTTGTGTTAGAGAACTCTCAAATCCTCACACTCTTTGTTGTGTTGGAATTGAGATTTGGTCCTCTTTCTTACCAAATGATTCTCCATTAGTTTTTGATCTCATATCAAATCTTCTTGTGAGCATTTGTCATCAATATTCTTTAACAATTTGAAGTGGTAAACATGATACCCTGTTTCAACTCACTAAAATTAGCAAGCCAAAATAGGGGGGGGCATATAGCTACCCTCAAATTTTCATCACCTTCCTTAGTAAGCATTAGGTGATTTTATGATCTAACGTGTCTTTTGTAGGGTGCGGTTCCTAACTATGTACTGTAGATACTGCTGGGGGCTTCGTTCAACAGACTTATGGATATATCCTTTTTCAAATAATGTTTACATTTTTATACTTTAGCTTGCATATGCACGTAGTGTTCATATGACCGCTAAAGTGGGGGCTAAATGTAGCATTGTAAATTGTACTCACTTGCTAGTGTGGTACAATTTCACACCTAGTTTAGCACCCACCTTGGCGCATTTTGCATTTTGCATCGCATTTTCCCTTTAGCACTTAATTAATTAAATTAATTAGGTCTAAGGTTCTATTTCATCATCTTCCACATCATAAAGTTGGGCCCTTTCATTAAAGTTTGCCCTTTTCATTTTATTCCTCCAATACATCATTTAATCAAAAACCTTAATTAGGTCCTATTTTGAACTTGGGGGCTTGATTTCGGGGGTCAAAACATCTCGAAATCACTTGTAACTTTGGGATTCTCCCTAAAATTTTCATATCTGACGGCCCTGAAAATTTGGTGAGAAGTTGTCGGGACCATGGCTCCCAGAGTGCACATGGTCCCGGACATTTTTCTCAAAATTTTAGGAGCGCGATCCAATCATAAAATAAAGCTTAACCCCAAGAAATTGGTGGGAGATTCAATCTCTAGGTCGGCCAAAAGTTGAAATTAAGACCTAGGGTTTCATATATAAGAGTTCTCTTTCTTCATTTGAAAGGATCAGAATTTTGGTCTTCAGGGGCCTTATATGCAACAAAAGAGCAGATCTTTGAAGACTTCAATAACATTCAACATCCATCCACCAAGCATTCATCAATTTCATTCATCCATTTAGGGCTTTGAAGGCATTGAAGAGCAATAAGGGATCACCGACTGAAGATTGTCTTGTACCCCTCCCTTGGGGTTGGGTATGATTTCATGTTACTTTCATGTCTTTGCATAAGCCTCATTATATCATTTGTATTCATGCTTTAGATCACTTTGCATCTTGGTTTGGAGCATTTACATTATCATTTACAAGCAATTAGGGTTTACTTTCTAGGTTGCTCTAGTTTGCTTACTTGCATTTTAGGATCTTGCACACACACAAGGTCTGCACGCACACTACTTTTACAATACAACTTGGCTATTCATGGAGGTGGAAATCACCAAAGCGGGGGTTTGACTAAGGTAAAACCCTATATAGCCGCCCACCATACCTTTTCAGATATAAGTGTAGATTTTCAAATTCGAAGGATGCCGCAAGTTGCAGATCCAACAAAAGCGGATCGAGACAGAACTTCACACCAAATTCCAACCCAGAAAGCTAGGACAGGGGCGTGGGGCACCCTGGTCCTGCCAGGACAGGGGTACCGAGCGCCCTGGTCCCTGGGACAGGGGCGCTGGGCACCCTGGTCCTTGTCCATTTCAGTGAATTTTGGCAGTTTCAGAGGTAGCAGCTTCAGTATTTCAGGCTTCTAGCTTCAGCAGTAGATCTTGCAAAATCAAATCCATTCAAGGTACACATTTACATTTCTCCTCTTATCCTTACAATTGTTCATCATTAAATCTCAATTCTACAATCTTGTGCTCAAAGTTACTAGTTCATACTTACACTTTAGGGTTAATAGTTGAACTTGCATCATTCTATCTATCATTTGCAACAAAGGAATAGAAATCCTAATGGGTAGCCCGTGGCTCTCTCTTCCACAAAAAGAAGTAGCCAATTGTGTGATACCTCTAGGCTCTTTCGTATTCCACAAGTGTGTGATTGAAAGTGAGATTAGGGCATGTTTGCTTAGTGTCACTTTTTCCCCCACACACACTTACAATTGATTTATTTAGAAGATGAAGAATTAATTTACTACAATAACATCTTATAATTACCTCTCACTTTCTTCAATCTACCTTTCCCCATCAAGTGCTCCCCTTCAAATTTATTAATGAGGTTGGGATCCCAAATGTGATCTACATGGATTTTTGCTACAAACTTAGGAAGATATTCAGTAATGTACACCATAGTTTGGTATACCATATATCCCTCCACCATAGAACCCTTAGGATGTGCTCTTTGCCAAACCAAAGCCTTCAAAAATTTCAAGTGCCTCTCAACCATCCACATTGACCTAGTGTGGACAAGTCCACACAATTCGATCTCCTCAACTTGGTGTATGAGGTAGTATTCTTGTGCATTGAAAAAAGTTGAAGGTAGACACTTTTGCATTTCACACATTTGATGAGGGATTTTTCTCTTCCAATATTTTATATCTTCCTTGTGGATTTCTTTAGATGACAACCACCTAATTAAAGAGATTGAAGACGCAAAAATATATAAACAAGACTTTACAAAATAATATACAAATATATTGCATAACAAGTAAAACAAATGGCAAATATAATATCTATACAACAAATTGAACAAACATCACTACTTACCTCATGTATTTTCCAAGATCATATATGACTTGCTTGATATTATTGTCGAAGTGGTTTGGGAGAGATAGAGGTAGAACGTACTGCAACAATTATAAAATGATCTTTTCATTGTTTTCTAACATAATACAATGAAAAGTACATGCGCAGTATACAAATATATAGTAAATACACAAGAGCGTGAATTACCTTAATGAAGGTATGCCAATCATGTGTTTTCATCCCTGGCCCAAATTCACTCTTCTTTGTTATGAGATTGTTTATGTTCGCAGCAAATCCTATGGGAAATTGAATTTTTCGTATGACTTCTTTTATAGAATTGCTTTGCTGCTCTGTTAATAACCAAAGAAGGGCACTTATATTAATCTGATCTCAATTGCTATTTGATTGAATGACATTTTTCATTGCATGATTGGATTCCACAATGTCACGACAAATTTTGACAATTTTTTCTTTGTCACGCCTTCCATCCAATATTTTCCATAATGTCTCTATTATATTCTTTCCAATATGCATTGTATCAAACAAATGCACAATTTGTAGTTGCTCGTAGTAAGACAACCTACTGAATTATCTAGGATAACTTTTTAGTCCCTTTGGAAGGTGGCCATCCATGCCTTGATGACCTTCAATATCATCAATTACATCATCAGTAAACAAAACACGATAGAAAAATTCAGATTCTAAACATAAACCATTAGATGGAATGACATTACCTTGACGATTAATTCTATTATATTCCAACTTCCATAAATGAGGAGTCATTCTTCATGGCTTTGATGTAGTCTCTTCTTTCCCATTGAAAAGATGTTTTTCAATATTCCGGTACTTATAATTTTTGTGAAGGAAGTGCCTATACTCATCAAACACCTGCTTTCCTAAACTTTTTGAATGACGGGATTTCATCTTTGGACCACAAACTGGACATGCAAATTTTCCCTTTGTTTGAAGACCTACAAGATAATGTATAATTCTATTAAATCTGTTAATTTTTATAATTATAATTATCATGCACAACTTGAACACTATAACGTACCACAAAAATGTGTTAGCCCTGAGGCATCATGTATTGTCCATACAAGCATTGCATGGAATTGAAATTGTCTTTGTCCTATTGGTCTAGAGATGTCATACATGGTCACACCATTCCATAACTCCAACAACTCGTCGATAAGAGGCTCAATATATACATTCGTATCTTTAACTTGGTACTTGCCTAGTGGAATGAACAAAAACATTACATAATTATTATGACCATTTTACTGTAATATTTATAATTAAATGTAGATGACTATTAAATGATAAAATACCTGGAACAATCATTGCCAATATTATGTGCTCCCTCTTTATTTACATCCATGGAGGAATATTATTGTTGATAACAAAAATAGGCCACACCGAGTAAACAGATCTCAACTCTCCAAATGGATTGACACCATCCGCTACCAATGAAAGCTTGAGATTACGAGGTTCTTCTTTAAAGTGTGGCCACTTTTCCTCTATGTCCATAAATACTGAACCATCTGTAGGCATTTGAATAATGTCATCTCGACTTCTATTGCATGCATGGTAATCCATAAATTGTGCCAAGCTAGTGCACCTGAATAATCGTTGCATACATGGAATAATGGGAATATAACGAAGAACCTTGTGAGGCACATTTTTTGTTATTTGATTTGTTCGATATCTATTGATATGACATTCAAGGCATTTTGTTCCAAATTCATGTTATTTATGATATATAATATGATCATTGGGACAAGCATCTATTGTTTGATACTCCATTCCAATATCTTTCATAATGGCAGATAATTCTCAGTATGAGTGAGGTAAAATATTTGATGGTCGTAAGAAAAACTCACCTATCAATCTATAGCAAAAAAAAAAGTTTAAGGTGTTAATATAAAGAATATTAATGGTATATGACTCACCATTTATTAATTGTAATGACATGTATGACACACCTTAACATACGAGAGATTGTTATGTTGGATAAACCATTCATAACCTTCAAGCTCACCAACAACAATACAGCAAAGAGAAGAGTTGTTTGGGAGCCTTTGTAAAGGGGCTCATATGCCTTCTTAAGAAGAGGTAAATCATGAACATCAAGGTCATCCTGATCATCATGATCAGCTGTGCTAGTACTAAATGTGTCATGGATCAATGTATTTGTACCATCATCTTCAATTGTGTTTTCTGGTGCATGATCATCATCTTCCATGGGATCATTATCTTTAGCTTCGATATTCACACTTCCATGTTCCTCCACTTCCAAAACCATATTCTCAGGGTTTTGTTGATCCATACCATGTGCTCTAGTGTGATCCACCTATACAAAATTGATATACATAAATAAACCATGATCATGATCTCATTATCAAGTGATTTCTTATGTATATAAATTGTTAAAATGATATAATGAACAACTTACCGGTGGATGATAATCATGTCCCCCTTCAATGTGACCATGTTGCCTACAATGTTTCTTAGCTGTTTTGATTAGAAGTCTTCTAGTCTTTAAGTCCTTACAAATTTTGTAGGGACAATAACATTTCCCATCACCTTTTCTTTTCAAGTTAGACCATAATCTAGCAATTGTCTCCTTATTTTGTTCTTCGCTGATATTATCTGACATGGTCTTTCTTCAAAGGCAAAAAAATCAGGCTATGGAAACTTCAGTGCAAAAGCTTCACAAAAATTGCAAATAAAACCAAAACCATTGAACTTAATAGAGAACGTATTTAATATAGCTATTGTGTGTATTTATGAGCATTGTGTCTGCAAATTCTTACTAAAAGTTTGCCTGTTGTAGACTTTCTGAGAGATATTTTTGAGTATTCTAAGCAAAGCATTTATTTAAACATACACTTATTCATCCACATTGTAGGGATAACAATACAAGGCTCACATATTGGTCTAAGAGGATGCCATGGTCTCACAAAGTAACCAAGAACCATATGAAATGATGGCCATCTTGAATCCACACACAACTAGGGAGGATCCATATGATTATGTATGACTTCCCCCTTGTTTGTTTAATGGGATTAGCCAGCTCCAAGACATAGCCATCAATAATCACTAAGATTGTACAAGTGGATTGTAGCTACCCATACAACAAACACTTACCCCTATCCTCAAATTTTCCCAATGTTTGATTCCTTATATACACTCATCCAAGGTTATCTATGTCAATCTTGGTGAGGAATCACATCACAACAAAGAAGGCAACATTTAAAAATAGCAAGAGTTTCACTAAACTACCAAAGATCATAAATATTGAAAGAAAGAAAAAATAGTAACAATAATAAGTCAAATGAATGTGTTCAATTCCAATAGCAAATTAAACATAGCCACAATAACTACACAATAGAGAAAACTCACAATAGTGATTAAACTAATTCAAACAAGATAAAATAAAATTGTTGGCCCATGCAACAAAGATGAGAGATCATCAATAATTGAAGGAAACTTCACAATCCTTAAAAGTGCACATTACATAACTATACGACTAGAAATTATGGCTAAATAGAGTGAAGATTCATCATGACTCCAATAATAGTCCCTCGTGTGTGCATTTGTGGCATGAACACAAAAACTCCCACATGGCATGGCCATGTACTTAATGGAGAAGACATGCCTAGGCTACATGCCCAAAAAACATGACTATAATAATAGTCCCTCATGCATGCATTTGTGGCCTATGCACTACAAATCCTAACATATCATGGCAATACACCTCATAGAGAAGACACACCTAGGGCCACATTGCACATAGCAATGTGCCTCACAAAGAAGACATGCATAGGGCACATGCCACATAGCAATGTGTCCTATGGAAAAATGTGCATGCATGTCACACACCAAAGCTATATGTATACATCATGAGGCACATTCATATGTTATCAAACACAACCTATTGTATCTAACATGAGTTCCTCTCTACATGTGTGTAAATCTTCCAACACTAATTGCCACTAAGAAGGAATAATATAAAATGCATCTTCAAATATTTGTGTGTGTGTGTGAAATTGTGTCTTTGAACCCAAATTGCTACCATCAGCAACATGTAACCATCACCTACACTATATCAAAACATAAGTATGGTGTGACAACATATCTATTTGCATAATGTCAAAACACATGCAAACATGAAAATCATCATAGCATGACAAAAATCAATCTCCACATGTTGGAACAAAGATATAAATAAGATAATAGGGTAAGAGGAAACCCATACCAAGAACCACATACCAACTATCAGCAATGCCATCAAGATAAATGTAGGATAGGATACCACTATGAGCCATCCAATGGTCCATTCTATGAGGAGAACTAGGGGATACTATCTTTGAAAGGTGTGGTCAATAGAGATAATCCCTACTAATGCCACAATATGTCACCATAGCTTCTTGAGTTTTCCATTCTTCTACTTAACACCACATTTATTGAGTTCCTCAACAGTGAGGTTGGTTCTCAATAGGATGCACAAACATGTGAACACACAAGCATGGTTTCATCATACTTGTATTGTATCATACCTGTACAACAATACAAATTTATTTTTCTAGTTAATTACTTAGTGTAATAATAACTCCATTACATAACATAGGGTAATAATCACCATAAGTTTTCAAATAAACTGCCCAAACATCAATTGGAGTTACCCTTTCTAAGGTACAAACATAATTTATTTATAACTTCAAAATTAAAATAATCACAATACATCCAAATAAGTTCAATAGTGCATGGAAATAGACAACATGATCCATAATTAAACCCATAAATTACCCTAATTGGATATGCTAATAAAATGGTGTCTCAAATAATAGAGATTATGTTGGACCTATAATAGAGATTTGGACTTTGTTTCATCATACTTGTATCCAAATACACCATCCATAGATAGGTACTCAGTACCACAATCTCATGGGTACCCTTTTAGTTGAATTTACCCTATATTTAGGTGAATCTGCCCTTGTATCATTCCTTGATCTAGTATGTCATTCCACCAATACATAATTTCTCCATATTCTTGGGAGAATACACTATCCCTTAGGTGAATATGCCATATCCTTAAATGAATCCTCCTTGTCATCATCCCAAGTCCTCTTTTTGTTAAGTCTTATCCCTTCATCTTTAGGAAAATCCACCTATCCTTATGTGAATCTACTTTCTCTAAGTCCTCTTCTTGTTCAAGAAGACACACTCAAGCCTTCATCACATTCCATAAAAATAAAATCATTATTCCATATAATTGGAAGGAAATGATATATTGCAAAGATTACTATGAAGGTCTAAAATAGTAAAAGAGATGAGACTAATCTTTTATTTCTACTTACAACAATGAATTGGTTGAGATATACTCATAGACAAAGTGAATGACATGTATGAGAACAACCTCAATAAAGGTAAAAAGGACAATAAATAGTAGTGATAGATGACAATGCATTGAATGTGCCAAGAAAAAGACAGTGGAAGCCATGGGGAAATCACTATCAAAACAAAGCCATTAAATAAAACTATGTTGGTGCAGCTTGAGAAGCACAGTAGAACAATGAAAAAAGAACACTACAGGATTCACATTACAATGACATCAGTGAACAATCATCTCTTAGCATGTATCTTCATTGAATTTGGTTGCTATAGAAAAAAATAGTAATCATATGCAAATACAATTACATGGTTTGAAAAAGGATACATTACCATATGATATAGGCTGAAAAAGATAAAATTTAATATGTACTTGGAAAAGGGTCTTATTAGTAAGACTCATCATTCATATGTTTACTCCAGTCTATGTTTATATTGCATAGAATATCAAATTTGGTGATACTATTTGAATTGAATATGTGAGCATATGTTATATGGTTTTGATCATTGGCTAAGAGAATTGTTTCCTAGTAGTTTTCTAACGGCATTGAATATAGTGTCTAAAAGAGTTTGGGCTTGAAACATTTTCTAAAGGCATTAAAAGAATGGGACACTTTATGTCACTAGAAAATGGGAATATATTATACTTAACCTTTTTTTATCATCCCATCGAAATTCATTTACAATATCTCGAGCTCTGGCTATGACGCATGATAGTTAGGGTTCTTGCTTCTTGGTTCTAGTTAGGGTTCTTGCTTCTTGGATGACTATGTAACTGGTAGCTCGTGTCTGATAAATATACAAATTGGTATGTATATTTATTGTATGATTAAGGGTTGTTTTTGTAAAAATCCTCATTACTGTCATGTCTAAATATTGTTAAGTATTTGGTTCAAAAACATTTTATTAACTCATTTCGAGCTTTGCATGTGTAGTGTCTATTGGGTCAAGGGTTTCATGATCCATAACTGTTGTATTTTGTTAAAAATGTTTCTCTACAATGTTTGCCAGCATCCTCCCTACGTGTGCCAAAATAGGAGCTTTGGAACAAGGTATGGACATCCATCAAAGCATAATTGAAGGGGGTTTTTTGTCAGAAATTAGTTGCAAATGCTCCAATAACAAAAATCACAAAATGGGGTAGCATACACATAGCATGTGATTAATTCACAAAATGGATTAATTCACAAAAAAAAACCAGTCTCAATATGATTGCGGAAAAAAATTAGTTGCCCTTACCTTGCTTGTGCAGAGATCGCTCCGGTGGGGGGGCGCAAGGAGGCAAGACAGTCATTGGTTGCTTCGAATTGCTTCGATCAAAATGAAAATGCGTTGTGTTTTTTTTTTATAAAATGCCCGATGTCATCAGAATTCCAACGAACACGACCATATTTTAAAAAAAAAATCAAATTTTCACACAATGCTCCTTGTCCATCAAAATTTGACCCCAAATGTATTAGTGCTTCTATAGGAGGCATTAGAATAGGTGGCGATATCAGATAATCCTTGAGAATTTGAAATGCTGATTGACATTTCTCAATCCATTTAAAAGTGACACCTTTATGCAATAAATGCTGGAAGGGATGACATTTGTCTGCCAATTGAGCTATAAACTGGTGGATTGACTGTAGCTTCCCTTGTAGACTTCTTAGTTGATGGAGATTGGAAGGAGGAGGCATATCCATTATTGCTTTAACTTTTTCGGGGTCTACTTTGATGCCTCTATGAGAAACAATGTACCGTAATAATTTGCCAGTAGTGACACCAAAGAGACATTTCTTTGGGTTGAGTCTAAGCTTGTAGGTTTCCATTCGATCAAAGATTAGGCCAAGGATGGCTAGATGACTATCTCTTGTGACAGATTTGCATAATAGGTCATCAACATAGTCTTCCATCAAAGTATGCATGAAATCATGGAAAATTGTTCTCATAGCTCTTTGATATGTTGCTCCAACATTTTTAAGACCAAAAGGCATCACATTCCAACAGTAGGTACCCCAAGCACATGTGAATGCAGTCTTATGTTGATCTTTAGGAGCAATGCGAATTTGATTATATCCGGAAAAACCATCCATCAATGATAGCATCTCATATCCGACAGCCATGTCAACTATGATGTCTATATTCGGCAGTGGAAAGTCATCTTTAGGGCATGCTTTATTGAGATCCCTAAAATCCATATAGATTCTTATGCCCCCAGTTACTCTGCTAACTACTACCAAATTTGAAATCTAATCTACATAATCAATTGGTTTGATAAAGCCCACATCTAATAATTTTTTGAGTTCTATTTTTACTAAGAGAGCCACCTGGGGATGCATCTTTCTGAGTTTTTGTTTGACGGGCTTGGCATCTGATTTTAATGGTAAGTGATGAGGGACTAATTCAGGATCAAGGCCGGGCATATCTGCATAAGACCATGCAAAATTGATCTTTTTCTCGAGAAAGAAATTGACAAAATCTATCCTTTCTTGTTTTGATAGAGAAGCAGCAAAATGAATGACCTTAGGGTTGTCAAGTGTACCCAAATTTATCTCTTTGGTCATTTCCACAAGCAATGTTGATTTATCCTGACTTGATGAGGGTATGTCCAATCTTCCACCTTTGGGCGCCTCAGAGAGGTTTTCACTCGCAGGTACGTCTTTTATTTTTACTTTTTCATGAACAGAGAGTGCCTTACGGTTTTCACTCAAAAACCTATTCTTTTGATTTTTTACGTTTTGTTTTTCATTTTTATGACTAGAAGATGGAGTTGACTCCCCAAAATATGCTGTAGAATCTAAATCAATAGCAAACCCTGCCTTATGATTGCCTTGTGGTATGCCTTCCCGTAGTCCAAGGAATTCTGCAATTGCTTCGTCATTTTGAAAACAATCCAATTTGAGTGGTTCTTGTTGGTCATGTTGGATAAGCTGTGGATAGACAAGGGGTATGTCATCATTGGTTTCAAGGAGAGTTAGGGCCAAGATGGTAAGGATAAGAATGTCTATGGTATCGCTGTTTGAACTGCTCATAGCTGATTCAGAGCTTGGGTCCCAGAATGACTCTATCCAAGCATTAGGACATGTTTTGGGAGGGGGAGTTATTTGATGTTTGTCTTCCATGGGCAAATCATCAGGGTCAAGGAAAATATTTTCAAAGGCATAGGAGCTAGAAGAAAAAGAACTCCACTCCCATTCATTGGAATCAGTTTTAGGTTGGGTATCCTCAGGAATTGTTTCATCATCAGAGTCACACCCCTTTCCACATGTGGTCACTTTGGTAGACGAGGTTCCAATTCGCAATGGTAAAAAACCTAACCCTAAAGTTGGATGTCGCATCTTAGGTATAATAGGTTCTAGTCTTCCTTTCTTGTTAGGGCCCAAACCACTGCAACCATCATATCCCTTTTTCTGCATTATAGTAAACCCTTTTCCATACTGCTCCACTAGCAATTTGATAGGTGGTGTATCAGTTTGATCCTTATAAAGCCAATCTATTACATCATCATCCAAATTTTCTTTGTTAAGTTCACCCCATTTTGTAAATGTAGTGGGGGGCTGATACTGAATGACTATCTTAGGTTCCTTTTGCAACAAATGTGGTTTGCCATGTGATTTTGGAGATGTAGGTAAATTCCCAATGAGGAATGTTTGAGCCATTGAATACTCTCCGCATCCTTGGTCCTGTATCTTCAATTTTCCTTTGACAACATCTAACAATTCATTAGGATCCACATAATTATGTGAGTGGGCCTCTCTATTGACTTAGACTTGTTGCTTCGGGGAATATTTTAGATTAGCACAAAATTAAAATGGATTAAAATCTCCCAGAATTATTATCTTAGTCCCATTGTAAGGATATTTTAAACACTGATGATAAGTAGATGGAACTGCTTTCATTGCATGGATCCACGGATGGCCAAGAATCATATTGTAAGGGAGATCAAGGTCTAGGACCTGCAGGAAAGTGTTTTTTGTCACTGGACCAACTCTGATAGGCAATGAAATTACCCCTTTAGATGGGCACTCAGCATCATCATATGCTTTGATTGTTATTCTTCTGGAAGAATCAATGTCATTTTCTGTATAACCAAGACCAATGACCACTCTCAAGGTATAGATGTTAAGACCTGCTCCGCCATCTATCAAGACTCATCAGATCTTGCAATTATGGACAAAGACTTCAAGATGTAAAGGATCATTATGAGGGAGCTTATCAGGAGAAATATCATTATTAGAAAAGGCGACGTGTTGGGAAACAGCTAGATGTCCAATTCGGGCTTGAAACTGTTCAACATCAATGTTTGTCAGGATAGTGGACTTAGTTAAAGCTTTATCTAGGACTGCACGATGCATAGGGGACATTCTCAACAACTCAAGAATTGATATTTGTGCAAGTGTCTTCCCTAGATGATCTAGGAGATTATACTAGCTCGTAGGAGTGGATTTGGGAGGAATTGCAGGAGCTCCTTTCAGGACTATTTTGGATCAATGAGTGGTGACTATGCAAGAAAGATCTTGTCCCTTTAATCTTATGGTGGAAACATACTCATTTGATGCTCGAAAACAATTGATGACATTGTTATAACCATTATTTGCATAATTAAGATTCGTTGTTTGGATAGAGTTTGAAGAAGATGCTTTACTCTTGTCATGATCAAGCAAAGGAGTTTTGAAAATTGTATAATCAGTGTTAGAAGTCACATTGGGTGGGTCTACCTCAATTACTGCTTGATCTAACAAGTCTTGAATCATATGTTTCAATTGAAAACATGATGCAGTTTTATGTCCTTTTGACTGATGGTATTCACAATATGCATTATCATTCCACCAATGCGGCTTTACAAATGGTTCTTCCTTGATATCTGGTAACTTGATAAAATTTTCTTGTATTAGTTGTTTCATTACTGACTCAATAGGCTCTCCCAATGGCATAAATTGTCGAGGAGGTCCATCCCTTGATCTAAAAGGTTTTCGCTACTGGCTTTGTTGTTGACCTTGTTGTTGATTATACTATTGGTGTTGCGGCTGTTGAATAACATTTCTTGCTTGTGTTTTATTTTGGTGCATAGCAGACATATTAGGAGCACTCAATTGCTTTATTGTGAACATGGGTTGATTTGCATTCACTGCCCTTATGTCGACAACTCCATCATTAGTGACATTCTTGGTTTTGTACCAAAATCTATTTTTGTCCCCTGAATTGTTTGTGTTGTCACTGTCTTTGTTGAGCTTAATGAGTCCCTTAGCCACAAGAGCATTTTCAATGTTCATCCCTTTCTTAATGAGCTTCTCAATTGTACTAGGACTTTTCAGTTTAAGCTCGTACATCATTTCTAGGACCAAATTTTGAATAAACAAGTTCACTTGTTGTTCTTCAGGTATATCTAGGGAAGAATGACTGTATAAGCTTCGCCATCTTTGTAAGAAAGTCACTAATGGTTCACCTTGCTTTTTCTTTGTGTTGCATAAATCTGACATGGTCACTTCGGTGTCAATGTTGAATGCGAAGTGGGATATAAACTTTTGAGCCAATTCTGGCCATGTCTTTATGTTCCCTGGAAAATGTGAATACCAATCCATAGCTTGTCCTGTGAGACTTCACGCGAATAAGCACATCAAATATGTTTCCTCATAGCTCACTTCAGTACATGCTGTGAAAAATGCTCGTATATGGTCTTTTGGGTTTCCTGTCCCTTTATATTTCTCAAAATGCTTAGGAAAGGGCGACATGTACAAGCTCTTGTCAAATGGATTAGGACATAAATCTTGATCAGTGTATAATTTCTTTGCCTCTTTGGTTTGCAATGCTTCAATTTGTCATTGCAACTTCTCAAGCTATTATGCAACTATGTCAGATATCGAAGATTTTGGAAGTTCATCATTCATTCTTGGGTATACTCTTTGTCAATACATTGTGCTCTCCATTGGCTATTGATGCTCTAAAATTGTTGTCTTTGGTGTCTTTGGCATATAAATTTCTTGATACAACTCTTTTTGCTATGGTTGTTCCATGCCTTGACATTGACCCTGTTGCGGTGTTTCTTGTGATGGGATCATCATTGGTAGCCTTGGTTGATATTGCATGGACATTAGTGGTGGTTGTTATGTATGATAACTTGTTTGTCCTGGCACATATTGCTATTGATGCTGACGAATTGACATTTGCTGACTTTGTGCCAATTGTTGTTGTCCTGATGTAAATCCCATCATTTGCAAAAAAACTTTGTTTGGGAGGTTTTTGTTGTTTCTCCTTTAGATGGGGTATGGCACTTGCATTGACTTGATGTGTTGTTTGTCCAATCCATTATGGTGGTTGCAAGTTTGAATTGACTTGTAATGGTGCAGAAGACACTGCAACTTGTTGTTGAATGCGATATTGTTGTTGTTATGCATTGCGTGTTTGCACATTCAATTGTGATTTTTGTGTATTTCTCAATTGTTGCAACATTTGTTGTTGGTGCACACCACTATTTGTGGCTCTTTGTGTTACCACTATCAAAGGATCTATCACAATATTTTGCATAATGGGTACTTGAGTATTTGCCAAACGTATTGAACTTGATGGGACATATGAACTTTGTTGCATTGTAGAATTGTTTTGAACATTCGTAAGATCAGACATTCCAGTCATAAAGGTTTCTTGCATCTTAGATTTGGATCCAATTTTAGGCATGCAAGGAATCACTGCTTGTTGAGGGACACCTGTTAACATTTATGTGGCCATCATTTGATCTTGTGTTAAAGGTGTTGCATTAAACAATGGATTGTTTATGTTTCGAATGTTGATTTTTGTGGAATAGTCACTGTCAACGTTATTGAAGCACATTTACTCATCAAGGTGTGTTGGGTTTCTTGTTGCACATTTTCTTCATTTGGATGTGGAGAGAAACTTAACAAATCACCGCCTTGTTGTTTTTGCACACTAGTTTGCTCATTTGAGGAGGTCACATTACTCATCATATCAAGATATTTTTGTGGAAACATCTTAAAGACCTTGTTTAAGAATTTATCCATCCTTTTTGTCACCTTCGAATCTTTAAGGAGCATATCAACATCATCAGAAGCATCAGAATCTGATGAAGAATTTCGTAAAACATTTGGATTTATTTCTTGTTGAATGCCTTGATCTGAACCAAATCCTTGTGAAGGAGTTTGTTCCTCATGTAATGTTTGAATTTCATGTTGCGGGTTTGATTGATTCTAGTCAAAAGGTGTATTTTCCCTTGGTGTTGGTGGAACACTCCCATATCCCAGTTTCATGGGTACAAACACTAGCTCATATAGTGGAGGTGGTCCAAATTGAACCATTCCATATTGTGGTAATGATGTGTTTGACGAACCTTCAATTTGTAATGTTTGGCTAGGTTGGAACTGTGAGTTTGATACATTGTCAATGGGTTGATATGTTGGTTTGCCCATCTTCTTAGATTTTGACCTTGTTTCAATAGGCATGTCACTATGCAAATGTAATATTTTTGGGATTTTTGATTTTAAATGGATGATGTATGATATGCAACTAAATGCAACCTAAATAGATGAAAATGCAATCTATGGCAAGAATGCAACCTATGTTTTTGTTGTTTTTCAAGATTTGGACAAACTTTTTGGAATGCAAACCTAAAGAACCTTGGGAAATTGAAATGAAGCCAAGACCTTAAAGGACAAAGGACCTAATGACAATAGGACAAATTGACAATGTCTCACCTATATGCTTGGATACTAAGCTAGGTTTGACAAAACTGATATTAATGAAAGGACAAATTTTAGACAAGGTCAAGACTCCCTAACAACAACTTAGGGTATCATCCAAAGTTTTGATTTTTCAAGTTTGACAAACTAAATTTTTGAGACTAAATGCAAGAAGGCAATGATTATGACAATGACTTAGGATATGACATGAAAATGATGTAAGGATATGATATGACAAGATGAAGCCAGGACAAGATGACAATACAATGATAAGGATATGCGAAGACCAATGACTTGGAATATGCAAAATGAAACCTAGGCAAGACCGAATTTTAGCATGACAAGGATAATGCACGAATGTCACCTAAATGGAAATCTAACTTGGGTATGACAATGAAATGCAAACTTAGAGAAATTATTTGGAACCTAAGTGTAAAATGAGGACGCTTGCAATGAAAAGGACTAAAATGAAGGGAGATGACAATATGCCCTAGGATCTAAGTTGGACTATGCCAAACCTAACCTAAAGTGACATGAATTTTGAAACAAGGATATTCAATGTTTTGACAAGCCATGTTCAAATGTTGGATGAATACTTGGACAAATTTGAACTTTTGTTTGGATTTTTGTTTTGAATTGAAGGTTGTTGATTTTGAAAAACCCAAGTTGATTATGAGCTCTTTTGAAAGTTTGTTTTTTATTTAACCTTTGACAATCACGAAAGACAAAATGTTTGTTTGACTTTGACTCAAGACAATCAAGCACATTCACAACAAATCCTATGGCTAGCAAGGACAATATCTATTGAATCCTCTAACCATAAAATACAACATTTAGCCGGATAGCTAGAAACTTGGTAGCACTCGCTCCCCCTTACAGTACACTCACTTCTCGGGTATACCAAGCTTTGAGTTCAAGGGGCATCACTTCCCAAGAACTTGCTATCTCTAAATAAGGAGTACATGAGAGGTGTCTTCTGCATGCAAATATCACAATGCATGAGCCAATAGATAGAAGGATTTTGGCCTCTAAAAACAAAAGATTCTTGTAAGGGCATCCGTTCGGGTGGGTATTGATCTGGCAAATAAATCATCGCAATACCATTCTAGCACCCATTATCTACAACTTTCATTGCATCCACAGTTATTTAGAGTTGTTCGAAAGAGCCTGGCTTTAGCCCGTCACCACTTAGGGTCATTCCCTCTCACCAATGACTGTGCAAAGTGCTAGGAAAATCAGGAGGCAAGCCCAATTCTAAGGGTTAAAACATGCAATCAAGCTAAAAACAAACAAAGCATGTATGGTGTTCATTAACCTTCAAGAAATTAAATATGCAACTACTTTAAAAAAAATGCAAGCATGATGTTTTAGTGAAAGTCTTTGACCGCGTCCTGCATAAGATTTGTTAGTAGTTGTATTTTTAGTCTTCCTCACACATAACACCAAGATGCTGCATAGAGAATCAGTACCAAGGAAAAACCAGAATGCAAGAAATAGAATGCAAACAAACTAATTTGCAAGTAAAAACACTGATTTTACCTCTGTTTCTAGCCTTACATAGGTGCAAAATGTCTCAACAAAGGCACAGGATGTCTTGACACAGGTGCAGATCCCTTCAACACAAGCACAGGATGTCTTGACACAGGCATAGGATGTCTTGACACAGGCGCAGGAGTGTCCAAAAAGCTCTGAGTCACCCTATTTCTTGAGTTTTTCACCTGCAAATCAGCTCAAGAGCACTCAAAACATGGTTAAGGGGTTAAGATTCACATCGGGTCCACTAGAAAATGTAGATAGGAAAATGGAAACCATCAAAGCAATAGATATTAGCTCAACCACAAAAACTAGATTGCAATGATAAGAAATCCTAAAAACATTCAATAAAGGCATGAAGATGAAATACTAAAATAAAACGAAAACCAAAGCATGTATCTCCTTCATTGTTCCTCCATTGTCCTTCTTTCTCCTTCAAATTAGTGTGTTTGTGGATCTCACCTACAAGTGCAAAAGCATAGTATGAAAGCAAGATGACTAGAAAAATGGCAGCATAAGGATACTAGAAGCATGGTTTTCTCTCCTTTGATTGAAGAAACTCATCCAATTTATAGACAAATTGGAGAGAGGACAAGATTAGCATGAAATTGATTAGAATGGAAATTCAAATCATGAATGGCAAAATTATGACAAATTATGACAAGACTGACATGCAAGATTGATTGATTGACAAAATTATGACAAATTATGACTAGATTAAAATGTCATTCCCATGACAAAAGGGAAGAGAGAAAATAGCCTCCATGATTGCAACAAATGGAAGCATAAACATAGGAGAAAATTAGGGGAAAAATAGGAGAAATAGAAATTAGGAATTAGGAGAAATTAGCAAATTGGAAAATTGAGGAAAAAGATGAAATAGAAATTAGGTGAATTAACTAATAGGTTTTCATCCATTAATTAATTCATGAAAAGAGACCTAGGACTAAATAAATATATTTATTTAACCCACAAAGAAGAAGAAAAGGATTAAATGAACAAATCATAAAACCCTAGAAATAAGAGGACAAGGAATTAGGTCAAGACAACAAGAAATTAATGTAGGTTCAATCATGATTCTAATTAGCAAAGGACCAATGTTGATAAATGATTGAGATTGGTTGACAAAAATCAATGACAAATTGACCAAGATTGACAAGGAGATCAAATTGATAGGCACCAATTGATGAGGAACAATGACTAATCAATCCAAACTGACATGATTGAAAAGGACAACGATCGATGACAAATCGATCGCAAAATGACAAGATTGACCAAGACAAGGATCGATGATGAATCAATCACAAAATGACAAGATTGACAAGGAGAAGGATCAATGACGAATTGATCACAAAATGATGAGATTTACAAGAGGACAAGGATCGATGATGAATTGATCACAAAATGACAAGATTGACAAGAGGACAAGGATCGATGAAGAATTGATCACAAAATGACAAGATTGACAAGAGGACAAGGATCGATGACGAATCGATTGCAAAATGACAAGATTGAAAAGTTGATAATCGCAAATGATTACTAAAAGATGATTGAAAGATTGAAAAGAGGACAAAATCCTAATTATATCATCGATTACGATTGACGATGTCCAAAATGATGATAAATGAGCACGCACCATGATGTGATAGGATAAGATTGACCAAAATCATGAGTGAAGATTGCTATCAACAAGACCTAATTCGAAAGTGATAAAAATGTGGAATGTGAAAGAAGGACTTGATGCTCGCAAATGATAAAGACCAAGTACGCAACATAGAAGACATGTTAATGCAATGCAAGAACCCTAAAATAAGGCAATGCGCAAATGTTAAAGTATGACTCCACAAGTGTTGACCATTTTTTGATGTCTACAGTAGCCATTAAGGGAAATGTGTCAAACAAGAAGGCACTTGTCTCCCACTTTGATAATTCTAATGAGTGGATTATTGACAGTGTTTTTTCTCACCACATGATTGGTGACTAGAGAAAGTTTTTGTCTCTGGAAGAGTATGATGGAGGTGTAGTCTGATTTGGTAATGATGCATCATGTATGGTAAGAGGAAAAGGGTCCATCTTGTTGCTATTTACTAAGTTGTCATTAGTTTTATGCCAAAGTCAGTCTATATACACTATTTGGTAAATATCATGGTTACCGGTGTCAGTTATAGAAGAGAGACAAGTCACCGAGATGCAATGAACTGAGACGAATACAGAGTGTCTACTGAGTAAGGTTCATATGTCTACCGAGCAACAAAGAAGCTATACCGAGTTAATCTGAACTGAGTGAAAACGTGTTACCAGATTCAATGAACCTGGACACACATGTGAAATGTGTTATAAGATTTGAGAAGATGAAACTGTTATTACATAGGAAATTACATTTAAAGATTTTGTATGATTTTGAGGAAGAATATCCAATGAAATAATTTCTATGTTTATTCATTTGATAAAAAATGTTTGTATGATCGAAGCATGAACAAATCACCATCTCAGAGATCTATATAAACATAATGATTTGAGTATTTTTGTTATGTCAATCAAGAGTGGAGATACGAAGGAATGATATAGCCAAGCATGAAGAAAGAGGATTGACAGAGATATTCAGAGGTTACCAAGAAGGTTTCAGAGAACAATTTAAGGGACAGAGTATACAAAAGTGGTTACCGAGTTGATTTATCAATTATCAAGGAATGCTATGAGCAAGGTAATTTTATATTGAACACATAGAGTTTGCTATAACATTTCAGATGTGAAGTTGTAGATATTTTGTAAATATTTTGATTGAATTATTTAAGTTGTGTTAGAAACCTTTAATAGGGTAAAAGACTCTAATAAAGTCTATAAATTGTAAAGCCTTTAACCAGGTACAACATTTTGTAGAAGTGTTTGTAAAATCCTTTAGCAAGGTAGATCTAAAGATCTGTATACTCCTAGCAGGGTAAGCTATCAAAAATGGCTAAACATGTAGCTCTAACCGAGCAATCTTGATTACTGCAGTAGTCAAGTTGTGGGTGCCATCCCCACCGCAGTTTTTCTCTCTAACCAAGAGTTTCTACATGACCAAAAATCTTTGTGTTATGGAGTGATATTTTGATGGATGTTATTTCTATGATTATGTTTCAGTATTATTATGAGATCAGTAATACTTAGTTTGTGTTTATCAGTAAAATTATTTTTCAAGAAAAGTTTTGAAGTACTAATTCACCCCCCCCCTCTCAGTACATTAGCTTTCCAAGTCAGACCTAACAATTGGTATCAGAGCTTTACTCTTGGTAAAGGGACTAACAACCTAAAGAGAAAGATCTTATCAATGGAAGGCTATAAACAATCTCACAGGATTGTGAATCTTCAAGAAGAATTGGATCATGCTAATCAAATGATTGCAGATATCCAGAGGCAAATGCAGAGATCACTGAAAGTTAGAAGAAGGTTGTCTGATGATTTACAGGACTCACAAAAATTGGTGGAATAAATTGAGACATCATCTAAGAACAACATATCAGAAGAATCTGAAGAAATGATTGTAGAACTGAAAGAAAAGAACAAAGCACTTAATGAACATCTAAAAGCAATGAGAAGAAAACATGAGTATTTCAGCACACAGATGATTGAAAATCTTGATGCATTGAGAACAACTAAAGATAACATGTGAAATGTAGAAGGAGAAAAACAATAGCTAGAAGAAATGGTATCTACAAAGAATGATGAAATATCAAGGATGACTGATCAATTCGATTATGCACATAATGAAGCTACTCTAAAGGAAAATGAGAACCAAGCATTGAAACTTGAAGTATCAAGATTGACCGATGAACTAGAAGTAGAAAAGAAGTCAAAAGAAACACTAAGGAAAAGCCATGAATCGTTAAGAATGTTGGAGGAGCAACTAAATATGAGACCACCCAACAAAACTGCAGGACTCAGTTACAAAGGAAACAACTCTAACGAGAAAGGAGAATCATCAAAGCAAGTTGGAAACAAAAAGAACTTCAAAGACAAGAAGCCTATTTGCAAGTACTGTGGAAAATGAGGACATGCTGCAAATGTTTGTCGGAGCATAAAAGGTAAGCAACCGAATGTTACTATGTTTGATGATTATTATTACAATTGCAATAAGTATGGTCATACATCTAAGCAATGTAGAACAAAGTCTGTCAACAATTATCAGAAGGCAAAATTCAAGGGGTTTTGCAAAAATTGCAATAGGTATGGACACAATATCGAGAAATATTGGTTTAAGCAAAAAAACTATATGTGGACTCCACACCGAGCAAATACTAGAAGCTATCGAACCCACATAGATCTCAATCGACAATATACTTCAGTACCACGGGATTGCAATACAAGAATATTGTGTGAATATTTGTGGAAGATACAGACATATAAGTGCAAACTGTATGATAAGGTTTGGAATGAACAATCGAAGATCATGGAGAAGTCCAAGAAAAGCATGTTTTCATTGTCACAAATTTGGACATGTGGCTAAAGACTGAAGAGACCAACCGAGAGAAGATACTAAGGAGATAAGAAGCAAATTGCAGAAATTTTAGAAAAAGAAGGAAAATGTGTCAACTAATGAAGGAAGCACCTTACCTACTGAGTTAGGTGCATCTACTTCGAATTAATCAATAAAGGTATGGAGGGACTACATTCTCACAATGGTTAGATCTTAACAATTCCTATATAATCATGCACTTATTCCAAAATTTGCATAGCTAAGATCCAATAGTAAGTTTGAAATATTATCTAGTCTTTTGAATTACCAGAGAAGTCAAAAAATGTATTAAACCTGTCTAGTCGGCAAAATCTTATAAGAGAGATAGTCGGTATGGTGGAACCAAGTGCATTTAATGCCTATTATACCTAACCACACGAAGCTCGATAAGGTCAAAAAGGAGGTATTTAAAGTATTCTACATCGTCATTTTTCACTTACCAATTTTCAAAGTGCAGAGCAAAGCGAATCAAAAGGCGGTCAAACATTTCCAAAAGCAAATTCAAGGTATTTAGCATAATCTAAATCACATTTTCAAGCAGTTAAATGATCAAAGTCAAGTTGTGAATATTTGTGAAGTATTTACTAAGTTGGAAGTGTTTTCTGGTTATTTGGAACCCTAAGCTATTTCATAAGTAGAATTTCAAGTTTGATATGGCTCCCAAGGTATAGAAACCTATGATAGTAGAAAGCATTGAGAAGCCTACACTAAAATACACCTTACCTCCCAAAGTGGCATCCAAACCCGATGAGAAAACTACATTCTCTCTTATTCCGGATAGGGTTCTATTGATCAAAGATTTTAGATTTTATACCAAGTGCTGAGTTGATGAGCTAGGTCATACTGAGATTAAGTATATGTATGACAAATTGTGCACTGATGGAAATCTAGATAGAAAGTTTGAGCATATCAAAGTTAAGGGATTGACCGAAGCCCTAACCTATCCTTGAGTCTTCAAACCCCAATGGGTCAAAATTGTCTTGAGTCATGTACATGATGATTTTATGTGGTTAGAGGATCAACCTTTCAAGATCACCAAAGAGATTATTCACATGATAACCAGATACCCTGTATCTGACCATGCACGAGCACAAAAGATGATTTCACAGAAGGAATTGATAACATTAACAAGTGTTGAGTCTAATAGCAGAGGTCTTAAGTTGAACAATGTGACTGATGTAGAACTTAATTTTTCTATTAGAGTTATTGGTTATTGTTTCTTCCAGTCTACAAGAGAAAACAGTGTACCATGTGCAGTTGTAGATTTGGCTTATAAAATTATTAAAAAGGGTATGCAAATTGATTTGTGTGAAGTGTTATTGAAGAATCTTTTTAAAAATCTCAATACAATAAGGAAACCAAAGAATAATAATACTGCCAACACATTAAAGTTTGGGTCACTCTTAGTGTGCATGTTCTTCTATTTTCAGAAATTCTTTCCATCTGTTAGTAACATTGTTTGGGATTTACACCGACCTATCACCCATCAAATAAATGATTTCAGCAATCAGCTAGGTGATAATTTCAATATGATAATGGATGATTACTTCAACAAATTCAAGGAAAAGATGCATAGCAGGTACATGATTCCACCTCAGCTAGTGGAAAAGTTCAAGGATACTATATGTTTTGAAGTGGATACAGACTATTGTTATGTCAATGCAGTAGAACCCAGGACTTAATCATTACCACCTATGGGTTATGAGATAGATTTTGACATGGCTCAACAATAGATAGATGCCTTTTTAGCATTTCCAAGGCATGCTACCAACAAAAGTTATGGCACCTATGAAGAGGTAAAAGAAAAAGTAAAAATGAGCATTGTAGTACCGAAGGTTGCTAGAAAAGCCACCAGAATGATCAAGGATTTAACTAAAAAGTTTGGAGAAGGTTCTACCTCCACTCCTACTAAGCTAGCAAGTAGGAATAGTGATCAACTTTTGATCGAGGAAGAATTTGAAGCTCAAGAAGCAACAATTACACTGAGCACCGAGTTGCCAAAGGGAAAAGTTTTGAAAAGAGAGAAACACGATACAACCGAGGTGTCACCGACCAAGCTAGTAAAGTGACCAAACACTAGATCATCTGCTGCATCACCCGATAAGAAGCAAAAGAATGTAGAAATGCTTAAGGTTATAAAAACTTATAGAAAGAAGCCTAGAAGTCTAATTTTGAATAAAGAGGCAAGTGACACAGAGTCAGAAGATGTAAATAAACTTCAAGTAGTAAAAAGCACAAAGGAAGATGTACATAGTGTTGACAATTTTTATGCAAAATTAAAGGAATATGGTGGATTTGGATCATTTAGATATGTAAAATATAATACTAGAATAGATGACAAGAAGAGGCAAATAGAAGAGACTCTAAATTGTACACTTCTCAAGTTCTAAGTAATTCCATTGGAAGTGGTTGATTTTCTTCCAAAAGTATTGTACTCACATATTGATAATAGATGGAAATATGCTATGGACTCAGAGAAGCAAATGAGAGAAAGAGTTCTGGTACATCTCTTTCCAGATATGTCGGTAGATGACATAAGAGATCAGTAGATGACTACCAAACAAATTTTCAAGTAAAACAAAGGGCCTTGAAAATGATGAATGACCTATATCTTGAAGTTGAAAATGAAACTAAAGAAAAATGGAAGAAAATATTTAGGATTTAGGTTGAAGAGTCAAAAGGTGAAGAAGACATTGTTGACATCACTGAGCAAGATCATGCTTCTTCTATTCAGATAGATGAGGATATAATAGACACTGGAGCACAGGAAGAAAAGATGATACAAGGAAACGCCTATGGCAAACTGGTGTCAAGTGAATCAGTTTTGGAACAAGTTATGTCCTATCCTCCGACCACCCAACAAGTTATAGCTGAGAAAATTCAGGGCACAGTTCAAGGTACAGAGGGTCCAAAGGTTAAAAAAGATGAATCTACCTTTTAGGCCACAGGCAAGAAAACTTCCCAAGTACCATCAAGCACCGTGACAATTACCACTGAAACTCTAAGCAAGGATACATCGAAGGATACAATAGAGGCTATAGGAACCAACAAAAGTGTTACCTCTACTGAGCAACATACGGAGGAAGGACAAGTCTCAAAAGCCATTGTACCCATTCAACCAACAAAAGCATAATCATCAAAGGAGAAGAAAGTAAAAAGACACAGTTTTAAGATAGATCTATCAAAGCCCATTGTGCTACCGGATGTTGACATTACAAAATTGAAAGGGAAAGCACTAATAGAATTCGGTGAGCTTTGTAAAGCCAAAGCAGAGAAGGAAAGACATATAGCTATTCAACAGAAGAACTGAGTACTTCAGAAGGTCAAAACATTATTGACAGACATGATACTTGAAGCTACCATCAATAAAGATGCTCCCATCCATGTGCAACTAGATGACCTACTCACTCAATTAGAGGAATCAGGAGTAGAAGCATCAGAATACCTTAGCAAATTGAAAGAAAAAGAGCTAACTGCCCAAATGATTGAAGAAGTGTAGAAAGAAATTGCTATAGGTAAAATTAAGCTTATTTAATTCATTGCTGAGTTGTCCCCTCAACTCAAGCATATTATTTATTTATTCTAGAAGTTATGTACATTCTCATTCTTCATCAAAGATATCAAGAATAAGACTAAAGTCATTGAAAAAGAGAATACCGATCTCTCAAATAAATTGACTACCGAGCTAGATTCTCTTCAGAATTTTTATACAAGGCTACAAACACTTATGGCTCAACAATTAGAACTTCGGAATGAAGAGCATAAAATAAGGATGGATATCATGACTCTTCAAACATTATTTATTCCCCATTCGTCATCAGTTCAAGAGCAGATCAACTGAGCTACCCAATTGTCAACTCAAGTAGAGGGAAGCACTTTAGATGGTTTGATCACACTATCAGCTGATATTATAGCTCAGAATACAATACTAGAAAGGGTTAAGGCTGTACTAACCAACACTCTTACCGAAGCTCGTACAAAGTATAAATCTATTTTTGATCAGTTGCCCCCATCAAATGGTAACTATTTTTGATGTTTGTCAAAAAGGGGGAGTGTATCGAGTATACAATGTACTGGGTATACAGAGCATCTGAATGTATAAAGTTTATCATATATACCGAGTGTATAGTTGAAATCAACAAGGGGAGCATGGAACATCAAGAGCATAGAATACATAGCATGGAACATCAAGTTATGTACAAAATATTGATAAGGGGAGTATGTATTTGAATAATGTATACTAAAATTTTAGTTTATTTTGCAAGTATATAGATTTTGTGTTTTGACATTGAAAGGAGTTTTGTCAAACATACCAAACTAATGTCAAAAGGGGAGATTGTTGCTATTTACTAAGTTGTCATTAGTTTTATGCCAAATTCATTCTATATACACTAGTCGGTTAATACTACTGAATAGTCCAGTCGGTAAATATCAAGGTTATCGGTGTCGGTTACAGAAGAGAGACAAGTCACTGAGATGCTATGAACCGAGACGAATATAGAGTGTCTACTGAGTAAGGTTCATATGTCTACTGAGCAGCAAATAAGGTATACCGAGTTAATCTGAACCAAGTGAAAACATGTTACCAGATTCAATGAACTTAAACACACATGTGAAACATGTTACAAGATTCGAGAAGATGAAACCGTTATTACATAGGAAATAGCATTTAAAAATTTTGTATGATTTTGAGGAAGAATATCCAATGAAATAATTTCTATGTTTATTCATTAGATAAAACATGTTTGTATGATCGAAGCTTGAATAGATCACCATCTCAGAGATCTATTTAAACAGAATGATTTGAGTATTTTTTTTTTGTCAATGAAGAGTGGAGATATAGAATGATATAGTCAAGCATGAAGAAAGAAGATTGACAGAGATATTCAAAGGTTACCGAGAAGGTTTCAGAGAATAGTTTAAGGGACAGAGTATACAAAAGTGGTTACCAAGTTAATTTATCAATTACCGTGTTGTTCACCAAAAGTGATAACCCAAGACACTTGCAAATCTATCTATGAGATAGCTGATCTCAATCAATGAAACACCTCAGGGCTTGGACAACATAACATAGGATCCTAATGATCCTCCTGCACTTCAGGTTCTGCTAGACCTAAGAGGGGACACCCTTTTGATGTACTAAATACAACAATCACAAACATAAGACTGCATCAACAATAAGCAGACAAACCATTCAACAAGCTCACCAAATTAGGTAACACGTACAGATGGGCTGGATCTTATCCAAATAATAGGTGAAATAGAGCTTTGGAAGGATAGAACATTAACCCCTAAACATAAAGGGAAATAGATTTATCCTTTAAATTGTTTGATCTGAAAAAACATCCCCAAACTTGCAAGACCAATGCCTTATCCAAGGGCAACAGAGTCATTCATTAAACTATAAATGAAAGCTTATACTGCAAATCCATCTTCATTACTAAATATTCATGCATTTAATGCCTTGCATAAATGCATTACTCAGCTCATTCATAGAAAATATCAAATCTAGAAACTATATTCCATTATTCATGATCTATTACAGAATTTAAATTCTTCCTTGAAGAATCCCTGCAAACAATCACAATTACCTCCTTGAGATAACAAATCTTAGCCTCCTTGAGGACCTGATTTTAATATAATGAAAATACAAATCCAGAGACAACTTCTATGTGAGTTTGTGCATGCCTTACATACACAAGAACTTGCAACTAAGAACACCTATAGCAAGGAATTGAACTCCATTACTGAAAGGATAACCCTGCTCTGTACAATCTTGAAGAATACTCAGAATTGGAAGCCATGAAAAAATGGAGCCATTCTCCAAATTTTTGGAACCCTTACAACTGAGAAGAATTGGGAATAAGAAGGAGAGGGAACCAAATCAAATCTGCAACTGAATTGCCAAGTGTCTCCTCTCTAACTAAATTTTAATCTTGACCAAACTACTTCCAAAAGTATCTTATTTTTGCCAAAATTAACTTCATAATCAAATTCCTCATTCCAAGAGCTTTCCGAAAATATATAACACTTCATACTTTGACCAAAAATTAAGCCCTGGGCGAATTAATCCCCATTTGTGCTCAATCATTTAAATTTTTGAATTATTTGATATAGTTTAAACTATATCATTTACAATTTTAATTTTGATTTTTGCCTCCATTTGGTCCTGACGCTTTTGCCACGTGGTAAGATCTGATTTGTTGATGGGGTCCACTAGGTGCCACCTGGGATGACACCTCATCACCGCCACATGTTCGCATGCTCATCCATCACTTGGCCGCCACGTGAACGCCACCTCAGCACCACATCATCGCCACCTCACTGAGCCTGCCTGCTAGACATCTGATTGTACCTACCACATGTATGCCACTTGGACTTTGCCATTTCATGTTTTTCCTTTCGCCATTTCGCAGGCTCTAACAGGCGTGCATCTTTGGGTCGTGAAATCGCACAAGCCGTCGATCTTGATCCAACATGCTCACTGGTTAACCTTCTGCATTTTTGCCATTTTCATTTTGCCATTTCTTAGGCTCTAATGGGTGTGCATCTTGCCTTTGTGAAGCCGCATGCACCGTCGATCTTGATCCAACATGCTCGACCTTTACCCTTTTCGTAACTTCGCAGGGTGTAACTCGTGTGCATCTTTGGCTTACGAAATCGTGTGCTTCGTCGGATCCTCTACAACCTACTCATCGGTTAAGCCAACCTTTCTTTGCAAAATTCCACCTATCTACCTCAAGAAGCATGCCTGCGTGGGGTCCACCTAGTCGCCACCTAGTCACGTCCTCCATCACCTTGGGATTTGTGCTCACGCATGGGCCCACCTTGGGCACCCATAGGCACCGTCCATCAAAAGCCTTTATGGCTTAGACATTATAGATGTGTGCGTTCTTGCTTTTAAATATTACAAAAGACCTTCGCCCAGCCAATGTGGGACAAATAGATTTGCCTGTAGCTACACTTTGGAGCTTCTCTCTATGACTTTAATGGTGTTCTTTTTCATTTGCCTGGAATTCAATGGCCCTTTTAACCATGCCATGGCTGAGAGGGAGGAGTTGAAGATCTAGTGTTATTACCATTTGTATTTGCTAGAAAGCTCCAACACTTCCTTTCCTTTAAAAGACTCCAACTGCTACTTGGAAACCACGCAGATGGAGAACCATACACCACGTTATAACAGAGAGGGAAAACATTGAGGATTAATTCCTTGCCATTTTCCACGTCCCTCCCCAATCTTCTATGCTTTCTTCAAAGGCTTCTACGCTACTCATTGGAGGTCTATTTGGGGGGCACATGAAGAGAAAGGATTGAAACTCTTTTGAAACCCTCCCTGAAGATGCCATGTGAGACTCATGTTTCATTTTCTGCAAGTGAGAGAGGGGAGAATGGCTTTGAACCAACCAATTACATTACCTAAGTTTTATTAAACCTTTTTCACATACCACGTGAGAGGGGGTTTAACTGGTATTACACCTTTTCAATGCAGTTTAAACTTTGTTCTTAAAGAAAACATCACCTTCTAATGATCACATAGGGAGCATGATGCTTTAGACTTGCCAATGTATTTTCTTGATGGTTTCTATGGCCTTTTCACATGCCACGGGAACTCTGGGAGGAAGATGGGAGGGCGCATGAGGAGAAAGAGGAGGCTACAATAGAAATTTTTTTTGAAAACTTTTAAAAAATCTCCTCCCCAATCCATGCTAACAGCCTTTGCACCTTCTAGCACACCACGCATGGAGGAAGGAAGATACTATATTTGCTTTAGTGGTTTTAAATGTTGCTCCTTGACTCCATGTAGGATTCCACACATTCAGCTCCATTACCATGTAGGGAAAGGGAGAATACTATTTTGCATTTGAAATTTGTTTTAAAAACTTTGTCTTCTAATTACCACGTAGGGAGAGAAGATACTCACAGCTTGTTTGCGTTAACTATAAGTTCTTCAATGCTTTCCATACACTTGTTGTTCGAATTTGAAAGGTTTGAAAAACCATTTCAATGCCCAGGGACAACGACACATGGCAGGGAACACATAGGAAGCACAATGCAATATTTTTGGAGTTTAATTGGCCTCCAAACATAATATGCTTGAATGCCAAAAATCTACTATTTATTTGAAAATCTTGTCTGTTGTTTCAGTACTAGCCTCTCCCAGGGAGATTGGGGTTTCGGTCCTCCATAGATAACATTTTCTGGGAGGTTGGACATACATCACACATCCAACAGCCTTAGAGATGGAACCATATCATCCTTAAACTTGTATAGATTTTGACACAGATGATGTATTCCTCTTGCATGAACTTTTATCATCTTCCCTTTTAGCAATGAAGGGCTATCATGTATGGCATGAGACTGAAAACAACTAGCCATGAAGTTTGAGCTTTGTAGCATTGTGACCATTGTATCTTTGTTGGGGTAGACACTTGACCCATTTTCAAGTTGTGCCTCACTCCCAGAACAATGCATATCAGATTTAGAAAGAAAGCTTGAGTGATGGTGCCACATCATTCCTTCAAACTACTTCAACAATCCCAACTTTATTGCTCCCAAAATCAGACACAGTGATACATTGGTAAATTTGATATCTCTCTGAAATTTTTGAGATTTAAAACTAGAATGCAAGATACGCACCATCAATCCATTAATGACAAATAAACTGAAGTCACCTCTCACCATCCCATTGGCGAATTGCAGTCGAGCCAGGTCGGGCCCCAAAGTGGGTCTGACTAAAAAAAAATTTGTTTTCATGTGACTGACCCCTGGAATGCTTCATAGACCTCAAACATACCTTTGGAAATGATCGGCATCATTTTCGGATCATCAGACTGAATTTTGCAACCTTCAGGCGATTATGCCACATTTTCACATTTAATCGCGAAGACATAATTTTCAAACCTATCAAAACACCTTTCTAGAGCTCGCCATCTAACAGGTGTGTACTCTGATATGCAAGCATGAAATCTACCAAACAATTTCTCAAGATGAGTCCCGAGCGAAGAGATATTAATCGGCAAAAATGACAAACTAGCTTTGTCGACACTGCGGACCTGATGAAGTCAATGTCCTGGCAACACATGATGCCTTTCTCAAAAATATCAAATGACCTTTGTAGGCCCTCAAATTTGGAACACAGGTACCTTTAAGTACATATTAAAACTTAGAATTCTCAGTTCAATCATCAGACTGATGGGATGCAAATGGTGCACTCACCAAAACGCCTACATTAATTGATATAACACTGGAGTGCGGATAACTGAATTTGATGGCAAAATGAGCTCTTTTGAAAACCGATCAAACGGATTGGTAGAGCCTTGAAATTTGAAATGTAGCTCATCATTTATACTGATGTTAGCCTAGAACAAACACTTTGGTATGATGCTTACTGAGGCAATTTTTACACTTGTGCGAAACAGGGCTCCGACTAGCTATCGAAACAAGGACTTGCCTAAACACACAAACTACAGATGGATTTGACTTCAAAAACTGAGCAAATGGATTCGTCAAGACCTGAAATTTTGTAGGCTGACTCATATTTATGCATAGAATTGAATCCAGATTGAATTTATCCATGAAAATCAACAGGTTAAAAGATATAATCACTCAAAGTAGGCTACTCAATAAAATCTGCATTTGTGCCTAAAATGCACTTCCAGCTCAGCCCTCGAAATGGGTACCTGGTAAAATTCTCCAAACTAAATTATAAAAGTTGCACATCATTGAATAGGCCAAATGAAAGGTGTGGGACATGAATCCCGAGCCTTACCCTCTGAAAGTCAACTGGCTCCATTTTACCCCCTTGCTAACTAGGCTATTCAAACTGACTTATTTTAATCATTCGGAAATGCAGGGCAAATTTTTGAAATGGGCCTATAAACTTGACTCAACTTTAAATACTCTCAACATACCGAGGAATGCTATGAGAAAGGTAATTTTATATTGAGAACGTAGAGTCTGCTATAACATTTCAAATGTGAAGTTGCAGATATTTTGTAAAAATGTTGATTGAATTATTTAAGTTCTGTTAGAAACCTTTAATAGGGTAAAAGACTCTAATAAAGTCTATAAATTGTAAAGCCTTTAACGAGGTACAACATTTTGTAGAAGTGTTTGTAAAATCCTTCAGCAAGGTAGATCTAAAGATCTTTATACTCCTAATAGGGTAAGCTATCAGAAATGGCTAAACATGTAGCTCTAACTGAGCAATCTTGATTACTACAGTAGTGAAGTTGTGGGTGCCATCCCCACTGTAGTTTTTCTCTCTAACCAAGAGTTTCTGTGTGACCAAAAATCTTTGTTTTATGGAGTGATATTTTGATGGATGTTATTTCTATGATTATTTTTCAGTATTATTATGAGATCAGCAATACTTAGTTTGTGTTTATCAGTAAAATTGTTTTTCAAGAAAAGTTTTGAAGTACTGATTCACCCCTCCCCTCTCAGTACATTAGCTTTCCAAGCCAAACCTAACACATCTCTCTAAATGGAAAAAGAAGTGTTGAGAATGTGTATTGGGTAGAAGGTCTCAAGCATAACCTTTTGAGTGTTTCTTAGTTGAATGATAAAGGGATCACTCTAGAATTCAAAGATGGAGTGTGCAAAATAAATGGAAAGAGTGGTGAACTGATGGCCATTGGTATGCAGACCAAAGGTAACCTATTTCAGTTAAATACAAATATTAGTCAATGTCTAATGGCTAAGTTTTATGACAATTGGATATGGCATAGGAGACTCTGCCATGTAAATTTTGACAATATTGTGAGGGCTAGTAAGATCAAGGTATTTAGAGGATTGCCTGTGCTGAACAAACTGGAGAATCCTTTGTGCAGAGAATGTCAACTGGGAAAAATGTCTTCCTCAACCTTCAAAGGTAAATCTTTCACAGTAGATAATTTACTTGATCTTGTGCATACTGATTTATGTGGTCCTATGAAAACTAGGAGTGTTCAGGGAGATATGTACTTTATTATTCTTACTGATGATTGCTCAAGAATGATGTGGGTCACATTATTGAAAGACAAGTCCGAAGATTTTGGAAAGTTTAAAGCCTTTAGAGAACTAGTTGAAAAGGAAAGTGGTAAGAGGATTAAATGCCTTAGAATCGATCAAGGAGGTGATTTCACTTCCAGTGAATTCAATAAGTACTATGAAGAGAATGGCATAAAGAGGCAACTGTCTACCCCCCAGACTCCACAGAAGAATGGCCTAGTAGAAAGGAACAACCAGACTATAGTTGAAGTAGCTAGAATGATGCTGATTCAAGGGAAGGTTGCTCACACCTTTTGGAGAGAAGCGGTGAGCACTGTAGTCTACACTATGAACTTGGTACTCATTAAGAAAGGTAAGGATAAAACTCCTTATGAGTATTGGACTGATAAGACACCAGTGGTAAGCTACTTCAGAGTGTTTGGTAGAAAGTTTTATATCAAGAGAAGTGAATACCAGAGCAAGTTTGATGCAAAATGTGATGAGAGAATATTCCTAAGGTATTCCACCAAGAGCAAAGCTCTAAAGTGTTTTAACAATAGGACTCAGAGAATTGTTGAAAGTATTAATGTTAGAGTTGATGAAACCTCTAAGAAACTTGAGGAAACTGACAATGAGCAAGCGGTAGATGAACCGAATGTAACCTTCTGGGAATCGGTTACAAATCAACCAAGTACAAGTAACAGTGCTCCTACACCAGTAGATGCTAATGAAGCTGAAGATGAAGAGAAGCAAGAGGAGTCAACCAAGACCATTCCTAGGTATGTAAAGTTGCATCATGATCCAAAGAAGATCATAGGAGATAAGGATGTAGGAATTCTTACAAGAAGAAAGGTCAGAGAAATTTCTTGTATGATTTCTGAATTTGAGCCTAAAACATTTAAAGAGGCACACAAAGATGAAGACTGGATTAAGGCTATGGAAGAGGAACTTGACTAGATTGAAAAGAATGGTACATGGTCTTTGGTACCTAGATTGGAGCATAAAAATGTTATTGACAGCAAATGGGTTTTTAGAAACAAGCTGAATGAAGATGGGATAGTGGTAAGAAACAAAGCAAGATTGGCATGTAAGCAATATGCTCAGGAAGAAGGAGAAGACTATGGAGAAACTTTTTTTCTAGTAGCTAGATTGCAAGGTGTTTGAATGCTACTTGCATTTGCAGCCTTCAAAGGATCCAAAGTGTATAAGATGGATGTGAAATCTGCATTCTTGAATGGTATGCTTGAAGAGGAAGTGTATATAGAGCAACCGGATGGGTTTTCTCTATCAGATGACAGTAATATGGTGTGTAGAATACATAAAGCCTTGTATGGATTGAAGCAAGCACCTAGAGCATGGTATGAACGTTTACACTCACATCTTGTGAAGATTGGATTTGAAAGAACAAGTGAAGATATCAATATCTATCTGAAGTTAGAAGGAGATCAAATTTTGATCTTTGAAGTGTTTGTTGATGACATAATTTTTGGTGGAGATGACAAGATGAGTCATTCATTTGCAAATGAAATGAAAAAGGAATTTGAGATCACTAATTGGAGAGATTAAGTTCTTCATTGGACTACAGATTCAACAAATGAAATATGGTATCTTTATCACTCAGTCCAAGTATATCAAAGAGGTGTTGAAGACCTTTGGCATGGAAGAAAGCAAACTAGTTGGTACATTGATGATGACCGGTTGTAAATTGTCAAAAGAAGATGACTCGGCATTGGTCGATGAGAAGGAATAATGGTCAATGATTGGTAAATTGCACTATGTAGTACACAGCCGATCGGACATTACACATGCAGTGGGCATTGCTACATGTTTCTAGAAAAGTCCAAGAGAATCTCACTTGGTAGTAGTCAAACAGATTCTTAGATATTTGAAGGGAACTATAGATTATAGATTGTGGTATCCATATAGTAATGATTTCAATCTTAAAGTGTTTACTGATGCTGATTGGGTAGGTAATGTGGATGATCGAAAGAGCACAACCGGTGGTGCATTCTTTCTCGATGGTAGACTAGTCTCATGGATGAGCAAAAATCAGAGTTGTATCTCTCAGTCCACAACAGAAGTAGAATATGTAGTAGCATTCATGAACTGTACTCAAACAATTTGGATGAAGCATGTATTAAATGGTTTCAAAGTCCTTGTATCTGAACTGGTGAGTATATTTTGTGAGAACACAAGCGCAACTAATATTTCCAAGAATCTGATATTGCATGCTGGAACCAAGCACTTCGAGCTCAAGTATCATTTCTTGAGGGAGAAAGTTCAGAACAAAGAGGTTGTATTGGAACATGTTTCCAGTAAGGAGCAGTTAGCAGATGTATTCACCAAGTATTTATCGAAGGCTACATTAACCTATTTAAGAGGTGAATTAGGGGTGTTGCCTCTTTAAGAGGTGAATTAAAGGTATGTGCTCCACATCAGTTAGGTATTGCATTGTCAAATATTTTCAAGATTGATGTGTTGAAGGATGCTACTCCTCAGGGGGAGCATCATAGTAGATCATGGATGTTCTTGCCTCCACTTTGGCATTGTTGTCAAAGGGGGAGAAGATGTGATGCATAAAAGATATCTGTAGTATTGAAGACATATGATAGGGGACAAGATGTGAAATGGAAGATATCTTTATATATTGCCATCAATGCCAAAGGGGGAGATTGTTGGCATATGTGTAGAGTTGGATGACATGATGATATTGTATGTTGTCATTGATGTCAATATGCTGAAGTATGAACTAGTATATTGAAGAAAGTGAACTAGCAAGAGAACCGGTATGATGGTATGAAGTAAATAGATATGATGGAATGAACCAGTATATGCAGAAAGTGAAGCGGTATGTTGGAATGAGAATTGGTATATGCAAAGTTTGTATTGGGGTTTCATTTGTTATGACTACCGGTTGGTAGTCTCAGCTTCATGGTTTCCAGTTGATGCATTTCAAGTTTGTGTGATTCGACTGACGACATCTTGTGATGAGTTAGCATTAAAATTAAGATTAGATCATGATGCCATTTCAGCCTTGTGCACGTGAAGAATCTTCTTGAGGATCTTGCATGAAGAAGATGGATCCTATTCACCTCGGGAATGTGCATAATCTCAGTAAATGGTGGAAAGCGCGTGATGGGTTATCAGCTTGTAGAAGTGGTGAAGAACGGATGATGGAGAACATCTTGAGATCTGCTCAAGATTGTTCTACTCTATTCAATGTGATTGAATAGTCAGGATTGGAGTGATTCTATTGTTAACCTAGATGCTTAGGGTTTAGGGTTTTTGTTACCAACCTAATTGTTGTCTATAAGGTTGATGATGTTTGTTATTAAAAAGTTGTTGGCAAATGTTATGTATGTATCCAAGTGTAGAGATACTTGATTATTACCAGAATAGAGTGGTGAGTAGATACCCGGAGAGTGTGATTGTAGATGTATAAGAGCTAAAGTGGATCTACCTTGGCATTAAGTGTTGTTATCAGATCAGTGTATTACCTGTTGACTTCTAACCATTTCAATAGTTGGAAATCCCTTTACCGGGTAGCTTTAATAGGCTCTTTGTAGATCCTTTAACAAGGTGACTCAAAATCATTGAGTTCTTTAAATCCTCTAACAAGGTAACCTTTAACCGAGTATTTATCCATCCCTTAACTAGGTGATCCCTAGCAGGATCAGCTCCTAAGAGAACCTGTTGTAAAGTCTTTAACTGGACTAGGCTCCTAACAGAGCAGACTTCAGAAGAGTTCAAAGAACAACTTGTGGGTGTTCATCTACACCATGGCTTTTCCCAATTGGATTTCCACGTGAAAAATGATTGTGTTATGTGTGTTGATTTTTCATGTGATGATTTAGTATTTTCTGTTAAGTGGTAATGCATGCAGATCTAATGGTCATTGTATTTTTGATGTATTATTTGCTGAAACATATGGGTGAAGTTGAGATGAGATATTAGGTTTGAGGAGTTCTAAGTGTTACCAGTTTATGTCTTTCACAGTCTCACTGTGTTTTACTGATAGTGCCCTGATTTAGATTAGTGATGTTGTTTACCAGTTGGTGCAGTCTTTGCAGTTAAGTTGATAGAGAAGTTTTTTTTGTCTATACTGATTCACCCCCCCTCTCAGTATTTGTTGAGTATTTACTGTTCATCATTATTCATCATCATCTTCAAACACACAAACTAAATAAAAATCATTTGCCTCAATTTTGTCAAGTATGGAAAAACAAATGCAGCTAAGAGATCGAGGGAACGGAGAAATATTCTATATCCCAATTACCACTTTCTCCTAAATCCTATGGAAAACCATCAATCTCTAAACAACAACCAATGGTGAAACATATTCCAATATTTGATGGAGCATTTGTTAGTGTTGGAACCTTATCAGAGGAAAGAGAAGACAAAGATGTGCTATAGTGGCTATACAAGGATGAAGAAGTCCAACAAAAGATTAACAATGTCAAAATACCCACTGAAAGGTATGGAAAAGGGTTTAACATTCTTCAAAAAATGGGATACAATGGAATAGGTCCGATAGGAAAATGACAAGAAGGTATGTCAAAACATATCCAAGCTCATACTCATCAGGCTACAGATAAAGCAGGCTTAGGGTATGGACAAGTTACTCTACTAGAGAACACATCCTCTAACCAGCACCAAGAGGAATATGAAAACAAACAAGAACAACTTGCAATTGAAAGGGGAGAAGCTGTTAGGACCTGAAGGCAACTGAGAGGGGGGGTGAATCAGTTGTCTATTAATTTCAACCCAAATATAACTTAGTCAAACTTGATGTATAATATCGGTAAACCAAACTTAATCTCGGTTGACAATTTAACAGTTAATAATAGTGTCAGTAAAGTTTAATGCATGAAACAGAAAGATAAATAACATCTACAACACATAACACATATATTTATAGGTGGAAACCCTGTAAGGGGAAAAACCACGGTGGGAAACCTTACCCACAATCAGATGATACTACTGTAGATAGCATGTGTGTACAAATGGGGTCTGCACATGCAAAAATGCCAACTGCCTAGAGCTCAGTGCTCAACCACAAAATGAGAGTCACACTGACTACAATTGGATGGTTAGATCCAATGATAATGTACTGCACAGAATAGCATCTTCATATGCTAGATTCAGTACTGGTTAAGCTCTGACTATCTTCTTCAAACCTTCCTTGAATGATGTCTGTGTGAATAGCTCTACTTATATTTGCACATACCAAATTACCTTCCTCTATCACAACCTCCATATAATCTCACAAATGAGATCTTACATATATACCAAAACCTAAGACCAAATGTGTAGGTCAGATTACAAAGAATATTACAATTAAATCAATTACAAATAAATCAATATGTGATGCATCATGTTGGCTCAATGCATTTACAATAATAACCAATTAAATAAGAACATCTCCATAAAATATCATGTTGATCTGGAATAGGTAACGTGTGTTGGTCCATAACCTAGACCAATTTGCCGCTAACAAAAAATATGAAAACTCGATAGCCAAATCACTAAACCAAGTGTCCAAACCATGTCTTTGACATAACCATGTAATCTCCAGATGATAACAGATCATCCTCAATGCTAGTGAACAATATAACTTAGCGGTGAACCAAATGTTGGTAAACATAACCAATGATCTTCAGTGCTGATAAGTGTTGACAAGTATTGACATCAATGACAAAACCAATGCAACACATCCATAATACCAACAATCTCCCCCTTTGGCATTGATGGTAACACGATAGAAAAACCATCTAAGTGCTAAAGCAGAAATGCCAAAAACCAAAAACCAACAATCTCCCAAATAGATCAATTACTCAAAATCAAAATACAAAATATCTCTCCCAAAAGATAATGTGTTTTTCCATAGATATCTCTCCCCCTTTGACATAAAATGCCAAAGAAATACAAAAACCAGATACAATTAGTTCATAGTGTAAAGCTCTGATGCCAATAAGATGAGAGGGAGGGGTGAATCATACAAACTTAACTTTCAGTATATTCAACAGATTCAACCTCGGTAACTTATACTTCAGAATATAATCAAAACTGTAAAACATGCTAACTCATAAACAGATAATCATCACAACACATATAACACCAGATTTAACGTGGAAACCCAAATAGGGAAAAACCACTATGGGATTTTAGACCCACTAAGAAATATACTCTTCTAGAGTATGCTCGGTTAAAAGCAAATCTTGTTAAATATTACAAACACACTGCTAGATGTGACCCGATTAAGGGATTTCCCTCAGATCTGTTAGAATCTTGCACTTTGTTAGAAGTGACCTTGTCAAAGGATTTCAAACACTCAACTAGAATGTTACCTTGCTAGAGGATTTACAAATAAAACTATTATGTCCACTCGGTTAAAAGATTTTCTGTCACTTTACAAAATAACAGTAATAAAATATATCTGCAGCTTCACATCTAAAATGCTAAAGCAGATTCTATTTGCTCAAAACAATCTTGTCATAAGACTTATCTTGTCCCTTGTTGGGCTTCACAATCTGTTCCACAATCAGATCTTCAAGCTTCTATGCTTGGTAAACTTTACTATAGCATCACTATGCATACCTTTGCCCACATACATTGTTTATCAACAATTCCTTATTTATAAACAATTTTCTAACTGATTAATCTCCTTGATCACATTTCCCATGATCAATCTTAGCCATCAAATCATCAAACTTGACTAGGTTCATTGTATCCTTCGATCTAAAAAATGTTTTACCTCACCTTGGAACTTGTGCTAGGTTATTATGGTTCAATCAGTTCTATAGATCTAACTCTTGAATTTTCAAAGCCATAGATCTTTAACAAACTTCTTGCATGACATATCAATCATTAACTCATCTCCAACTCATCAGCATTCTTCATTAAATAATGCTTTTATTCATCCAATGTGATCTGTTATAACTTGGTTGTTACTCGGTTAATACTGAACTTCATTCGGTAGACATTATACTTTCTTTAACCAATATCGATAACCTTAGGGTTTACTGACTAGGTACCTTAGGGTTTACTGACTAGGTTCTTTGCTCGGTGACATAGTATAGTATTAAACTTACAATCAACAACATATGTAGGATATCAAAACAATCAAAACAATATGATCTCATGATTGTCTAACTTGGTAATATTTTCCCATTGAATAACTTATTTCTTCCCTTAATTTTCACATTCATTCTGTGTCACTCACCGACATCTTAATTCTCATCAAAACATACTTCTCAAGATATGGCAACATCATACTGAATCAGAAAATCAAATTCTTGAAATCAATGACAAAATAATGTTATTAAGATAGTAATCATCCTTCTTTAGTTATATCAATAATCTCGAACAACCTTCTCAATATCCTAAATGAAATGCCAACAATCTCCCTCTTTGGCATTGATGGCAATACCAACTTGATTTATTCAAATTGATTCAGATTCAGATTGTTGTATAGACTTCTCCTGTTATCCTTGAGTTGTTTAATCCTTTACCTAAAGTCTTCTCAATTTAGGCTTCCCCACCTTTCTTTGGTCTTCTCCATTTAGTCTTCTCCCCCTTTGACAATAATGCCAAAAAAAGTAAAAGAACTAATTCATGAATTCTTCCTTTGTGAAGTGATTGCCTTGTTGTGTTACACATACAAATGTATCTTCTCAGTCTCGATTAGAGCAACTTGTCTTCAATTCATGTTTCCTACACAACTTTAGAAAACCTTCTAAGGTGTGTGAATCAACATCAATCAACAAATAATATTCTGTAGAGTCATCGAATTGATACTTTCACCAAACTCTGTCAGTGAGTAGAAGATAGGGATAGGACACCTAACTTGCTTCTGAGATACTCAAAAGTTTCCCTTGGTAGTGGCTTTGTGAAGATGTCTACTATTTGTTCTTTTGTGCCAACATACTCCAACACAACTTTCTTTTCCTAAACTTCTTCTCTGAGATAATGATACTTTACAGAGATGTGTTTTGTCTTAGAGTACATTATCGGATTCTTTGAAATGTTAATAGCACTAGTATTATCACAGAATATAGTTACCTGCTTGGTAACTTTCTCATTTATACCTTCCAACAGTTGTTTGATCCATGTTATATTGGTGCCATTCAATGCTGCAGCAACATATTCAGCTTCAGTTGTTGACTGTGAGATGCATCCTTGTTTCTTGCTAAGCCAACTCACTAGTCTTTCTCCTAAAAATAATCCTCCACCACTTGTGCTTTTCCTGTCATCAATGTTTCCTGCCCAATCAACATTAGTATATATTTTTAAATCAAAATCATTCCTCTTTTCATATACTAAGCCATAATCTTTAGTGCCTCTTAAGTATCTAAAAATTCTCTTGATTGCTGTCATATGGGTTTCTTTGGGATTTGCAGAAAATCTTGCAACAATACCTACTGCATGTGCTATATCCAGTCCATATCTTCCATTTCAATGCTCCCTAATAAATTTACCCAATCACTAATATGCATATTGCTATTCTATTTCAAGGGTTTAAACTAATTAATTTGATCATTCATTTCCATCTCGAGTACCTAAATTTTGAGTAGAAATACAAAAGAAAAGGATGCGTACCTACCTATTTCACTATTATAATCACCTTTTGATGTTGAATATGGCAACAGTTGGGATACCTTGTGTGCCTTCATGTAACCTTTATTGAAATTCATTTATTTGGTTTTACCGTTATGTCTTTCTCACAAGTTCTCACTCGAAAGGGGATTTTGACTCTAATATATTAATGGTAATAACCTAAAATTATGGCAACTTTTACTTTATTGAATCCAATGGTCTTCTTGAAATCCTTTGTACATTATTGTTAGGTTGTAACTTCTTTTGCGATGTGAACACGTCCCTTCATTTTTAAAAAGAAATCCCTATCTTTTATGCAACCTTCATTTTGCAGGATTTAGACCATTTTCTTGATCATTATGTTAATATTTCATATATTCCATTTCATTAAATATTTCACTTTCTACTAAAGAAAATGATCATGTTAAGCTCAAACACCTTTTGGAGACACTTCTTAGGATATTGGGTAGCAAATTTATTATGACTTTTATCCTTCTTCACTTTCTATATTATCTTAACATAGACTTTTCACTGCCTACTATTTCACTAATTGTAGGAAAATTCTTCTTTTCACTTCAATTGTTATTTCACATTTTCTCCCCAACCTAAATCTGTTTTGTAGGAATTGACTCATTTTTTAATTTTGGAAAATGTTATACCTCACAAACCTTATCAATCCTAACCTTATTTCTCATTGCTATCTTCACTAACTTCACTTAGGCATTTATTCACATCTCGAGTTGTGAGGCTTTACTTTGCAAAGTTTTGAGGGTCCCCATTTTTTATAAAAAATGGGGTGTGTTGTGTAAGCACACAACATAAACCTAATAGATCTAGCCACAAAACAACAAGGATAAATGTTGAGAATACTATTGGATATATTGGATTTCAATTCGATTTCCCTTTTTTAAGTTGAATTATGAAAATGTTAAAATTAGGATAAAAGTGCTGAAAATTGATGTAAAAATACATAAATAGTGAGTTATAATCATTGGATTAAGCCATGAACCTAGATTTGAAGATTGTAAGATGATTCAAATATATTCCTGAAAGGAACTCCTTATTTGTTAGGACTGGTGTGATAGTCAATCTAGTCCTCCACACTTTTCATACTCTAATAGAGAATCAATTTGTCTCTATAAATAAACCCTATCCTAAAGATCACAACTCTGAAATAGGTTGGGAATAGGGGTTTGCCTTTGGTCAAACCCTAGTTTTGAAATTAAACGTGAAATAGAAATGAAATCTGATTGAACTGCAATAAAGGAAATGTTCTCCTTTCAAATGAGATATTAAATACTGACTAAAATACAAATTGTTGGCCTTGTGTTGTCATTGATGTCAACCGGTATGGGAAGATTACTCGTAGAAGAGATGTATGTGCAACATTGTTATGAAGGAGTACATTATGTGATATCTTGGATATCACCTTATGTTGTTAAACACTAGTAAAGGTACAGAAGATGATCTCAGAAGTCATTAGTACAAAAGGTAGTACATGACTTGTGTGATGAAATGAAGAAGTATCTTGAATGGTTTCTTGTGATGAAAAGGCAAAGTGTTACCTGAATCACATCAATGATGGAGGAAGAAGAATGAATCGGTATACTGTAAGGTTACGAAACAACAAGAATCTCATCGGACAAAGATGTAGTCCCATAAGAGGAAATGGTTGACTATGAAAGTGCTCACATGTGCCTGTCTAAGGAGATGTTGCACAAACAGGGAAGTCACATAAAAAGAATTGCAAGATGCAAAAGATAGGGTGTCACTCCATCAAGTAAGTGTTGGCATTATAACAGACAAAGGGAGACTGTTGGCATTCCAATTACAATGAGAGATTGTTGGCAATTCAATAAGGATATTGAGAAGGTTGTTGATGATTATGGATATAACTATTTTAAGGATATTTATTGTCTTAATATTATTATTTTGTCATTGATGTCAAGAAATTGATTTTCTAATTCAGTATGATATTGCCATATCTTAAGAAGTATGTTTTGAAGAGAATTAAGATATCGGTAAAATACATAGAAAGAATGTGATGAATAAGGGGAGGAATAAGTTATTCAATGGGAAACTATTACCGAGTTAGACAATGATGAAATCATGATATTTAGATTGTTTTGATATTATACATATGCTATTGTTTGTAAGGTTAATACTATACTATGTTACCAAGCAAAGAACCTAGTCGGTAAACCCTAAGGTTATCGCTATCAGTTAATGAAGGCAGAATGTCTACCGAGTGAAGTTTAGTATTTATCGAGTTGCAATCGAGAAGTAACAGAATGCATTGAATGAATAAAAGAGTTATTTAATGATGGAAGCTGATGAGCTAGATATGCTTAAATGATTGATACAACATACATGAAGTTTGTTAAAGATCTATGGCAATGAAAGATCGGTAGGATGATCTACAGCTTAGATTGAACAGCAATACCTTAGCACAAGTTCCAACAAATGTATGCAAGTTCCAAGGCGAGGTAAAACATTTTTTAGATTGAAGGATACATTGAACCTAGTCAAGTTTGAAGATCTGATGTCTATGATTGATCATGGGAAATGTGATCAAGGAGATTCAATAGTTAGCAAATTGTTTATAAATAAGAAATTGTTGATAAACAATGTATGCGGGCAAATGTAAGCACACAGATGCTACATAGTGATTACTGAGCACAAAAGCTTGAAGACCTATTTGAATAATAGAGTATAGAGCCCAGCAGAAGGATAAGATAAGTCTCATGACTAGATTGTATTGAAAATAAGAATTTTCTTTAGCACTTTTAGATGTGAAGTTGCAGATATATTTTTATTACTATTATTTTGTGAAGTAATAGAAAATCTCTTAACCAAGTGGACTTAATAGTCTTATTTGTAAAACCCTCTAGCAAGGTGACATTCTGATTGAGTGTTTGAAATCTTTTAACAAGGTCAGTTCTAACAAGGTGAAGATCTTAATAGATCTAAGTGAAATCCCTTAACTGGGTCACATCTAGCAATGTGTTTGTAATCTTTAACAGGATTTTCTTTTAACCGAGCATACTCTAGAAGAGTATATTTCTTAGTGGGTCCAAAATCCCACAATGGTTTTTCCCTATTTGGGTTTCCACATTAAATTTGGTGTTATATGTTTTGTGATCTTATCTGTTTATGAGTTTGCATGCTTTACTATTTTTCTAATAAGGTTATCGAGGTTGAATCTGTTGAATATATTGATATTTAAGTTTGTATGATTCACCCCCCCCTCTCATCTTGTTAGCTTGGCATCTGTACTAAAAATTTAGTATCAGAACTTATCAATTGTTATCAGAGCTTTGGACTTTGGAAGAAAAGTTTAAAGGTACTTGAGGCAAAGATCCAAAGATGTATAAGAGGGATGCACCAAAGCTGAACAAGTCAAGTTTCTCTACATGGTAGAAAAGGATGAAGCTGCACTTATCAGGAGTTGGAGATGTTGGCATTATAACCGACAATGGGAGACTATTGGCATTTCAATAAGGATATTGAGAAGGTTGTTGATGACTATGGATATAACTGATTAAGGATGTTTTATTGTCTTAATATTATTATTTTGTCATTGATGTCAAGAAATTGATTTTCTGATTCAGTATGATGTTGCCATATCTTAAGAAGTATGTTTTGAAGAGAATTAAGATGTTGGTAGAAGACATAGAAAGAATATGATGAATAAGGGGAGGAATAAGTTATTCAATGGGAAACTATTATTGAGTTAGACAATGATGAGATCATGATGTTTAGATTGTTTTGATATTCTACATATGTTGTTAATTGCAAGGTTAATACTATACTATGTTACCGAACAAAGAACCTAGTCGGTAAACCCTAAGGTTATCGCTACTGATTAATGAAGGTAGAATGTCTACCGAGTGAAGTTTAGTATTCACTGAGTTGCAATCGAGTAATAACAAAATGCATTGGATGAATAAAAGCATTATTTAATGATGGAAACTGATGAGCTAGAGTTGATTAAATGATTGATACAATGTGCATGAAGTTTGTTAAGAATCTATGGCAATGAAAGATCGGAAGGAAGATCTACAGCTTAGATTGAACCACAATACCTTAGTACAAGTTCCAAGAAATGTATGCAAGTTCCAAGGCAAGGTAAAATGTTTCAGATCGAAGGATACATTGAACCTAGTCAAGTTTGGAGATTTGATGGCTATGATTGATCATGGGAAATGTGATCAAGGAGATTCAGTGATTAGCAAATTGTATATAAATAAGAAATTGTTGATAAACAATGTATGCTGGCAAATGTAAGCATCGGGATGCTACATAGTGATGACTGAGCATAGAAGCTTGAAGACCTATTTGAATAATAGAGTATAGAGCCTAGCAGAAGGACTAGATAAGTCTTATGACTAGATTGTAATGAGCAAATAAGAATCTGCTTTAACATTTTTAGATGTGAAGTTACAAATATATATCATTACTATTATTTTGTGAAGTAACAGAGAATCTCTTAACCGAGTGGACTTAACAGTCTTATTTGTAAAACCCTATAGCAAGGTGACATTTTGAAAGAGTGTTTGAAATCCTTTAACAAGGTCACTTCTAACAAGGTGAAGATCCTAATAGATCTGAGGGAAATCTATTAATCGGGTCACATCTAGCAATATGTTTGTAATATTTAACAGGATTTGCTTTTAACAGAGCATACTCTAGAAGAGTATATTTCTTAGTGGGTTTGAAATCCCATAGTGGTTTTTCCCTATTTGGGTTTCCACGTTAAATCTGGTGTTAAATGTTTTGTGATCTTATCTATTTATGGGTCTGCATGGTTTAATGTTTTTCTGATAAGGTTACCGAGGTAGAATCTGTTGTTTTTATGGAAGTTTAAGTTTGTATGATTCACCCCCCGCTCTCATCTTGTTAACTTGGTATCTGTACTAAACATTTAGTATCAGAACTTATCAATTGGTGTCAAAGCTTGTACTCCGAAAGTAAAATTTAAAGGCACTTGAGGCAAAGATCCAAAGATGTATAAGAGGGATGCACCGAAGCTGAACAAGTCAAGTTTCTCTACATGGCAGAAAAGGATAAAGTTGCACTTATCAGGAGTTGGAGAATATGTTTTATATTATCTAGAGAATTATTTCATTACACTGAGCACCTATCCATTGACAATGGAAGAGATAAAGGAAAAGCAAGAACATATTCATGCAATGATTGAAATAACATCTACATTGACCGATTCAGAGTTTAATGATCTAGAAGGCTACAATAATGCAAAGGCAATGTGGGACAAGCTCATAGCTATGTATGGTGGTGATGAACATGTTCAAAGAGAAAAATAAGATAGTCTAAGGGGACAACATGAATCTATGAGGATCAATGAAGGTGAGAATATAACCTAGTACAGTACAAGACTAAAAGACATTGTGAATCAAATCAAAGGAGCAGGTGGAACTATTGAAGAAAAGGATGTAACAATTAAGTTGTTGAGAACCCTTCTACCAGCCTACATAATCTGAGTATCTACAATCAATGAATTGAGGTTTGTACCCAATATGCCAATTTCTTTAGATGCTACTATTGGTAAGCTACATGCATTTGAGTTAAGTAATTTTGATAACAGTGGGTCTTTGGTAAATAAAGTTGAATCTACTTTCAGTTCTTTTCATCTTGATGAATCTAATGATTACAATGATATAATAAGTAAGTATTCTGAAGGAGATCACAGTGGAGCAAGTGAAAGATTTTGCAAGAACATGGAAATAGTGCAAAAACTATATGAGGAAATCAGGAAGCAAGAATAATTTGAAGCACTATTAGCCAGAAGATTATCGAGAGGAAAAGGTAAGTATATAGGAAAACTACCTTTGAAATGTTTCAATTGTGATAAGATAGGACATATGGCTTCTAACTGTCTTGACAAAGAATCTAGTGAAAAGAGAGATTACCGAGATGACAGACAGAAAGATAATCATTACAGAGGACACTGAGACTTTACGAGAAGAGATAAAAAGACATGCCTAATAGTTGATGAGGATTCTAATGATGATAAATCAGATGAAACTGATATAGAGGAACTAGTTTATGTGGCTATCAAAGATGGATCAGATGAAGAAATGTATGAAGAAAAATCCCTAGTATCTCATATAAGTAAAAATGATTCTTGGATCATAGATAGTGGATGCTCACATCACATGTCAGGAGATAAACACAACTTTGTTATGTTAGAAGATTATGATGGAGGTTATGTAAGATTTGGTAATGATGTACCATGTCTGGTAAAAGGTAAAGGATCCATAACACTTCTTGACAATGCTAAATGTGATGATGTTTATTGGGTTGAAGGTTTGAAATACAATTTGTTGAGTGTAGCACAACTAAACAACATAGATTACCAAATAGAGCTTCAAAAAGGAATTGTCAAAGTTTATGAGAAGCATGGAAAGTTAGCTGCTACCAGGACACAAACAAAAGGTAACACATTTCATCTTGACTCAACTCTGAATAATTGTCTTTATGCAAAGATAGATGATACCTGGTTATGGCATAAAAGGTTTTGTCATGTAAATTTTGATAATCTAATCAAAATAAGCAAGAAGCACTGAGTAAGAGGTCTATCGAGTTTGGAAAAACCTGAGAATTCTATGTGCCGAGGATGCTAGATGGGTAAAATGACAAGATCAAGCTTTACAAGTGAGTCTTACACTTCTAAGGGAATTTTAGATCTTGTGCATACTGATCTTTGTGGTCCTATGAAAGTTCAAAGTTATTATGGTGACAAATATTTCATAATATTTGTGGATGACTATTCAAGGATGATGTCAATTATGTTTCTAAAAGAAAAATCATAAGCTTTTCAAATGTTTAAATGGTACAAGGCAAGAGTTGAAAATGAAATAGGAAGACAATTGAAATGTCTTAGATTAGATAAAGGAGGAGAGTTCACATCGGATGAGTTTAACTTATACTGCAATGATCATGGTATTAAAAGACAATTCTCTGCACTGAGAACTCCACAACAAAATGGAATAGTTGAGAGAAGAAAGAGATCTATTGTGGATTGTGCTAGAACCCTAATGATTGAAAAGAGAGTGCCACAAATATTTTGGAGAGAAGCAATAAGCACAGTAGTTTACACCCTGAACTGAGTACAACTGAAGAAAGGAAAATTGAAGACACCTTATAAGATATGGTATGATAAGAAACCTAATGTAAGTTATTTTAAAATCTTTGGAAGTAGATGCTATGTTCATGAAGAATGATGAAAATGGAATACTGATCTCAGTCATATTTGTTGATGACATTATATTTTGTGGAAATGATTCACTATGCAAGAACTTTGGAAATGAAATGAGAAAAGAATTTGAGATGTCACTAATCAGTGAGATAAACTATTTTATAGGTTTACAGATACTGCAAATGAAAGATGAGATTTTTATTACCCAATCCAAGTACATAAAGGAAATCTTGAAGAAATTTGGAATGGAGGATTCAAAACCTGTAAGCACTCCTATGACTACCAACTATAAATTATCAAAGAATGGTGAATCTGCATCTATTGATGAGACACTTTACCAATCTATGATTGGAAAGTTGCAATATGTTGTTCACAGTAGACCAGATATAGCACATGCAGTAGGTATAGTTGCAAGACTCTCTGCAGATCCCAAGGAAACACACTTGACAACAATCAAAAGAATTTTTTAGATACCTAAGAGGCACTGAGGATTATGGCTTAGTGTATTAGAAGAGAAATGATTTTGATTTAAAAATTTTTACTGATGCTGATTAAGCAGGCAACATTGATGAAAGGAAAAGCACAAGTGGAGGAGCTTTCTTTTTAGGAGAAAGACTAGTGAGTTGGCTTAGCAAGAAATAAGGATGTGTTTCACAGTCAACAACAAAAGTTGAATATGTTGCTACAACATTGAATTGCACCAATATTGCATGGATCAAACAACTATTGGAAGGTATAAATGAGAAAGTTACCAAGCCAGTAACTATATTCTGTGATAATACTAGTGCCATTAACATTTCAAAGAATCCTATTATGCACTCTAAGACAAAGCACATCTCTATCAAATAGCATTATCTTAGAGAAGAAGCTCAAGAGAAGAAAGTGGTGTTGGAGTATGTTAGCACAAAGGAACAAATAACAGATATCTTCACTAAGCCACTGCCAAGGGACACTTTTGAGTATATCAAAAGCAAGTTAGGGGTCCTACCCCTATCTTCCACTCATTGACCGAGTTCGGTGAAAGCATAAATTCTATAACTCTATAGAATATCTTTTAGGTTGATTTACACACTTTAGAAGTTTTTCTAAAGGTGTGTCAGAAATAAAATAGGGAACAAGAATTGTAGACACTACTCTGACTGAGACTGAGTTGATATATAATAGCAAGGAATTACTTCTCAGTAGAAGAAATCATGTTTCAGTTCTTTTACTTTTTGGCATTGTTGTCAAAAGGGGGAGAAGACTATAGAATGGGGTAGAAGACTAAAGAAAGAAGGAGAAGACAAGGAGAAGACTAATGTATGGGGGAGAATTCTGATGATAGAAGGAGAGCATTTCAAGATTTCTGAAGCATTTCATAGCAATCTGACTCAATTAGGTCAAATCAATTGGTTTTACCATTATAACAGACAATGGGAGATTGTTGGCATTTCAATAAGGATATTGAGAAGGTTGTTGATGACTATGGATATAACTAATTAAGGATGTTTTACTGTCTTAATATTATTATTTTTTCATTGATGTCAAGAAATTGGTTTTCTGATTCAGTATGATGTTGCCATATCTTAAGAAGTATGTTTTGAAGAGAATTAAGATGTTGGTAAAAGACACACAAAGAATATGATGAATAAGGGGAGGAATAAGTTATTCAATGGGTAACTATTACCAAGTTAGACAATGATGAGATCATGATGTTTAGATTGTTTTGATATTCTACATATGTTGTTAATTGCAAGGTTAATACTATACTATGTTATCGAACAAAGAACCTAGTCGGTAAATGCTAAGGTTATCGCTATCGGTTAATGAAGGTGGAATGTCTATTGAGTGAAGTTTAATATTCACTGAGTTGCAACTGAGTAATGACAGAATGCATTGGATGAATAAAAGTGTTATTTAATGATGGAAGCTGATGAGCTGGAGTTGATTAAATGATTTATACAACCTGCATGAAGTTTGTTAAGAATCTATGGCAATGAAAGATCGGCGGCAAGATCTACGGCTCAGATTGAACTGCAATACCTTACCACAAGTTCCAAGAAATGTATACAAGTTCCAAGGCAAGGTAAAATGTTTTCAGATCGAAGGATACATTGAACCTAGTCAAGTTTGGAGATCTGATGGCTATGATTGATCATGGAAAATCTGATCAAGGAGATTGAATGGTTAGCAAATTGTTTATAAATAAGGAATTGTTGATAAACAATGTATGTGGGCAAATGTAAGCATAGGGATGCTACATAGTGATTACTAAGCACAGAAGCTTGAAGACCTATTTGAATAATAGAGTATAGAGCCCAGCAGAAGGACTAGATAAGTCTTATGACTAGATTGTAATGAGCAAATAAGAATCTGCTTTAGCATTTTTAGATGTGAAGTTGTAGATATATATATCATTACTATTATTTTGTGAAGTAACAAAAAATCTCTTAACCAAGTGGAGTTAACAATCTTATTTGTAAAACCCTCTAGCAAGGTGACATTTTGAATGAGTGTTTGAAATCCTTTAACAAGGTCACTTCTAACAAGGTGAAGATCCTAACAGATCTGAGTGAAATCTCTTATCCGGGTCACATCTAGAAATGTGTTTGTAATCTTTAATAGGATTTGCTTTTAACTGAACATACTCTAGAAGAGTATATTTCTTAGTGGGTCCAAAATCCCACAGTGGTTTTTCCCTATTTGGGTTTCCATGTTAAATCTGGTGTTATATGTTTTGTGATCTTATCTTTTTTTGGGTCTGCATGTTTTAATGTTTTTCTAATAAGGTTACCGAGGTTGAATCTATTGTTTTTATGGAAGTTTAAGTTTGTATGATTCACCCCCCCTCTCATCTTGTTAACTTGGTATCTGTACTAAACATTTAGTATCAGAACTTATCAAGAGAATATGTTGTATATTATCTGGAGAATGATTTCATTACACCAACACCTATCCATTGACAATGGAAGAGATAAAGGCAAAGCTAGAATATATTCAAGAAATGATTGAAATAAACTCTGCATTGACCGACTTAGAGTTGAATGATCTACAAGGCTGCAATGATGCAAAGGCAATGTGGGCCAAGCTCATATCTGTGTATGGTGGTGATGAACATGTCCAAAGAGCAAAAGTGGATAGTCTAAGAGGACAACTTGAATCTATAAGGATGAATGAAGGTGAGAACATAACCCAATACAGTACAAGACTAAAGGATATTGTCAATCAAACCAAAGGAGCAGGTGGAACTATTGAAGAAAAGGATATAACAAGTAAGTTGTTAAGAACCCTTCTACTAGCTTATGCAATTTGAGTATTTGCAATCAATGAATTGAGGTCTATACCCAATATGCCAGTTTCTTTAGATGCTACTATCGGTAAGCTACATGCATTTGAATTAAGTAATTTTGATAACAGTGGGTTTTCGGTAAATAAAGTTGAATCTGCGTTCAATTCTTTTCATGTTGATGAATCTAATGATTACAATGATAGAATGAGTAAATACTCTGAAGGGGATCATAGTGGAGCAAGTGAAAGATTTCATAAGAATATGGAAAAAGTGCACAAACTATATGAGGAAATCAAAAAGCAAGAAGAGTTTGAAGCACTATTAGCCAGAAGGTTACTGAGAAGAAAAGGTAAGTATAAAGGAAAGCTACCTTTGAAATGTTTCAATTGTGATAAGATAGGACAATTGGGTTCTACCTATCCTGACAAAGATTCTAGTGAAAAGAGAGATTAGCAAGATGGTAGATAGAAAGATAATCATTATAGAGGACACTGAGACTTCAGGAGAAGAGATAAAAAGACATGTCTAATAGATGATGAGGAATCAAATGATGATAAATCAGATGAAACTGATACAAAGGAAGTAGTTTATGTGGCTATCAAAGATGGATAAGATGAAGAAAGGTATGAAGAAAAAGCCCTAATATCTCACATAAGTAAAAATGATTCTTGGATCATAGATAGTGGATGCTCACATCACATGATAGGTGACAAACACAAGTTTGTTATATTAGAAGATTATGATGGAGGCTATGTAAGATTTGGTAATGATGCACCATGTCCGGTAAGAGGTAAAGGATCCATAACACTGCTTGACAATGCTAAATGTAATGATGTTTATTGGGTTGAAGGTTTGAAATACAATTTGTTGAGTGTAGCATAGCTAAATAACATAGGTTACTGAATACAATTTCAGAAAAGAATTGTCAACATTCATGAAAAGCATGGAAAGTTAGTTGCTAATGGGACACAAACAAAAGGTAACACATTTCATCTTGACTCAGCTCGGAACAATTGTCTTTATGCAAAGATAGATGATACCTGGTTATGGCATAAAAGGTTTTGTCATGTAAATTTTGATAATCTGATCAAAATAAGTAAGAAGCATTGAGTAAGAGGTCTACCGAGTTTGGAAAAACCTGAGAATGCTATGTGTCAAGGATGCTAGATGGGTAAGATGACAAGATCAAGCTTTACAAGTAAGTCTTACACTTCTAAGGGAATTTTAGATCTTGTGCATACTGATCTTTGTGGTCCTATGAAAGTTCAAAGTTATTATGGTGACAAGTATTTCATATTATTTGTGGATGATTATTCAAGGATGATGTCAGTTATGTTTTTAAAAGAAAAATCAAAAGCTTTTTAGATGTTTAAATGGTACAAGGCAAGAGTTGAAAATGAAATAGGAAGACAACTAAAATGTCTTAGATCAGATAGAGGAGGAGAGTTCACATCTGGTGAGTTTAACTTATACTGCAATGATCATGGTATTAAAAGACAAATCTCTGCACCAAGAACTCCACAACAAAATGGAATTGCTGAGAGAAGAAACATATCTATTATGGATTGTGCCAGAACCCTGATGATTGAAAAGAAAGTGCCACAAACATTTTGGAGAGAAGCAATAAGCACAAGAGTTTATACCCTAAACCGAGTACAACTGAAGAAAGGAATTTTGAAGACACCTTATGAAATCTGGTATGATAATAATCCTAATGTAAGTCATTTTAAAATCTTTGGAAGTAGATGCTATATTCACAAAGATGACAAAAATGGTAAGTTTGATCAGAAAAGTGAAGAAGGAACATTTCTAGGTTATTCTTCTAGAAGCAAAGCATTTAAATGTCTGATCAAATCATCTAATAAAATAGTAGAAAGTGCAAATGTGAAAATTGATGAATTTGTAGAAAGAAATGATGAAGGAAATTCCAAAGAACTAGAAGATTATGATGAATTTGTCTATGTTCAACCGAGAAGTTCTACTGAGAAGACTACTGAAGGAAATGAAGAGAATATCCAGTTACTGAGTGATGAAGAAGATCATACAAAGCCTACCGAGCCTACTGAGCCTATATTAGCCAAGTATGTCAGAAGGAATCATGCATCAAGTTAGATTATAGGAGATAAGGATGATCCAGTGATGACAAGGAACAAACTGAGATAGAACACATGTTTGATATCTGAATTTGAACCTAGAATAGTGAAAGAGGCATTCAATAGTGAAGATTGGGTAAATGCTATGACAAAAGAGATTGATCAAATCAAGAAGAATGACACATGGACACTAGTCCCTAGATTGAAGGACAAAAATGTAATCAGTACAAAGTGGATATTCAGAAACAAGCTGAATGAAAAAGGTGAGGTCATTTGAAATAAAGAAAGACTAGTTTGCAAAGGATATGCTCAAGAAGAAGGAATTGATTATGGTGAGACTTTTGAACTTGTGGCAAGACTTGAAGGAGTAAGAACATTGTTGGCATATGCTGCTTACAAGAATGTCAAATCTACATTTCTAAATGGTATATTAGTAGAAAAAGTTTTTATTGAACAACCTGAAGGATTTGTTGAAGACAAAAATAAAGATCAGGTATGTAAATTAAACAAAGCATTATATGGTTTGAAACAAGCACCTAGAGCATGGTATGAAAGATTACACTCTTATTTGACCAAGATTGGTTTTATAAGAATAAGTGAAAACAACAATATATACATGAAGAATGATGAAAACAATGGAATACTGATCTCAGCCATATTTGTTGATGACATTATATTTTGTGGAAATGATTCTCTATGCAAGAACTTTGGAAATGAAATGAGCAAAGAATTTGAGATGTCATTAATCAGTGAGATAAAGTATTTTATAGGTTTACAAATACTGCAAATGAAAGGTGAGATCTTCATTACTGAATCGAAGTACATAACGGAAATCTTGAAGAAATTTGGAATGGAGGATTCAAAACCTGTAAGCACTCCTATGACTACCAATTATAAACTATCAAAGAATGATGAATCTACATCTGTTGATGAGACACTTTACTAATCTATGATTGGAAAGTTGCAATATGTTGTTCACAGTAGACCGGATATAGCACATGCAGTAGGTATAGTTGCAAGATTCTCTGGAGATCCCAAAGAAACACACATGGTAGCAATCAAAAGAATTTTTAGATACTTGAAAGGCACTAAGGATTATGGCTTAGTATATAAGAAAGGGAATGATTTTGAGTTAAAAGTTTTTACTAATGTTGATTGGGCAGGCAACATAGATGACAGGAAAAGCACAAGTGGAGGAGCTTTCTTTTTAGGAGAAAGACTAGTGAGTTGGCTTAGCAAGAAACAAGGATGTGTTTCACAGTCAATAGCAGAAGCTAAATATGTTGTTGCAGCATTGAATTGCACTAATATAGCATGGATCAAACAACTATTGGAAGGCATAAATGAGAAAGTTACCGAGCCAGTAACTATATTCTATGACAATACTAGTGCCATTAACATTTCAAAGAATCTTGTTATGCACTCCAAGACAAAGGACATCTCTATCAAATATCATTATCTTAGAGAAGAACCTCAAGAGAAGAAAGTGGTGTTGGAATATGTTAGAACAAAGGAACAAATAGCAAATATCTTCACCAAGCCACTGCCAAGGGAAGCTTTTGAGTATCTCAGAAGCAACTTAGTGGTCCTACCCCTATCTTCTACTCACTAACCAAGTTTGGTGAAAGCATCAATTCGATGACTCTACAGAATATGTTTTAGGAGTTGATGCTAATTTACACACCTTAGGAGGTTTTCTAAAGGTGTGCAAGAAATAATATAGGGAACAGGAATTGAAGACAAAATGCTCTGACTGAGACTGAGTTGATACATAACAGCAAAGGAATTACTTCTCAGAGGAAGAAATAATGTTTTAGTTCTTTTACGTTTTGGAATTGTTGTCAAAGCGGGAGAAGACTGATAAAAAAGGAGAAGACAACAAGGAGGAGAAGACTAATGTATGGGGGAGAAATATGATGACAAGAGGGAGAGCATTTCAGAATCTCACAGCAATCCGAATCAATTAGGTCAAATAAATTAGTTTTGCCATCAATGCCAAAGGGGGAGATTGTTGGCATTATAACAAACAAAGGGAGATTGTTGGCATTCCAATTACAATGAGAGATTGTTGGCATTTCAATAAGGATATTGAGAAGGTTGTTGATGATTAAGGATATAATTGTTTTAAGGATATTTACTGTCTTAATATTATTATTTTGTCATTGATGTCAAGAAATTGATTTTCTAATTCAGTATTATGTTGCCATATCTTAAGAAGTATGTTTTGAATAGAATTAAGATGTTGGTAAAAGACATAGAAAGAATGTGATGAATAAGGGGAGGAATAAGTTATTCAATGGGAAACTATTACCGAGTTAGACAATGATGAAAACATGATGTTTAGATTGTTTTGATATTCCACATATGCTATTGTTTGTAAGTTTAATACTGTACTATGTTACCGAGCAAAGAACCTAGTCGGTAAACCCTAAGGAACCTAGTTGGTAAACCCTAAGGTTATCGCTATTGGCTAATGAAGGCGGAATGTCTACCAAGTGAAGTTTAGTGTTCACCGAGTTGCAACCGACCAGTAATAGAATGCATTGAATGAATAAAAATGTTATTTAGTGATGGAAGCTGATGAGATGGATATGATTAAATGACTGATACAACATGCATGAAGTTTGTTAAAGATCTATGGCAATGAAAGATCAATAGGAAGATCTACAGCTCAAATTGAACCGCAATACCTTAGCACAAGTTCCAAGAAATGTATACAAGTTCCAAGGTGAGGTAAAATGTTTTTTAGATTGAAGGATACATTGAACCTAGTCAAGTTTGAAGATCTGATGGCTATGATTGATCATGGGAAATGTGATCAAGGAAATTCAGCAGTTAGCAAATTGTTTATAAATAAGGAATTGTTGGTAAATAATGTATGCGGGCAAATGTAAGCATAGGGATGCTACATAGTGATTACCAAGCACAGAAGCTTGAAGACTTGTTTGAATAATAGAGTATAGAGCCCAGCAGAAGGACAAGATAAGTCTTATGACTAGATTGTATTGAGAAAATAAGAATCTGCTTTAGCATTTTTAGATGTGAAGTTGCAGATATATTTTTATTACTATTATTTTGTGAAGTAACAGAAAATCTCTTAATCGAGTTGACTTAACAGTCTTATTTGTAAAACCCTCTAGCAAGGTGACATTCTGATTGAGTGTTTGAAATCCTTTAACAAGGTCACTTCTAACAAGGTGAAGATCCTAACAGATCTAAGAGAAATCCCTTAACCGGGGCACATCTAGTAATGTGTTTGTAATCTTTAACAAGATTTGCTTTTAACCGAGCATACTCTAAAAGAGTATATTTCTTAGTGGGTCCGAAATCCCATAGTGGTTTTTCCCTATTTGGGTTTCCACATTAAATCTGGTGTTATATGTTTTGTGATCTTATATGTTTTTGAGTTTGCATGCTTTACTATTTTTCTAATAAGGTTACCGAGGTTGAATCTATTGAATATATCGAAGTTTAAGTTTGTATGATTCACCCCCCCTCCTCTCATCTTGTTAGTTTGGCATCTGTACTAAACATTTAGTATTAGAACTTATCAGTAAGTGGAGCTGATCTCCTATTATGCTTCTAGTGCATCCTTGGTCAGAGAGATAAGGATGAGGAGGAATATGGAGCTGCCTATGCAAGAAAAGTATGAAGTGTTTGTCACCTTGACAAACTGGTACAGAAATCAACATAATTGATCGGGGAAGAAAGGAAAGGCTTAGAAGATGCAAATAGACATGACTTAAGATGGAGTCTTTTGAAGGGTGATGACATGGTGTCTTCAAGAGTGAAAACCAGTATATGAGTCAACTAGTTGTATAAGCAAGATGAACTAGCAAAATATATCCTAGACTCATCTATTCGGAAACTAGTTTGAGAGTTTTCACCGACTATACAAGATGAGGGTAGATATGATGAGGCAACCAGTACAGTAAGAAAGATTAGTTGGATCAGAAATCCTAAAGAGAAGAGGAACCGGTAAGGTAGTTGGTCATCAAGTCTACTTGGACCGAATTGAAGTGCCAAGCTAGCAAGACAATTGACATGGAGTCAACATGGCGAACCCACAATTAGATAAAGATGAAATGTACAAGTGCTATGGTTGTTGCAGGGTTGGTCAGCTTTAATGGAAGTCCCCTCAAATCACGAACATGGTGCAGAGTGATTGCAGGGGTTTGGGGCTCAAGGTCTGAACGACAACTATGAGCCAGCTAAGAGATTGAGAAAATCAAGGGGATGAAGGAAACAACCCAATAGATCTCTTGCGACTTACCAAAGGATTTGTTAATGCGGTAAAAATAAAATCACTAGGATGAAAGAGCCTGATCCATGAAACACGACTATGAAAGAGATATGCATGCAGATGTCAGGAATATTAGATCTTGCAAGACCTGATTGGATTTTTTGTATGTCTCGAAGATAGTGAAGAAACCCTAACAGCTTGAGTTTTGAATTGATGTTTTGTGGGAAATCTAGGCTATAAGTAAAAAGGCCTAAGAGATTGTTTGTTGCTGCTAAATAGAGTATATATTGTATCATTGCAAATTTGTAGACTTTTGCAAGTAAAGATCAACCAAGTGCTCAATGAGAAAGAGAGGGAGAGTAGACCTAGTCGAAGCTTTCAACTAGTTGAAGAGAAGAACCGGTAGTGACCACACCAATAGAGTGTGAAACCGGTTATGTGCAGAGAGTGAGGTGCAGATCCATTAGAGTAGAAGAAGGTGCAATGCAGGAAGAATAGTGAGTCAGTAGAAGAGAGAAGTACTTCACCGATAGAGTAAGCCAGTTGATTAGGTTGCAAGATTCACTTGTAACATGATAATAACTTATGTGTTTGAAGTTTTCTTTGTGAACACTGAGTTGTAGCTCAGTGTAGGAGTTGGTTCTCCTTTGGTTGTAGCCCATAAATATGATAGGGGTTGTAGCTCCTTGGGTTGGTGCCCTAAATCTATGTAATTGTGTTTAACCATGAGGTTGGATTGGAGTAGTAGACTCCAGCAATATTTCTGACTAAGGTTTTTCCCATATTTGTTTTTCCTCATATATATACTAGTGTTATGTGATGTCTCCTTTGTGAGTGTGTGTATTTGAGTTAATCTCATTACTAACCAGTAAGTCTGCACTTGTACCTAGTTGACAAACTAATGTTTCTCTCTATATTAAGCCAGATAGAAAATTTTTGAGAACCACTGATTCACCCCCTCCCCATCTAAGTGGTACATTGTGTTTAACAATTGGTATCAGAGCCTAGGTTCCTAGTTAGAAGGGTGTTCTCCAACTTGGGTAGATTCTGGCCTAAGGACATGATGGTTTGTTCAGTATCTACTTTTGTTCCAATATTTGTTGGTTCAAATTTTTCTATTTAGAGTTGTAGAATGGAAGTCTTCTTATCCTCTTTAGGGTTCGATGTATGGATGTCAGTAATTGATGGTCTCCCTAGAAAGATCAGTTTTCCTACTGGATGTGTAGAAGAAAGAAGAAACCTATGCAATGAAGAAGCCATGTAGGCTATTTTCAATGTGCTCATCGGTGATGTCTCTTCATAGGTTGACAGGTGTAAGACAACAAAGAGCTTATGGGAAAGATTGAAGAAGCTCTATGGAAATGAACCCTCAATAGTAGATCCTATATTTGAAGGAGATATGAGAAATACATCTTGTTGTCACATAAATCTGTCCATTTTAATTAAATGAATATTTTCTATTTATTTGATTAAAAACCCACTAGCCAACGGTTAATTAAATTAATATTTTATTAATTCATCTTCAAACATTCTCCTATTAATTAAATAAATTATTTAATTTATTTTAATTAATTCATTAAATCAAATTCACATTCAATTAAATGAATAAATCCTATTTATTCAATTTAATCCCCTTTCCTCTTTTAAATAAACTAAATAAAACATTTATTTAAATCATTAAATCCCCCCCCACTTGCATTTTCCTACAAATGCAACTTGCATCTATTTATTGAAATAAATTAATTTTATTTTAATTAAAATCCTATTTTCCCTCACCCACCAAACCCACTTGCAATCCTAATCCCCTTCTAGATTTTTCTAACCCCTTCCTAATTAGCCTAATCTAACCCCTAATTATTGTCACATTCCTAAGCAACTTGGAGTCACTTCTCAAAGACCTCAAAGTCTTTGAAAAACATTTAATGCTTTGTGTGTCCAACAAGCTAGCCTCTAAAGTCTTCCAAACCATTAATGGCTCTTACATGACCATTTATGGTTAACCCCTAACTCAACTCTCATATAACTCATGTGTCTCCTAAAGCATTTATTGCTTTGACCATGGTTATCCCTTTTACCTTTGCACAAGAGTTTATCCATTGGATAAAAGCTTTATTCTTTGAGTAAAGTATTTATTCACTCAACGCAACCTTGACCTCAACTCTCAAGTTAACCCTCAAGTCATGTCAAGCATTTAATGCTTCTTCCCTCTCCTCTCAACCTCTCTCATATTGACACTTTTCATCTTGGGATTGGGTTGAAAGTCATCACATGGATTGAATATCATTCAATACTAACCCTCATTGAGATTACTCAATCTCAACCATCCATTGCTCCATTTTTCCTATAAATAGAGCCCATTTCTTCATAATCCAGATCCTGAAAACTTGTATGCATTTAATCTATAGTCATTTTTAGAGAGAGCATTTAGCATAAGATCACTAATATATTATCATTTTGGACTAAAATAAATCTTAGTTCATTTCATAGCATGTTTAATTAGCTTTTGTTCATACTTGCATAGCATGTAGTTAATCATCTACAATCTTGAACCTCCATAAGCATCCATAGTGCAAAAAGTTGCTAAGAGCTACACTAATTTGGAACTTGGAGAGGAGAGGAACAAAGGAGAAAAGGCTAAGAGGATGTTAAAAGGCATTTGGAGATGCCTTGTTGTATTTACTTCCATAGTTAAATATTTTATCATGTTTTTATTGTCTCTTTTGATATGCCTGCTTAGATTAGTTTTTGGTTGATCAACACTAACTTTGATCTTTGTTGCTTGTGTTTTTGTGTGTTATTCAAACACAGGTTCTAGTCTAACCTTGTCCATTTTGTAGAGCATCATTTGGTGAACCCGACATTAACCGAACACCCAACAATACTTCACTTTTCTAAAAAACTAACATTTTTTCACACAGGTCGCGCTTTGGCGCTTTTGTTCTCGCTTTAGCGTTATTGTAATTTGGTGTTTTAGCGCTATTGTCTCAAATTTAGTGCTATTGTTAGTATATTAGTGCTTTTGTTCATCAACTAGTGCTTTTGCTTCTGTTTTAGTGCTTTTGCATTGCTGTCAAAAGTTGTTCTTCTAGCGCTTTTGTTTATGTTTTCGTGTGTTTGTGTTAAGTAGTGCTTCTGTTTGCACATAGAGTAGTGCTATTGTAACAGAACATTGTAAAAAAATTTCTTGTAACCGAAAAACCAAAATTATTAAGCTTATAAAAGCCCACCATGTGTTCAGATTTTCTAACTGTTCATTTCATATGCAGGTTTTAAACTAACCCCTTTTTGTGCTTAAACACTTCTTTTGGTGCTCTAAAAAAAAAACTTACAAGCAAATTTTATTTCTTTGCAAGTTTGGTTCACTTCTTTTGGTACTCTTAAAAAAAAAAACTTACAAACAAATTTTATTTCTTTGCAAGTTAGGTTCTATTCTTTTGGTGCTCTAAAACTTACAAACAAATTTCATTTCTTGCAAGTTAGGATCCATTTTGTTTGGTGCTCTAAAATTCACAACACAAATTTTATTTCTTGCAAGTTAGGATCTATTTTGTTTTGGTGCTTTAAAAATCAACAAGACAAAATTTATTTCTTGCATCAAACTAAAAAAATTCACAATCAAACACTTCAATTTTGGTGCAAGTAAAAAGAACAATTAACTTGTCCCATTTTGTAAAATGATTTTACTTCAAGAAAAAACATGTTCTCAATTCAGTTGACCAAGATTTCAAGTTCCTAGATTACATAACATTTTGCTTTTGAAGTTAAAAAGAACATCATGGTTGTTGGAGAAACATCTCCAAATAGATAGAACATCATTCCAATGACAAGTTAAAAAGAACAAGTATATTTTGTGTTGGGCACACTTGTGCAAAAAAAAAGAGTTTTGTCGATTGGTCCTACTTCTAACACACACTATCCTCTCCCTTGCCTTTCATGGTCCTAGGTGCAAGAGAAAAGGGTTAGTAACATTGAAGTTTTATCTTTTTAAGAGAGGCATGCCAAGGGATTATCACTGTTGGGAATGACCTCGCATGGTAAATCCTTCGATGAGCCGCTATAAAAATCAAGTGAGAGCGAAAGATGTAGCCTTGGGTATAGTTCTTCCTACAGTGTAACTTTCCGAAAGGACAAATGGGCCCCACCACAAGTTACAAGGCTCTTAAGTGAGTCACTACAGAATGAACTTATGTCCAAAAATATCGAACATTACTAAACACCTTTAAGTAGTATCCCACTCATTCTATTGATTGATGATATTTGTGAAAAGTTCAGTGCAAGAGCATAGAAGGTTTTTCTCCCAAGACACCCACCATACATATTTCCTTGAGTAGAAACATAGCTTTTTGAAAGGTTACTTGTAGCTTGATAAAAGTGGTGACTCCCCCATCATAGGGATCATCTATTTGTTATGCTCGTGCAAGACTTAGTATATCATATCCTTACCTGTCACAGTGGGATTCCTAAGGTATGTAGTACCAAAGTTGAAGAAATATCAAAGATGTGGGCTGAAATTATTGCAACTGGCCATTTGACCTTAGGGGTAAAGAGTTTTTGAAGTGTCTTCATTTTTGTGTCAGACCAGTGCAAATTGAGCCAACTTGAGGCTATGGAAAACACCTAAAATAAATTTGAAGGAAAGGGTCATAAAAGTTCAAAAGATTGGGTTGATCTAGACCCATACCCATTTGTTCCTTTTGAGGCAACATTCTTGTGTATGTGTGCTTGCTTTGTTTTCTTGTCGAAGAGAAAAATCAAAAATTAGTTCCAAAAACAAGTATTCATCCAACACCAACATTTAAAAAAACTAAAGATTCCAAAACAAAGAGAAAACAACAAAAGTATCAAACTATATGACCATTCTTCACATCTTGAGAAAGAAGAATTTGCATCAACACATCAACTTGAAGAAAAGGCCATTAAGCTCAAAGGCTCTTATCAAAAGGAGGAAATTGTTCTATCTTAATAGACAAATATTTGTCTCTCATAGAATCTTCTTACATCACATACACCTATATCTTCAAGGGAAATCAAACGAGTTTGATCAGGAGTCATTAAATCGTAGAGCTTTTACTCAATATAGAGCTTTGAGTTATCATAAGAACAAGGGAGGCAAAATCAATCTGACTTTCTTTCTAGACATTTGTATCACATATAACTCAGCTAGGGAAGAACCACCAACCCCTAGAAGAGAAGAGGAAGAGTTTGTTCCTTTTATAACACAGAGTTTCTATTGAAGTTAACATTTCATCCATTGTCACATTCACGCATAATCAATCCATTCCACACTCTCAAAAACATCAAGAGGTTTTTATCGTAAAGTTCTATTATCGATACTGCTTGAATCAAACACAAACACATCACTTTTAGAGTGTCTCTACATCTAGGATAAACTCATCCTAAAAGAAATTTCTACACAGGTTAAAACTAGTATATGAGTGCATCCTCTCATTACTAGGTAGTTGAGTCTGTAACACATCTCAGATATCTCTAAACCTTATCACATCAAACTTTGTCAATCAAACACAAACAATAAATTCAAGAAAGAACTTTGGTAAAATATACCTTTAGTGCTAGAGATCCATATGCAAAACACTTCACCAAACATCAATCTCTCATTTCATCAACAACTCATAATAATTTTCACCAAACTTCAACAAAAACTTATAAACAAAATGGCTCAAACTAGATCTAGGTCTAGACAATGAGAAATCAAAGAGGAAGAGGAGGAAAATATCAACGAATTCTAAGAAGCACCTGGAGGAAACATAAATGATGAAAATCCTAGTACTCCTACTCCTACAGCACTAGAAAGGGCAAAACATAACCCTCTCTTTAATAGACTTTTTGATGAAATACTGAGGAGCAATGTTGATGCTCACTTTTTAAGACTTTCTCAAGAAGGGGCTAAACTACCCTCTGACTTTGATGTTGCACAACTAAGACAAGCATCATAATGCCAGAGTCATAATGAGGATGAAAGAGGTCAAGAACACATCAAGTACAACCTTCATCAAGGTAATCCCCCACCTCCTCCTCCTCCAAATGAAATCGACATGTTGCAGAAGCAAATAAAAAATCTCACCCAACAACTGCATAGTGGTGTGAAAACTAATCAATTTTCACTCAATGACATTTATCCCTATCCCTTTTATAGGAATCTTCATATGCCACCATTTCCACGAGGGTTTGAGACACCCAAGTTTGAAAAGTATAGAGGAAAAGGAGATCCTCGTGACCATGTTAGAGAATTCCATTTAGCTTGCCTTGAAGTGGCATACAAGGACACACACCTAATGTGACTTTTTCCCCAAAGCTTGGGAGGAACAACCACATCATGGTTTTCCCAATTACCAGGTGGCATTAAGACATTTGAAGAACTCATCCAGAAATTCTTGGCACATTACTCACATAACATTGAGTGTGATATCACAATGGCTGATCTATGTAACACTAAACAAAAACTAGGTGAGCTATTTTCAGTCTTTCTGCAATGATGGCGTCAAACTTCTAGCAGACGTTCTCTTCAGTTACCTGAATGAGAACTAGTGGAAATATTTATTTCCAACTTAAATGACAAAATGGAATTTCACCTAGACGTAAAAGACAAAGACTCCTTCAATGACATGATCACAAAAGGCTTAAAATGCAAGAAAGCTCTTATCAAAAAAGGGCTTATCAAGATATATAATGATCCAAAAGATGGCCCTCACCCATGCTTAAATAGTGACAAGCCTACCTTGTGGAACAAAAACAAGAACATAGTCAACGGCAGGGTTGTGGATGCAAGAACTATCAAAAGTGCACAACCTATGGTTCGATTTGTAGGACAAAATCCCCCACCCAAGAATAACAGAGTTGCTCCTCCAAATGAAGGCCACAACACATCTCAACAGGAACCCAAACAATGTTAACAAAATTTGAAACCAAAATGAACATACACTCCCTTAGGGGAACCCATCAAAATAGTGTTATGTCAGTTGGTTTCTCAAAATATGGTGACCTTGCCCAAAACATCAAATTATGAACCTCAAGTCAAACTTGCATGGTGGAGGGATACTGAACATTGTGATTTCCATCAAGGGAAACGGCATAAGACAAGCAATTATCATAGATTGAAAGATCTTATTCAGGATCTTATTGACCGAGGTGAAATCAAAATCGAAGGACATGACCCAAAGACAACAAAAAATGATCATCTCATGTTTAAAAATCCACTTCCATCACAAGATCAAAGGGGTCCTTCCACTTCAGGGTGAAATATAGATACCACTGATTATACATGTGCCACATATAATTACATTGTAAACCACCTATATGATGCGAGTGAACAGATTGCAACTATTACCATAAAAAATCCCAGTTCCACTTACAATGTTCTTACACGTCACGACAAGATCACTATAAAAGTAGCTCCACAAGGCACCCCATCTATCTCAAAGCAGTATAACCTGGTGGAACAGTTAGATAAAACTCCCGCACTGATATCTATCTTAGAGCTATTATGCCTATCTCCATCCCATAAAAAAATCTTGGATCAAGCTCTCCAAGAGACATCAGTCCCTACAAACCCAAATACAGATTAATTCCAAGCCATGGTTGGAAATCTAAGGTCATCACCTTGTCTCACTTTCTCTGAAAGTGACAACACATCCTTCCAGCAACCCCATAACACTTCACTCCATATTGAAGGGTTTATCAATCAACATAAGATCAAGTGAGTCTTGATCGATAATGGAGCAAGCCTAAATATTTGTACACTACAATTGGTCACTACATTGGGATATGCAATTGAATCAGTGGATCCTCGCAAGAAGATAACAATCAAAGCCTATGATGATGCAGAGCGTTCATCCAAAGGAGTTGTTGTGCTAGCAATCCAAGTAGGCCTCATGGTAAAACACATCATCTATAAAGTTCTGGACCTTCCTCTGCCATACAATTTATTGTTAGGAAGACCTTGGATACATGCCATGCAAGCTGTTCCATCCACCTACCATCAGTGTATCAAGTTCCCGCATAATGGTGTAGAAACCACAATCTTGGGCGATGTAAATCCCTTTGCATATTGTCATAATATCAGTCATCAACTAGAGATTACCGTTCCCAACAATAGAGAAGTCATCTCATCCACATCATATGTAAGTCCAGCCTCTCTTTCCAGTTCAGACACCACTATACCTAAGGAAGAGAAGCTCAAAATGAAAATAGCAGAGGAAGGTCCTGAGGAGTATAATATAAGCCAACTCTTTTGTGTTGGACAAATGCCTACTTCTCCTAGAACTCATGGTAAACCTCAACGGTTACTTCAAAGACCACTGATCAAGCCAGCATGTACTTTGATGTTGTTCATCCTTGGAAAGAGTCAAGAAGAAGAGACTAGAGATGAGGACTTAGCAGACTGGATCTATATAGATCCTGTCACCACAGAAATCCCACAAGCTACGCTTCCCACAAATAAATATGGAAAAGGCCTTCTCATTATGCAAAGAATGGGTTATGATGGTCAGAGTGCTTTGGGACCTTGCAATCAAGGAAGACATGAACCACTGCAGCCAAAATTAAAGCCCAAGGATAATACAGGCTTAGGCTTTCAAAATGAGATCCTTCCTAAGCTCAGATTCAAAGGAAAACCCAGCCAACCTCTATATCAGCCTATTACAAAGAGGTCACCTTTGATTATAAAAGCAACATCCAACATCATAGCAACTGCTCCATTGAGGCTCAAACACCCAGCAAATCCATCCACAACACCAATCATCCCAACAATCAAACCAGCAATCCCATCAGTAACAGCCATAATATCAATGGCACCATTAGTAGCAGCACCCATATCAAAACCCATAGCAGTATCTATGACATTAGTAGTTCCAACAAACATAGCAAGGTCAACACTGCCAATACTCCCTGCATCAGATTCACTAATCCCAAAGATTCTTCTTGCAACACCAATACTTTCATCTAAAAAGGTACATCAACCAATCATACCTGTAGTGTTTAACTCAAAGGATATCCCATTATGGTATAGTAATCAGCTACTGGAAAGTGACTCAGAGACTGACTCACATGAGTGGGAATTTGATTCAGTGCATCTTAATACTTCAGATGAGGAAGACACATCACCACCTCCACCCCGCAAATACATCCTTGTTTACGAAGAAGCACAAATAAAGACCTCTTAGGTTCCTGAACTGGAAATATCTTCCAAAAACCCTACATCATGTCCTACACCTGATTTTAACAAGGAGAGTACCATCAATGCCCTTCACACAATGTTTTAACCCTCACTGACACATCTAACAAACTTAACCTAATCGATGAAGTAGTGCCCATTATCCACCCTGAACTCATTGAATGGAACCAACCTAATCCCCCATGCCTTGACCAATTCCAAAACTATGAGGTGATCATTGACTTTTTGGAACTATGGGATAACATACCAAGTGAGGATCACAAAGCTGGATTTTCCATTGAACTTAATAGTGCAACATACTTTGGGGCGGATGCCAAACCTTTCAGCTCTAAAAATATAACAATAAAACATGGATCTTCTAGTGAAAACCTGGTGTAAGGGTACGAAAAAGGATTCTACCTTCTTCCACATATGTTGTAAGGTGTCCAATAATGTCTTAGGATGGGCCTTTGATGGATAGGTCCTATTTAATAATTTACATTTGTGTTTGAGTAATTTTTCTATGTAATAAGCCCAAAGGCAACCAAGATTGGTCAACTTGGTCAAAGGCCTTATTTGGGCATTTAATTCATGTTTTTTGTGTTTATGGGTCATATATGGGTTATAGGTCCACTTTATATTGTCATCGTGAAGGCATGTTTCATGTTTTGCTTTGTTGTCAAAAGTTGTCATGTTGCATTAGGCAACATTGACAAACTATTCAAAAAGTGGTTTTCAACGGTTAAAAGGTTGTTCTTAACTATTGGAGGAGGTTGTAACTTGTTCCTAGGCATCATATAAGCCTTTGGAACTCACTATGACTCGTTTGGAGTTGAAGAAGAAGAATTCTTGCTTTCAAACTATCAAAAAACTCTTCTTACTACATTTTTGTTGTTCTTTCAGTTTTGTACGGAATTGTACGGATCTATTCATGGTCTAAACCATTGTGAAATGTGCTCCTATGTTTTATATTTCATTTTATTCTAGTGTGGGCTTTTGAAATGTCAGAATAAAGAAGTTATTGAATTTATACCACCGTTGCCTGGGAAAAGCCCTAGAACCTAGGGATTGGATGCAAAAAGAGCCATATTTCATCATTCCACCATGGGAAAAATCTGAAACTTTGGGGAATGATTAAATAACATGTATACTAATTGTTTCACTTGGTTTTGAGAGTAGGGAGTGTGATTTTCTATTTTTAAGATGATGCCCTAGACTTGGCATTCTCTATGTGACAAGTCTGTGCAGGGGTAAAAGGGTGTGTAAACCAATGAAGGTGGACCAAACAGTGACTCAAGTTGGAATTAAAGTGACCCATAAACATGTGCAGACCTTATCCAAAAGTTTTTATTGCAATCCATTTTTACTGGTGAATTTTTTCATAACAAATACACCATACCACCTAAGGGAGGGCAAATAGGCCATATTGGGGTTAAGATACTTGCTGACAAAACCCAGATGCAATTCTTTCAAATCCTATGATTCTTCCAAATGGGTATTATAATATCCAATTTTGTTCTGGGCTTGTTCGGGTAAAATTCAAATGAAGTAAAAAAAATAGCAAAACTAGGCCTAATTCCTTGTAGCCCTGTCCACTAGGTTGCTAAGGGCATTTTGTGATCAGGGGTTGAAAGGGTTGGTTTGAATGTTTATAAACCTTTCATTTGTCATCCCAAATATTCAAAAAATCCATAGATATGTCTACAATCACCTTTTTTCAAAGATCCACTTGGTAGAGGGTTTGGTGTAGTGAGTAGGCTTGGTAAAGAAGGGTAGTCAGAGTTGTGATTGGGAAACTCCTCATTTGATTCAAGTTGTCAGTGTTGTGGGGATCCTTGGGAAGGATTAGAGACAAGCTTTAAAGACCTTTGGAAGGTCTTGGAGATTGGACCATTGGATGGTGCCATTTGTAGACCCTTGAGAAGAAACCAAGACAAACTACTCATTTTGCGTTATTCCTCTGCATCATATTAGTATCAGAGGCATACCAAAGGTGGAAAAGTGTATGTCAGACATAAAATTCTTTGAAGAAGAAGAGGACACCATACCTCCTAAGGTAATGAATTCTAAAGCCATCAAAAAGTTGGTAGAGGAGTTACTTGAAGAGAAACTCAAAGAGGCTGAGCAGTCTAAGGAGAAAGACAAGGCCAGTGAAGATGAGTCAGAGGAAGAGATTGATGAAGATGCCAAAGAAATGGAGAAGTTAGCACCTAATTAGAAGATGTTTGTGAATGCTTTGAATTCAGTGAATAGAGATAATGTGGAGAGTTTACCTACCTATGGTGGTATCCTGAATGGAGAAGAGGTGCTTGATTGGATTGAAGCACTCATAACCATTTTGAATACATGGAAGTTCCCGAGGAGAAGAGAGTGAGTTTGGAAAAGTCTAGAGTCGAAGGGTCAGCCTTGCTATGGTGGACAGTACTACAAGAAGAAAGAACGAATGAAGAGAAGAAGAAGATAACCTCCTGGGAGAGGATGAAGAACAAAATCAAAGAGCAATTCTTGCCAATTGACTATGAGGTCTAGATATATAAGAGGCTGCAAAATCATAGACAAAGGGAGTTGGATGTGAATGACTATATTGAGGAGTTTCATAAACTAAGTCTCAGATCAAGGAAGCATGAAGAAGAGGTAGAGAAGTTGGCTAGGTACCTAAATGGGTTAAGGAAAAACATACAAGATGAGATCAGCATCTTGGCACTTGATACTATGCATAAATGCTTTCAGTTGGCATTGAGAGTGGAAGATAAGATCATAAGGAAAGGAGAACAAAACAATAGAGGAAGAGGAGGTAGAAATTTTAGAGGTAGAGGTGGCTTTGGAGGAAGAAACACACCTTTCAAAAATGGAGATTCAAATCAGCAAGAGTCCAATGGAGAATTTGGTAATAGGAATGGAGACTTTAGAGGAGGAAGAAGACCCTTTGGAAGGGTTAGAAAAGGAAATCAAGGAGGAAGAGGTCCTAGTGTTTTCACAAGCAAATGCTACAATTGCAATCAAGTGGGACATACTATGAGTAGGTACCCTAAGAAGGCTTCTAGTTCACATGGACCTAATAGTAGAACTCAACTTGTACAAGAGGATGATGGACATAGTGTCAATTCAACCATGGGGAATGCTGGTCCTACCTTGGAAGGAGAAAATCTTATGCTAAGGAGGACATTGTTGAAGGTACCCCAACACAAGGAGCCACCACAAAGGAAGTCACTCTTCAAGACCACTTTCCTATCTCATGGTAAAGTATGTAAGGTAATTGTAGATTCAAGTTCTACTGAAAATATTTTTGCTTTGGAAATGGTTGAGAAGTTGAAATTGAAAAGATTGCCAGATGGGAGTCCTTATAGGGTGTCATGGCTTAACAAGGGGCAACATGTAGTGGTAGATGAACAAGCTTGGGTAGAATTCAAAATGGGAGACTATAAGGATAGAGTCTTGTGTGATATCCTCCTATGGATGCCTGTCACTTGTTGTTAGGCCACCCATGTAAATATGATGTTAAAGCCCAACATGATGGGGAGAAAAATGTGTATGTCATCACCAAGAATGGAAGACCATTTAGGATGGAACCATTAGCTGATCAAGGGGGAGAGAAAATTGTTAGTCCAAGTGTCATGATGGTTAGTGGGAAAGAGTTTTTAGATTCCCTCAACCAAGAGGAAACCCAAGGTTATGCTTTGGTCTTGAATCCCAAGGATAAGTCTCAACAAGAGAAAGGTGCAAAAAGTGAAGTTCCTGGTGAAGTTCAAACCATTTTGGATAGATATGAAGGGGTTGTGGCCAAAGATATGCTTGATAACTTGCCTCCAATCAGAGATATCAACCATCAAATTGACTTTATTCCTGGTGCAACCTTGCCTAACAAAGCTGCCTATAAGATGACTCCTAAACAGAATGAAGAGATAACAAGACAAGTGCAAGATTTATTGGAAAAAGGGTTGATTAGGAAAAGTTTGAGCCCATGTGTTGTACCTACTGTATTAGCACCTAAAAAGGATGGAACATGGAGGATGTGCACTGATTCCAGGGCAATCAACAAGATCACTATCAGATACCGATTCCCTATGCCTAGAATTGCGGACCTAATGGACTATCTTGGAGGAGCATGCTACTTTTATAAAATTGATTTGAAATCAGGTTACCATCAGATCAGAATCAGACCTGGTGATGAGTGGAAGATAGCTTTTAAGACAAATGAGGGTTTGTATGAGTGGTTGGTGATGCCCTTTGGACTCACAAATGAACCTAGTACTTTTATGCACCTCATGAATGAGGTATTGGTTGAATTCATTGGAAAGTTTATTATTGTTTATCTTGATGACATCTTGGTGTTTAGAAGGTCCAAGGAAGAGCATTTGAAGCATTTGGATCAGGTTTTGATGAAGCTTCATGAGGAGAAACTAGTAATCAATCTAGAAAAGTGTGAATTCATGAAAACTGAATTGGTGTATCTAGGCTTTGTGGTTTCTCAAGGATGTTTGAAAATGGATCCTTCAAAGGTTGAGGCTATTGTTCATTGGCCTACACCTAGGATAGTAGGTGATGTTAGGAGCTTTCATTGATTGGCTTCTTTTTATAGAAATTTCATAAAGGGATTTAGTCATATTTGTGCACCAATTCTTGACACTATTAAAGGAGGAATAAAGTGTAGGTTTGAATGGACAGAGAGAGCATCCCAAAGCTTTGAGGTATTGAAAAGGAAGGTTGTTGCACTTCCTACCTTGAGGCTACCTAATTTTGATCATCTTTTTACAGTTGAATTTGATGCAAGTAAGCAGGCTATAGGTGTAGTCCTTAGTCAAGAAGGTCATCCAGTTGCATTCTTTTTAGAGAAGTTGAATGATGCAAAGAAAAGGTATTCTACTTATGATTTGTAACTCTATGTTATGGTGCAAGCACTCAAAAAGTGGTCTCATTACCTTCTTCCTAACGAGTTTGTTGTTTATACTGACAACCATGCATTGAGTTTTCTTAATGGACAGGAGAAGCTGAATCAAAGGCATATTAAGTGGGTTGAGAAAATCCAACCTTATACCTTTACAATCAAACATAAAAAGGGTGTGTCTAATAAGGTTGCTGATGCCTTGAATAGGATAACACTTACTATTCAAGAGATCCAATGGCAGAGTGTTGGTGTTGATTCTCTCAAATCCATGTATAAGGATGATAAAGATTTCAAAGATGCATATGATGTATGTTCTAAATTTGCTGATTCTTGTCATGTTGAGTTTGCTGGCTTCATGTTGTAGGATGGTTTTCTCTTTAAAGGCCATAAACTATGCATTCCTCAATGTTCTATGAGGGAGAATATCATCCAGGAAAAGCACAATGGTAGTCTTGGAGGCCATTTTGGTTTGGACAAAACTTTGGAGTAGGTATCAAGATTTTATTTCTGGCCTAAGATGCAATCAGAGGTGAGAAAATTTGTGGAATGTTTTCCTATTTGTCAAGGGGCAAAAGGTGTTTCTACTAATGCTGGATTGTATCAACCTTTACCGGTTCCTACTAGGCCTTGGGAAAGCCTTAGTATGAATTTTGTACTTGGTTTGCCAAAAACTCCTAGGGGGTTTGATAGTGTGTTTGTAGTTGTTGATAGGTTCAGAAAAATGGCTCATTTTGTGCCATGTAAGAGCACCAATGATGCATCTCATATTGCAGGTCTATTTTTCAAAGAAGCTGTGAGGATTCATGGTCTACCTCTCAATATTGTCACTAAAAGAGATTCTAAGTTTGTGGGTCATTTTTGGAGGACTCTTTGGAAAAAGTTGGCACTAATTTGTCATTTTCTTTGACATACCATCCTCAAACTAATGGCCAAACTGAGGTGGTTAATAGATCTCTTGGAAATTTGCTTAGGTGTCTTACTGAGCAACATGGATAGTGTTGGGATTTGGTGATTAGACAGGCTAAATATGCATACAATGATTCCATCAATAGAAGTACAAGTAAGAGCCCATTTGAGATTGTGTATGGTTTACATCCTAGAGAGATTCTTGAACTAAGAGACCTTGGAGGTATGGAAAAGAGGAGTGCACAAGGTGAGGATTTTTCTCTCACTATGAAAGAAATTCATGATCAAGTCAAGGCCACTCTCCAACAAAGTGCTGATAAATATAAACTCAGAGCATATATGAAGAGGAGGGATGTTTAGTTCAAGGTAGGGGATTTGGTAATGGCCTACCTTAGAAAATAAAGGCTCCCTAAGGGCCAACCCTTTAAACTACTCATGAAGAAGATAGGCTCACTCCGGATAGTGCATAAGTTTGGAAATAATGCTTATGAAGTTGAACTTCCACTATATTTGGGGCTCTCTCCCATCTTCAACATATGTGATTTGACAACATTCAAAGGTTCCTTGGAGGATGCTACACCAGGTCCATCTCTTGTGGAGGATGATGTAGATTGGGTGAAGGATTTGCCACCTTGCAAACCATTGGAGCTGGAGAGTATTCTAGATACTACGGTGATCAAAAAAACAAGGAAAGGAGTCTAAAAAGAGTATCTAATCAAGTGGAAGGGCCTCCCTGATTCTGAGGCCACTTGGATGTCTAAAAATGATGTCATTAAGCATGGGACTACCATCACCCGGTTAGCCACTCAAGGGATTTGAGTTCCTTCAACCTGAGGAGTATGGTTCAAGGGAACCAAAAAGGAGTCTACCTTCTTCCACATATGTTGTAAGGTGTTCAATAATGTCATAGGATGGGCCTTTGATGGCTAGGTCTTGTTTAATACTTTACATTTGTGTTTGAGCAATTTTTCTATGTAATAAGCCCAAAGGCAACCAAGATTGGTCAACTTGGTCAAATGCCTTATTTGGGAATTTAATTCATGTTTTTTGTGTTTATGGGTCATATATGGGTTATAGGTCCACTTTATATTGTCATCATGAAGGCATGTTTCATGTTTTTCTTAGTTGTCAAAAGTTGTCATGTTGCATTAGGCAACATTGACAAACTATTCAAAAAGTGGTTTCCAATGGTTAAAAGGTTGTTCTTAACTATTGTAGGAGGTTGTAAATTATTCCTAGGCATCATATAATCCTTTGGAACTCACTATGGCTCGTTTGGAGTTGAAGAAGAAGAATTCTTGCTTTCAAACTATCAGAAAACTATCTTTTTACTACATTTTCGCCGTTCTTTTAGTTTTGTATGGAATTGTACAGATCTATTGATGGTTTGAACAATTGGAAAATGTGCTCCTATGTTTTATCTTTCATTTTATTCTAGTGTGGGCTTCTGAAACATCAGAATAAAGAAGTTATTGAATTTATACTGCCGCTCCTTGGGAAAAGCCCTAAAACCTAGGGATTGGATGCAAAAAGAACCATATTTCATCATTCCACCATGGGAAAAATCTAAAAATTTGGGGAATGATTAAATAACATGTATACTAATTGTTTCACTTGGTTTTGAGAGCAGAGAGTGTGATTTTCTATTTTTAAGATGATGCCCTAGACTTGTCATTCTCTATGTGACAAGTTTGTGTAGTGGTAAAAGGGTGTGTAAACCAATGAAGGTGGACCAAAAGATGACTCAAGTTGGTGTTAAAGTGACCCATAAAAATGTGTAGACCTTTTCCAAAAGGTTTTATTGCAATCCATTTTGACTGGTCATGTTTTTCATAATGAATACACCATACCACCTAGGGAAGGGCAAATAGGCCATGTTGGGGTTAAGATACTTGCCGACAAAACCCAGATGCAATTATTTGGAATCTTGTGATTATTCCAAAAGGGTATTAGAATATCCAAATTTTTTTTGGGCTTGTTTAGGTAAAATTCAAATGAAGTAAAAAAAATAGCAAAACTAGGCCTAATTCCTTGTAGCCCTATCCACTAGGTTGCTTAGGGAATTTTATGATAAGGGGTTGAAAGGGTTGGTTTGAATGTTTATAAAAATTTCATTTTTCATCCCAAAAATTCAAAAAATCCATAGATATGTCTACAATCACCTTTGTTCAAAGATCCATTTGGTAGAGGGTTTGGTGTAGTGAGTAGGCTTGGTAAAGAAGGGTAGTCGAAGTTGTGATTGGGAAACTCCTCATTTGATTCAAGTTGTTAGTGTTGTGGGGATCCTTGGGAAGGATCAATGACAAGCTTTAAAGACCTTTGGAATGTCTTGGAGATTGGACCATTGGATGGTGCCATTTGTAATCCCTTGAGAAGAAACCAAGACAAACTACTCATTTTGCCTTATTCCTATGCATCAAAACCACACTATGGCACTGTTTGATCCCACAAAAGTAAAAAGAAAGAGCATACCCAATGGTGAAAAAATCTCTAAGGCGCCTGAGGATGAAAGGTTTGGCATCCTCCCTTCTAGTACATAGCAGGAATGGTCAATAATCCTTACCAAGGAAACAAAACAATACAACGTGGGGACTCCTGAAACTCCTCACCACATACATCTGGCATCTCTTTTAACTCTAGAGGAACAACCTAAATTTTTTGAATTCTTCTAGAAGCACTAGATCAACTTTGCATGGTCCTATGCAAACATGCCTAGGCTTGATCCTGATTTAGTCATGCATCATCAGATTGTCATACTTGTCAAAGCAAATCTTAAGAAACTCCTAGATGTTGGTTTTATTAGACAAATTGATTATGTGTATTGGATATCCAATATTGTGCTTGTTAGCAAACCAAATGGGGGCATCTGTATCTGTACTAATTTAAGAGATCTCAACAAAGCATGTCCTAAAGATGACTTCCCCCTACCAAATATCAACATAATAGTAGATCTAACAATAGGACATGCCATGCTTTAACTCATGGATGTATTTTTAGGGTACGATCAGATAAAGATTGCCCCAGAGGATCAACATAAGACAGCCTTCACATGTCCATGGGGAACATATTGCTGGAATATAATGCCTTTTGGTCTAAAGAATGCAAGAGCGACCTATCAAAGAGAAATGACCACCATCTTCCATGACATGATGCATACCATAATGGAAGATTATATTGATGACTTACTGGCAAAATCACTCACAAGAGAAGGTCATCTTGACATATTAGAGAAAATCTTTGATCGACTAGAACAATATCATTTTTGACTCAACCCAAAGAAATGTGTCTTTGGAGTAACCTCAGGGAAACTTCTAGGATACATTGTCTCAAGCAAAGGAATTGAGGTTGACCCAACAAAGGTCAAAGCAATCATGGATATGCCACCTCCGAAGAACATCAGTCAACTAAGGACATTACAAGGACAACTACAATCCATCTGAAGATTCATCACACAACTGGTAGATAAGTGTCACCCCTTTACACACCTGTTACACAAGAACATCCTCTTTCAATGGGATGCCAGATGCCAGCAAGCATTCCAGATGCTTAAAGACTATCTCATGAATACACCATTACTGATCCCACCCAATCTAAGCAGGCCTTTATTACTCTATATATCATCAACTAATACAACATTGGGTGTACTACTGGCACAACCTAATACAAGGGAAAGAGTGTGCTATTTATTACATCTCTCACACATTGGTTCGCTCTGAACTCAATTACACACCTATTGAGCGAGATTGCCTAGTAGTAATCTTGGTGGCTAATAAACTAAGACACTATCAGTTGACACATAAAGTATAGCTAATTGCAAAGATTGATCCACTCAAGTACTTACTCAGCAAAGCAACATTGATAGGCCACTTGGCCAAATGGGTGATGATTTTAAGTGAATTTGACATCGAGTATGTGGATCATAAGGCTATCAAAGGTCAAGTTATTGTAGATCAGTTGGCTGATGCACCCCTCATAAGTGATCGTCCTCTCATTTCCAATTTTCTAGATGAAGAGATATTCATGATCACAACAACAAAACCATGGAAATTATACTTTGATGGTTCATCCACTAGGCATGGCTCGGGGGTAGGCATTCTATTTATCACACTTCAAAGTGACAGCATCCCAAAGTCTTGCAGGCTCACATTTCCATGCACAAACAACATAGCTGAATACAAGGCTTTGATCATAGGACTCAGGCTAGCCATACAATGGAAGTTACAAGAACTATAGGTATGTGGTGACTCTCAACTAGTCATTCGATAAGAAACAGATGAATATCAAACAAAGGATGATAAACTCATGTCGTACAAACAAATGGTGGACAATATAAAGGCATCATTCACCACTATCACCTTTGAGAAAATACCCAAAGATCAGAATTGAGCTGCTGACAATATGGCTACCATCGCATCTCTCCTAGATATTCTACAGAATTTAACATGCTATGAGTTCTTGGTACAACAACTTTGGATACCTGCTTATGATATCCCCAAATCTGAGATTATATGTCACCTTATCGATTCCAAATCCCCATGGTATGGTGAGTTCTACACCTACCTCTGTGATCACACCCTTCCTCCTAACCAGTCAAATAACCAATGTAAAACCTTCATTCACCAAACCGCTCGATATACCATTATTGTTGAAACCCTATACCGACATAGTCTTGATGGTACTCTCCTTCGATGTCTGGAATAGGATGAGATAACAAAGGCCTTGGAAGAGGTACATGAAGGAATTTGTGGAACTCATGCGCACTAGATACTATTGGCCATCCATGGAAAAAGACTCCTACTACTTTGTCAGAAAATGCAAGAAATGCCAAGTTCATGGAGACTTGATACATGCGCCACCACAAGAATTGCAACCAATCACAACACCATGGCCCTTTTGCCAATGGGGACTTGACCTTGTGGGAAAAATTCATCGATCTTCATCCAGCGGTCATAAATTCATTATTACCGCCACCGAATACTTCACAAAGTGGATCGAAGCTGTTCCACTTACCCAAGTCACCAGCAAGCAGATCGCCTCATTCATCCTTAATTACATCATCTACCAGTATGGTGTACCCATGTCCATCATCATAGATAATGGTCTTCCTTTCAAAAATTAGGATGTCTATGAGCTCTATGAGAAGTTTCACATCCAACATCGCTTTTCCACTCCCTATTACCCATAAGGCAATGGTCAGGCTAAAGCATCAAACAGGAACATATTGAGAATCCTCAAGAAAATAGTCAATGATGCCGGTTGTGATTGGCATGTTCAATTGAATCTAGCACTTTGGGCACATCAAACTAGCATTTGAACCCCTACAGGCACAACTCCCTACTCACTAGTCTATGGTGCAGAAGCTATCTTACCTATTGAGGTTGACATACCATCACTACGAGTTTCCCTATATAATATTATAGATGATGAAGCATACAGAGTATCACGTCTTCAGGACTTAGAGCTACTTGATGAAAAATGACAAGCTGCATATAACCACCTCAAAGCCTATCAACAACATATGAGCAAAAGCTATAATCATCGAGTTAGACCTCGCAAATTCAAGGTAGGTGATCTTGTTCTTCAAGAAAATCCTCATAACCAACCAAACCGAGACCATCAGGGCATGTTTGAATCAAACTGGTTGGGTCCATATGTTATCACTACAGTATTTGGGTCCGGGGCATATCAGTTGGCTACTTCAGAAGGAGAACCACTAGTAGATCTGATCAACAACATGCACCTCAAATGATTTTATACATAAGCTATACAGAGCATCAGGATCCCATACATACCTGAAAAATATCAAAAACATTCAAAAAAATGTCTTGAAGAAAATACAAAAACATCAAAAATAGTAAAGAAAAATCATCCATCCAAATGGTGAACAACCACTCTGGTGGCACCTTGGGTAAGTACAATGGTGAAAACCTAGAAAATAGGTGCCACTTGTAAAGGCTATGGCTCCATTATCTTTTAGACTTGTTGCGATCACATTCATTACATCCACACATCCATCAATCCAAACCATGGCTGGTTACTGATCAACAATCAAGGGTAGTACTTCATGCATCTTGCATCCCGCTTTTTCATAGTCATCTCTAAACTGGGGGCAATGCCCTTAACCTATTCATGGAAGTGGATTCTACATTATTGGTAATTCATTAAGTGCTACATTCAAAACTATCTCACAAAATACCAAAAACATTGGGAAAACTATCTCACCAAATCCAAAAACATTTCAAAACCATCAACAATAAAAAACATGGCAACACATTGTACATACATTTTTTAGAGTAGATACCAAACAAACATTGTGAAATAATCAAAAATGATGACCACTTATTAGATCAACCAAACAATCCACATTGACACACCAACTGTCTTAATAAGGATGCATCCTTCCTTACCAAAACAAAGACAAGATGACATTTTCTTTGACAAGAAAATTCTATTTAAGCTATCAAATACTTGGTTGATTTATAGGTTATTCATTCATTTATATATACCAAATTCCTATAGCAGTGTTTGTATGTCTTCTACAAATTATTTTGATGACATTCTGGGGCACGTACTAATGGTGTCTACATGGGAAGTTCACTAAGTTACATGATCATATGCAAAAATGCAGTCATGGATTACTATGGCTTGCTAACTACAACGTATACCTTGACCATATGCGCATGAACCATTATCAAGGATCCATATTATTTATTCTTTATATATTGTTTGTTTGCAGGTACAATGCTCCATCTTTTGTTCCTACTACCTCATCTAGAATTGACAATGGTTTTATCTCTTACTCCGGTATGCACTTGTCTCAAGATATGATTGGCAAAAGATCAAGGAGGGCATTCCAAGTCATGTCTAACAGGAGATAATCCTGTCTATTCTGCAAGCAATACTCAGGTCAACTTGATCCATTATATCAATTTGCTTGTATTAACTTACTATATCAAAATCCATGTACGAAATACTCAGGTCATCTTGAATCATTATGTCAAGTTGCTTGTATTTTCTTACAACATGTTAAGCTCAATGATGAAAATAAAGCACTATGGATCATCATTCCATCTCATTTGTTTATATTGCATTCCATTACATATCGCTCATCCATTCACCCATTCATTATTCATTGGCATAATTTTGTATGCAAGTGTGAACAAAGTTAATATTAGCAGTTATGAGAAAATTGAGTTGGTCTTGGATACAATCACGACAGAGTACCCTAATACATCATCAGTACATCATACAAAATCTACACAACCTTGCATTCATCTATCATAATCACATCATTTCATTACATTTAGTTGCATTTGCATTAATCTTTAGCCATTCATTAAAGTACATTTCATCTCATTTAAATGTATTTAAACTACATATCATTGATTATGCTTTATTAGCATTAGTCTCATTTTATCAATTCGTCATTGCATAAATCATGACATTTAGGTTCATTCATATGATAAAATTGTCCTCATTTGCATTAGCCATTACTATACATTCATTTAGTGCTAGTTAGCAATCATCATTTATCATCATTTAGGCATGTGTGTACCATACATTTGTTTAGACTTCCATTATTGCATACCTTTATTTTTCCATTAGTTAAGTACATTCATTTATCCATTTAGTATATTCTTGTACTCACTCATTTCATTTAGTATTCATTACAACATATTCATCTTATTGCATTATCATTTCGCATCATCATGTTTTTCACCATTTAGTAGCATAATAAAACCATTTGTCTCAAACATTGGTTCATACATTATACATATGAATTCATTTAGTAAATCATCATTTAAACATTTGTCCTTTACATTTGTTTATCCACATATACATTCATATAGATGCATATCCATAAATAAATCATTCATTCAACATCATTACATATCATCATAAATTATCATTTTATTATGCATACATAACCATCATGGCATTACCTACATCAGGCATTCTATCCCAAAACATCAATAAACACATATATCAACCTACATCCACATGTTAGCATTACGTCATACAATATGCATATAGATATCATGTAAGAATAAATCATTATAAAACATGCATATAGGGATCATCTCATAAAAACACATACATATAGTAAAGCACAAGTATCCATCTAAACATAAATCATAAGATCATCATCCTGCATAAAATCCATATATATCAACATGCATATCATCACAATATATGGGATCTCCTCATATATCACATCATATCACCAAAAATATACATGTAGTAGAGTACAATGAAGTCCAAAATAATGGCTACCAAGAACCATCCAAGATACAGTCCAAAATGACATTGTAAAAACATGCATACAAAATGATCTCTCAAATGCCACTCTAACTTGATGCTGCAAGATCATGACCTTCTCCCCCACTCCCCCCTACACCACCTGATCTATCTCTCCATGGAAGACCCATCACACCCCCACTACTTTGCATCCTCTTAGACCACTTTGATCTGGCATAACACATTTGTGAATAGCTCAGTGCTTGTTGACTAGATGGCACCACCTGCTCATATAACCCCCACCAATACTCTATCTCAGCCTATGCTTGCCGGATCTCCCTCACAAATGCCTCTACATATGACCCCTATCCCTGTAAATCCTCCAAGCCCTGCACCCTCTCCTACAACTGCATCACCCTATCCATAGCCTGATCTCTCTACTGCAACACTATAGTAAGCTCTGACTGTCGTGCAAACAACTGCACATCTCTAGCTAAAACCTCACCCTCTAGATCCTCTACTTATGTCTCGACTGCTGTAAGCTGAGTCTGCAAAACTAGTATCATATGGTCCCACAGATCTACACCAGTAGCTCCCTCCCCCATATCCATAGGTGCCTCTCCAGTGTCCCTCTCTCTAGTGGATCCCTCCCTTGTATTTGTAGGCGCATGTCCCTCACCCACATCCATGCCACCTAATCTCATGACTCCCTATAACAAAGGTCCCTGAGATAGCCGCAATGGCAACCCACCTCTCCCTCTCCGCTGTAATCGACCACCACTCCCTCCTCCCCTTCCTCCTCCATCCCCCCCATCACCATCCCCTCTCCCTCATCCATCTACCACTCCATGACCTCCTCTCCTCCTCCATCTCCATCTCCTATCCTCCTCAAACTCTAGAATCAGCTCGGCTAGATCTGATATCTGAGGTATCAGATGTGCTGCAGTATACTACGTATACTCCGTTGACACCCCAACATCTACTACCCTCGGCCTCATTTGCCATGGTCTCATCTATAATGTGCGGAACTCTGCTAACGCCTGATCATACGGTAATACTGGTCCCCATAAGTACCTCTCTCAGACCACCTTGGCATACTCTCCCAACCCACTAGGCAATCCCTACCTCTGCCCAAACTATCTCAACACCTAGCCCGATAGCTGTCTCTCCACATCATAGGCTGTCCTACCATTAAGGAATTGAGTTATGAAAACATAGGGCAATGCCTCCACATCATCCTCCCATGGCTCACACTCAAGATATGGCCTCCATATAACTGTATCTAAGTCATCCAGTGCCCGACACCACCACTCTAACTTCCCCAGGTGGGGCTGACTCATCATACCACTATACATATACATATATGGCTGGTCGACTGCCTAAAATATCAAACTAACTAGTCAGGTAAGTGGTAAGTTCTCCCATGCCCAAATATACAACAACGTGACTCCCACTCCCAATGAGCCCCTCCCTTGGTATACTACATCATGAAGCTCCTTATATAAGTGTGCTAGCACACACGATCCCCATCCAAACCGGGTCCCCTTTGTAATCATCTACTCGATCACCTGACCCCAACCAACTGCAAGTCCATGTGATCATCGATCTAGGCACAATAGTCCCCCCACAATCTCTAATAACATTGTTGGAAATGGCTCGTACAAAGAAACTATATCCTCCCAGGCTATCGAACCATCACCAATAAATATGTCCTCATCAAAAAATCTCTGCACCGCTAAGGTCCCCCATGCTCTATCATACGTCACCAACTCACCTTGAATGGGAATATGCAAGATGCGCCATACATCCTCCAGTGTAACGGTCATCTCCCCTTGTGCCAAGTGAAACGTACATGTCTCACTATGCCACTTCTCTGCCAATGTTGTCATCAAACCATGATTCATCTAAATCACAGGCATATGCATCACATCATACAGGCCAGTCATTGCAACGCAATCCACCTCAGCCCCTGTCAACCGATCTCGCAACACCTATGTTGTGGGATGCCTCTCATGCAACTTTAAGATGCAGATATCGTCCTACACAAGTGCATCAACCATCATCATCAGTTTTTTTGTTTCAAACTTTCTTAAGTTTAAACCTAGACTATCAATAGACACTTTGATCAAGTATCTTCGGGTCTCAACGGGTATGCAAACATGGCACACCTAGACTTCAATAGACATTTATCTTAATGACCTAAGTCTCATCAAGGCTACTATGGTTCAAAACAACTCTCACCTCACATCTCCATCCATCCATCATTGGCATTTAGAGTTTGTTGTTCAAACACACTGGGGCATCTAATCTCTTATAAAAAGCGCTCAATCAACTAGGCAATAATGCTCACACAACAATAACGCTATTTTAACTATATAATAGCGCTACTCAACCTCAAAAGTGCTAAAAACAAACAAAAGCACTATTTTAACTACACATGTGCTACTTTGCAGCAAAAGCGCTCAATTCACCGAGCAATAGCGCTACAACCACTATACAAAAGTGCTAATGTTTACAAACATGCTCAAATCACTATGCAATAGCACCATTGTGGCACAATAGCGCTAATTAAATTGACAAAAGTGCCAAAACATAGTTCTAGCGCTATTGTCTTGACTCAACTTGGACCTAGGTAAAAATACATCCAAAATACACAAAAATCAAAAATTCAAATTCACGTACCACTGGTCTGTAGTCGTCTGGCCGTTGGAATCAATGGATTCGCTCTAATCGGTGCTCTGCTATGGGAACCGGTATCCTGACTGCTCCTCACTCTTCCATAAAGTCACTATCAGAGCTAAAATTTAACTATGGCCACAGATACAAATGAGCCTGTTTTCACCCCTTTCTCCCCATATTAACCCTTCGCCATAACCCTAATTTTCCCCTGCTCACCATCATCGTCCCGTGAACTTCCCGAGCCTTTCATTTCTTCATTTTATGTCCAATTTCTTTTATTTTTCACCAGTATTGCTAACTTCTTCTCTTCTACCACCCTGCCAATTTTCACTCTTTTTTGAAATTTTCGGCCCATCTCTTGAGGGGGCATACCACCCATTAAATTAACATTTTATGGGGCATATTTCTTCACACCTATTTTTCTTTCTTTGAAACGATGCGATAAACCACACCGTCTCAAAGAGGGGCAAATATAGTCACATAAATTTGTCCATTTTAATTAAATGAATATTTGCTATTTATTTGATTAAAAACTCATTAGCCAACAGTTAATTAAATTAATATTTAATTAATTCATCTTCCAACATTCTCCTATTAATTAAATAAATTATTCAGTTTATTTTAATTAATTCATAAAACCAAATTCACATTCAATTAAATGAATAAATCATATTTATTCAATTTAATTCCCTTTCCTCTTTTAAATAAATTAAATAAAACATTTATTTTAATCATTAAATCCCCCCCACTTGCATTTTCCTACAAATGCAACTTGTATCTATTTATTGAAATAAATTAATTTTATTTTAATTAAAATCCTATTTTCCCTCACCCACCAAACCCACTTGCAATCCTAATCCCCTTCCTAATTAGCCTAATCCAACCCCTAATTATTGTCACATTCCTAAGCAACTTGGAGTCACTTCTCAAACACCTCAAAGTCTTTGAAAACATTTAATGCTTTGTGTGTCCAACAAGCTAGGCTCTAAAGTCTTCCAAACCATTAATGGCTCTTACATGACCATTTATGGTTAACCCCTAACTCAACCCTCATATAACTCATGTGTCTCCTCAAGCATTTATTGCTTTGACCATGGTTAGCCCTTTTACCTTTGCACAAGAGTTTATCCATTGGATAAAAGCTTTATTCTTTGAATAAAGAATTTATTCACTCAGCCCAACCTTGACCTCAACTCTCAACTTAACCCTCAGGTCATGTCAAGCATTTAATGCTTCTTCCCTCTCCTCTCAACCTCTCTCATGTTGACACTTGTCATCCTAGGATTGGGTTGAAATCCATCACATGGATTGAATATCATTCAATGCTGACCCTAGTTGAGATTAGTCAATCTCAACCATCCATTGCTCCATTTTTCCTATAAATATAGCCCATTTCTTCATAATCCAGATCCTGAAAACTTGTATGCATTTAATCTGTAGTCATTTTTAGAGAGAGCATTTAGCATAAGATCACTAATATATTATCATTTTGGACTAAAATAAATCTTAGTTCATTTCATAGCATGTTTAATTAGCTTTTGTTCATACTTGCATAGCATGCAGTTAATCATCTACAATTTTGAACCTCCATCAGCATCCATAGTGCAAAAAGCTGCTAAGAGCTACACTAATTTGGAACTTGGAGAGGAGAGGAACAAAGGAGAAAGGGCTAAGAGGATGTTAAAAGGCATTTGGAGATGCCTTGTTGTATTTACTTCCATAGTTAAATATTTTATCATGTTTTTAGTGTCTCTTTTGATATGCCTGCTTAGATTAGTTTTTGGTTGAATAACCCTAACTTTGATCTTTGTTGCTTGTGTTTTTGTGTGTTATTCCAACATAGGTTCTAGTCTAACCTTCTCCATTTTACAGAGCATCACATCTCATATCTTTCTAGGTAAGGGAGATGGCACTTCCAGTAGCCACTGTTGTGAAGAAGATGGTGCTCAACTTCTGGTGGCTGAAGACCCTGAAAGTGGCTGGGCAACCACCTCTCCTCAACAAGATGGGTTGAGCAGTGAAGATGATGCAGAGGAAGTCATGGTAGATAGCTCTTGCCATCAAGATCCCTTTGATGATGAAGGAGCAGGTGTAGTTGACCTTGAAGAACTCAACTGAGTTAAAAGAGAATACAAGCTATTCAAGAATGCTCCTATTGTGGAATAGAGTTGGTTAGTCAAAAGCCTTGAAGAATCAGAGAAATGCATCTCAGAGTTGAAGTCTCGAGGAAAAGACACCAAGGCATGCCAATGTGAAGATCTAGCCACTCAGCTAGAAATAAAAAATAGAAAACTTCAGTGGCTGGTTGAAAAAAATGGTGAATAGACCTCTCCGATTAGGAATGAACCTCTAAAAGAGACTGAACCAACCACAACCGGTGTGGAATTGTAGACAAAGGCAAAGACCAATGCTGCAAGAAGTTGTTCTCCTACAGATCCGAAAGGAAAGGAGATGGGAGAAGAAACTCTCACCAGAAGTAGGAAGATGGTAAAGCAGCTGAGGAGACCTTCAACAAGTAGAGGGAAAAGAAATGCTACCACTGATAGGGGAAAGCCTGTGTGGAAGAAGACGAAGATGAGGTCAGATGCAAGAGTTGCTCAGAACAAACAACCTTGGGCCTCTTCTCGAAAAGGAAAAGATGGGAATGCAAAACTGGCAAGATCTCCTCATGCATAGCAAAGTAAACATGTAAGTCATATGCAATCATTTACCGGTTATTGCTTTACATGTAATGCTTATGGTCATAAGGTAAGGGAGTGTAGAATGAGATCTTGAAATAACAAGATAGGATCTCATGGAAAACATGCTGATATGATGAATATATCTAGAAGAAGATACATGCATGTTTCCTCTCTTGGTTATGAAAAGATTATTTGTTGTAACTAAAATGGATTTGTCCATAAAGAGCTTGAATGCAGTAAGGGAAACCTGCAGCTACATAGAGGCCAACAAAATGTCCATGCTCAGTGGAAATGTGAAAACAAAGCATATGGAAGGAAAAGATCTGCATGGAACCATAGGACAAATGTCCCTGCAGGAGCAAAAGGTCCACCGGTTTCAGTTGCTAGTCACAACAACATGACCAGAGGGAGATGGTCAAACTGATATGTCAAGAGATTCCCCAAACATGAAGTCAAGATTGATGTTGTGTGTTACTATAGCACCACCTCTAGCTGTAATGATAAATCAAAAAGTGGGAGGACCCTTCAACAGAAGAAGGAAAGACCTGCACCCAAGTTTGAAAATGGGAAGAAGAATGAGATGAAGTAGGTATGGAGGAAGAAGACCATGGACTAGCACTATGTACTCAATGCACAAGTGATGTCTCCTAAGTCCTAAAGGAGAAGCAGGGTCTTACGGGGAGTAGCACATTGAATCTATCATTCACCCCCTCAGTAAATATGGCAACATGAAAGAACATGATGTTGTCAGTGTAAAGAGTGAAAATAAAAGGATTAGTGTGTGTAGAAGATACCTTGACTACACAACCACAGATCAGTGATGGATCACTACTTCATGTGTTAAGAAAGGGAGGTTAACAACTAGTATTAGATGTTAACTGGTATGAGCAGGATGTTGTTGGCTTGTATGCAAAATAGGTTATGTAAGATAATGAAGGTGACAATCATTGCAATAACCCTGGTAGCTAGGATGATGAGTTTATGTCTCAGGTGGTATTGGAAAACACTTAGATGACACATGTTGGCCCCATGACTATTTATGTAGGCATGCATGCTTTTTGGCAACTGGTTTGATTTTTGACATGATGATAACATTGTCTGGCATTGTGTAGATCCAAAATCATGTCATATACTGTGCTAGATAAAATAGAGTTGATGGATCATCTAGTGATCACATATGAACAACTAAACTGGTATAAGGTGAATATTGGAGCCTCGGTATAGCACCCGTCTAGAAATAAGAACCTAAAGATGTAAGACTCAGGGGGAGTTCAAGTGCTCATGATGAAGAGATGGCATACCCAAACCTGCAAAGATGTTGACTGTCCAAAACTGTAGGAGATGGAAATTGCAGAGGTACTACAGAATGACCGGCAAGAGAGAAATATTCACTGTCATATCAACAATTGGTGTTCATTGATGATTAAATTCCCCATCTCAAGTACCATGACTTGAGAAGATGTAATAGCTGGTGACTAGATAACAAGTGGTATCTAAGTAAGTGTTACATCAAATGAAGACAAAGGGGGAGAAAGAATTTGGATACAAAGAGAAATAATATCCTGACAGTTCCCTTTGTCATTGTGTCATAGGGGGTGAATAGTTTTGTAGTATGTCTGATACTACAAGTATTGACATCAATGCCAAAGGGGGAGATTGTTGGCATTGTGTTGTCATTGATGTCAATTGGTATGGGAAGATTACTAGTAGAAGAGATGCATGTGCAACATTCTTATGAAGGAGTACAGGATGTGTAATCTTGGATATCACCTTGTGTTGCTAAACACCGGTAAAGGTATAGAAGATGATCTCAAAAGTCATCAGTACACAAGGTAGTACCTAACTTGTGTGATGAAATGAAGAAGTATCCTGAATAGTTTCTTGTGATGAAGAGGCAGAGTGTTACCTGAATCACATCAATGATGGAGGAAGAAGAATGAATTGGTATACTGGAAGGTTATAGAACAATGGGACTCTCACCAGACAAAGATGCAGTCCCGTAAGAGGCAATGGTTGACTGTGAAAGTGCTCACATGTGCCTATCTAAGGAGATGCTACACAAATAGGGAAGTCACATAGAAAGCATTGTAGGATCCAGAAGACAGGGTGTCACTCCATCAAGTAAGTGGAGCTTATCTCCTATTATGCTTTGAGTGCATCCTTGGTCGGAGAGATAAGGAAGAGGAGGTATATGGAGCTGCCTATATAGGAAAAGTGTGAAGTGTTTGTCACCTTGACAAACCAGTAGATAAATCAACAGAATTGATTAGGGAAGAAAGGCAAGGCTAAGAAGATGCAAACAGACCTGACTTAAGATGGAGTCTTGTGAAGGGTAATGACATGGTGTCTTCAGGAGTGGAAACCAGTATATGAGTTAACTAGTTGTATAAGCAAGATGAACTGGCAAAAGATATCCTTGACTCATCTATCTGGAAACTAGCTTGAGAGTTTCCATCGACTATTCAAGATGAGGGTAGATATGATGAAAGATTGGTTGGATCAGCAAACCTAAAGAGAAGAGGAACCAGTAAGGTAGTTGGTCATCAAGTCTACTTGGACTGACTTGAAGTGCCAAGATGGGAATACAATCGACATGGAGTCAACATAGAAAACCCATGATTGGATAAAGATGAAATGTAAAAGTGATAAGATTATTGCAGGGTTGGTCAGCATTAATGGAAGTCCCCTCAAATCACGAACATGGTGCAAAGAGATTGCAGGGGTTTGAGGATCAAGGTCTAAATGATAAAAATAAGCCAGCTAAGAGATTGAGAAGATCGAGGTGATGAAGGAAACAACTTGACAGATCTCTTGTGACTTACCAAAGGATTTGCTGATGCGGTAAAAAGAAATCACTAGGATCAAAGGGCATGATCTAGGAAACACAACTATGGCAGAGATATGCATGTAGATGTTAGGAAGATCAGATCTTGCAAGATCTGATTGGATTTGGTATGTCTCAAAGATAGTGAAGAAACCCTAACCACCTGAGTTTTGAATTGGTGTTTGGTGGGAAATCTGGGCTATAAGTAAAAAGGCCTAAGAGATTGTTTGTTGTTGCTGAATAGAGTGTATATTGTATCATTGTGAAGTTGTAGACTTCTGCAAGTAAAGATCGGCCAAGTGCTCAATGAGCAAGAGAGGGAGAGTAGACATGGTTGAAGCTTTCAACCAGTTGAAGAGAAGAACCAATAGTGACCACACTAGTAGAGTGTGAAACCGGTGATGTGCAGAGAGTGAGGTGCAGATCCATTAGAGTAGCAGCAGGTGCAGTGCAGGAAGAAGAGTGAGTCCGTAGAAAAGAGAAGTACTTCACCAATAGAGTAAGCCACTTGATTAGGTTGCAAGATTCACTTGTAACATGATAATAACTTATGTATTTGAAGTTTGCTTTGTGAACACTAAGTTGTAGCTCGGTGCAGGAGTTGGTGCTCCTTTGGTTGTAACCCATAAATCTAATAGGGGTTGTAGCTCCTTGGGTTGGTGCCCTAAAGTCAGGGGTTGAATCTCCTTGGGTCGGTGCCCTAAATCTGTGTAACTATGTTTAACCGTGAGGTTGGATTGGAGCAGTAGACTCCAGCAATATTTCTTATTGAGGTTTTTCCCACTTTGGGTTTTCCTCGTATATATACTGGTGTTATGTGATGTCTCCTTTGTGAGTGTGTGTATTTGAGTTAGTCTCATTACTAACCAGTAAGTCTGCACTTATGCCTAGTTGACAAACCAGTGTTTCTCTCTATAGTGAGCCAAATAGAAAAGTTTTGAGAACCACTAATTCACCCCCTCCCCCTCTCAGTGGTGCATTGTGTTTAACACAAATGTTATACCACCTTGTGATGTTTTGTTTACAGTGTGGGCCACATAGAATTAGGGTTTCATAAAGTTTTCAATAACATAGAAAATGAATGTCAACTCCAATGCTTGAATTTTGACTTTATCTATTTTCTAATGCTTGAAAGAAGATTGATTTCTTTCTTGCTTGAACTTGAATTCTTGATTGCTTGATGCCAAATTGAATTTAATGTGTGTGGATCAAATATCTATCAAAATGAGAGGGGCAGACCTTCTTTTATACTTTCTCAATAGATAAAAATTTAATTTTCTAACATGGGCTTACACAAAGCTAGAATTCTTGCTCACATTTCATGACTGTTAAGGGCGGCAAATTTAGGTCCTAATTGGGAGGACCAAGGCATTGGGCACTCTAGCCTAGAGGGGACCAAGGCATCACACCCTGGTCTTGCCCAATCAAAGACCTAATATGAGGGGTAGGATGATGTGTGTATTAAAAATGGTGATGAATATGCAGAACAAGAGAAAAAATAGGCCCATTTAAAGCCCAGAGCATGAATGCTAAAGTGAGGGCCCAAATGTAAACAAATTGTGAGGGAGTACAATTTAGGATGCTACACCTTCAAAACATTTGTAAAAATAAATCCAGATCAATATTCATGCATCCTAACAATGAAATTATCAACCCAACTTGAATCACACTCGAAGCTTAGTCACCGAGGATATTTAAACAAGAACTTTATTTGGTGACCCTTTCAAATTTTTCTATTCTCTCAAACAATATTTTCACCTCTCTCATGGATTGTGATTGACTTCCTCAAAAAAAAAAAAATCTCTAGCTAAACTTGCCATATAATATTATCCCAATTCTCTTTGTTCCTCACATTTGGATATGAATATTAGTTGAATAGTTGTCAGGTTATGTTTGGAAAGGAAAAAAATTGAGACAGTGGTCTTTCAAAAAATAATAGTTCTTGACATATTAAACATTCTAAATACTTGAAGGTAATGCTTTGCTCTGCTCTACAATTTCCCGCTCTGCAATTTTTTGAATTTCTTGTTATGCCTTTCATTTCTGTTGGGGAGGGCCAGTCCTCCCTGGATCCTGACCCCCCCGATTGTCCTATAGATTTGTTTAGATTTGGCTCTTATGTTGCACATCCAAGGAGATGGGTGGACTCCCTCAGTTGTTTCTTGAAATGAGGTCTTGCATGAGGCCCCCTACCTTGCGAAGCTTGCACTGGTGGCCCCCAACTTGGATTCCCCTAATAAGAACCCCAAGACTCAGGAGGTGGGTCCTTTGCCTGGGGAAGCTGAAGAGAACTCCTACAAAGGTGCCCTTGTTGGTAACTCTAAGTCAGAAATTTTGACGTTGCTACCAAAAGTCACTAATGGTGAGGAGGGCCCCGAGATTTGCCTCCCATATAGTATCATGGATAATATTACTTCCTCCCTTCACCTTTTCCTAGTAGGAAGATTCTTAGCCTTCAAACCCACTATATATATGGTCAAAAGATGGGGGGGCTGTAGATGGAAAATCAAAGGTAGTATCTTAGTCTCTATTATGCCTGGTGCACTCTTCCTTTTTAGATTTACTGCAGAAGAAGACTTAATCTATATTATGTCTAGTTCAAGGTCTTATGGTGAACATTGCCTTACTCTCTCTAAGTGGAAGCTGGGATTTGACCCAAGTATAGACCTCCTTAAACTGGTGCTGGTTTGGATCAGACTCTCGGGCCTCCCCCTAGAATTTTGGGATTATACCATTTTTAGGTGGATTGGTAACTCATTTGGTCGGTTTGTTGTTGTCGACAATGTGACAATGTAGAAGTCGAGACTTGTTTATGCTTGCCCTTGTGTGAATGTGGTTGTTAACAACCCACTCCCCAATTTCATTGCCCTTAAATCCAAATGGTGTAAATGGACACAACATATTGTCTATGAGAATGCCTCCCTATATTGTCAAAGATGTGGTAAACATGGTCATGTTATTGTAGACTGCTCGACCCCACAACCTCTGGAGGAAAAGCTAAAGGAGAAGTTGTCATCCCCGGGTATTTTTATTGGGGAGATAGCTGAGAATAGTAACCCCCCTAACCACCTAGCCTTTGACAACACTAAGGGTCAATTCGAGGACCTAATAGAAAAGGCAGGTTCTCAAGATACCTCTGAGGAGGGTTACCCCTGACTCCAAGAAGGCTCCTATCCCCTCGAGGAGATGCTTGGGCCCCAAGCCATATGAAGGAGAGATCCCCCAAGCAAAGATTGAACAAGAAGGTCTCAAAGTGGAGGTGAATATCATTGAGAAGAAAGGACTCAATATTTCCACTCCGCCAGCAATCGTGCATCTAATACCTAACTCAGTGGGAAGTTGTGGGAGGAATATCTAGAGCACTTGCACTAGGGCCTTACCTACCACTAGGATTGGTCTGGACCCAACCTCCTCTTCATCTATTACAAGATCCTCTGGGGATAGCACTACCCTATATATTGGTAGTTGCTCTACCCTGTCTTCGCTGACAGATAAGAAAAAGGGGCGATGGCAGGAACCAAAAAGAAAAACTAGAGGAAATAAGAAGGCGGATGTGGGAAACGACCCTAAACTAGGAAGACCCTCTGAGAGGACCCTCAGAACTAAGGTAATGGCAAGGTAAATTTCTAGTGGAAGGAAATTAACCCTGGAAACAACACAAAAGGGCAAGAAATGAAGTTCCTCTCATGGAACTTAAGGGGTTTAAATATCCCCCAAAAGCGGTATGCTCTTAAGCACTGCATACTCACCAATAGAGTCGATATTATCCTAATCTAGGAGGTGAAAATGAATTACCAAAAGTTTTCTACCTTTGTTGATAGTTTATGGCATGGTGTTGCCTTCCATTATGGAGAGGTGGAAGTTGCCTCAGGAGGAATTGCTACCCTTTGGAATAAGAGCAAGTTGGATGGTCTTGCGGTTGGCTCTTCTCACAACTTTATTTCCACCATATTCACTATGAATAACTTCTCTTGATTGTTTTTTAACATTTATGCTCCTAATACTAGACATGGTTGGGTCCTAATTTGGGAGGAAATCACTACCCTCCTAACTAACAATAAGGAGGACTTTTTTATGTTAGCTGGGGATTTCAACATCCCCCTTTATCCTTCTTAGAAGATAGGAGGTCTAACAAACTATAGTGAGAGAATGCTTGACTTTGCAGACTTCATAAAAAATAATGAGTTACTTGATCTTAACCTTCAAGGGAACCCTTTCACCTAGTCTAATAATAGAAAAGGCTCCAATCTAATTCAGGTCAGGCTGGACAGGTTTCTGATCTCTACCAAGTGGAACATTGGAATTAATTCCTCGCTCTTATCTCTCCTGCGCACTATCTCTAACAACTCCTCGATCCTCCTCTATTGGGTTGACAAGCTGACCTCCGGTCCCTCACCCTTCAGGTGTGAGATCATGTGACACTCCCATCTAGACTTCAAACAATGCATTTAAAATTGGTGGAACTCCCCTGTTCATAATTTCTAAAAAGTTGGAAATTATCAAAAGGGAGGTGAAAGCCTGGATTCTTTCTTCCTTTGGGGATATCTTTGAGAGAAAAAAGGAGCCTGAAACTAGTTTGGATCACCTCCAGAGGACCATTGCAGAGGGGACTTCCTCTATGGACACTACAGAGGAGGAGGGATGGAGACACAAATGGAAAGAAATCATGAATCTAGAAGAAATTTATTGGAAGCAAAGATCCAAGATCTAATGGTTAACTGAGGGGGATAGGAACACCTCCTTCTTTCATAGATCAACTTCAAAGCATAAAAGGAGGAACACTATCCATTCCATTCTCAATAACAGAAATGAGGAAGTAGTGGGGAATAATGAAATTGGCCAATGGGCTTCTCTTCACTTTGCTAATGCCTACTCGAATGGTAGGGTCAGGGAACCTACTAAGATTGGTGATAAACTCCTTAGTCTCATCCCTCAAGTTATGCATGAGGCTAATAATGAGTTGCTAATAAGCTGTGTGTCTGAAGAAGAAGTTAAAGAAGCGGTTTTTGCTATGGCTACCTTTAGGTCCCCTCGTCCTAATGACTTCCCCCCTTCTTTTTTCCAGGTATTTTGGGAAACTATGAAGTATGATCTAACTAAAGCTACCGAGGACTTCATTTGCACTAGTAAAATTCTAAAGAAGTTGAATAACACTTTCATTGTTTTGGTACCCAAAGTTCCTAATCTGAAACTCATGACTGACTATTGGCCTATCAGCCTATGTAACTCAGTCTATAAAATTTTCTCTAAAGTTGTTGTCAACAGACTCAAACCCCGCCTTGATAAATTCATCAGTCCCTCTCAAAGAGGCTTTGTTTTGGGCAAGCAGATTCTTGATGTTGTCATTACTACTTATGAGGTCATTTACTCCATGGAGAAAAGTCACAACCTAGGTATGGCTCTCAAACTTTACATCTCTAAGGCTTATGATAAAGTTAATTGGAAATTCATGTATGTGGTCCTTTCTAAGATGGGATTCCAGGGAAGATTTATCAATATTATCAGGGAGGTGTTGGAAAGTGTTCACTATTCAGTGATTGTCAATGGCACCCCCTCAGGCTTCTTTAAGGCTAGGAAGGGGCTAAGATATGGAGACCCTCTCTCACCTTATTTTTTCATTATTGTAGCTGAAGTATTGAGTAGGAATTTTTCCAGTCTAATCAGGACCAATAGAATCTCAGGGGTAAAGGTTGCTTCTGCACTCCTTCCTATGGTTATGCAATAATTTATGGATGATACCTTCCTTTTTAGCCTATCGTCTATGATTGAGGTTGAAGAATGGAAACATCTACTCAAAGAGTATGCCCTTGCCTCTGCTCAATTAATTAACTATTGCAAGAGAAAGGTTTATTTCATTAAAAAGATAGAATTCTCCAAGGTAAACATATTCAAATCCTTGGATATAGTGTTGTTGGTCTCCCTGATTCCTACTTGGCTCTCCCCCTCACTATCAAGGAGGTCACCTCCAACTTTTGGGAATTAATCCTAGAAAGAATGTAAAAGAAACTTGCTGGCTAGACTGGAAAGACTTTGAGTAGTGTGGGTAAACTCCAGCTCCTAGCGGCCTGTCTTCAAGGTGCTCCTATCTACTTTCTCTCTCTTTTCAACATTTCCAATTCTATGGCTGAGAAACTTGAGAGAATCCAAAGAAGCTTTCTATGGACAAGATTGAAGGAGAAGGCCAAAATCAAATTAGTCAACTGGGAGAAGGTGTGTAAACCAAAGGTCATGGGTGGCCTTGGGATTAGAAAAATCTATGATTTGAATAAGGCCTTGTTGATTAAAATTGGATGGATCCTTATGAAGGGAAAAACTAACTGAAGCATGATTATAAGGGCCAAGTACTTTAATAACACCCCCTTCCCCTCCCTCCTCTCTTCTAATGAGCTCCCTCCTGGGTATAAAATATGGAACAACTTTGTTATGAACAAGAAACTTCTCAAGTAGGGTCTAAAGTAGCAAGTTGCTAATGGTGAGAAAATTAGATTTTGGGAGGACAACTGGATTGGTGACAGACCCCCCTCTTAGTTCAGTTGCCTCATGGTCACTCTCAAGGATTCGATTGGCTACCTTGTGATAAACTACATCTCTCTCTCCTACTGTTGGTTAAGGCTTGTTGATAGTCTAGGAAATACCCCCAAATGGATTCATTTGGCTGAAGAGTTGCAATCCCTTCTTAAGGGGATCAAGATCCCCTGTTTCACTCACATTGATAAACTTGTTTGGACCATGAATTCCTCAGGGTATTTGAGTGTTAAATCATCCTATAATCTCTTGGTTGCCTCCTTTAATGATTGCTACAGCTAGAAAGAAGTTTGGAACTCTCAGCTCATCCCTAAAATTAACTTCTTCTAGTGGACGACCCTTCACGAGAAGATCCTTACTATTGACAATCTAAAGAGGATGGGATTTATGCTTGCCAACAAATGTGTTATGTGTAATTGTGTTGAGGAAAGCATAAATCACCTCTTTATTCATTTCCCCTTCACTTTTAGGGTTTGGTACAAAGTTCTATAGAAATTTAATTTGGCTTGGACATTCTTGGAAGACTTCCAACAATTTATTAGTAATTGGAAGAGCCCCTCTACACACCTGTGAGTCAGACTTTTTTGGAGACTCATTCCTCCCCACATCTCTTGGCATATCTAAAATGAAAGATTAATAGGATATTCTATGACACCAGCAACTCGGTTGACACAATGACTAACATAGTTGAGAGATACCTCAAGGAGAACACCCTCATCAGCAAGTGGAAAACTCTGCAATCTATCCCTATCGCTTTGGATCGGAGGTGGATTAAAACTTGGAATTTTCTAGATCCCCCCTAGCTCAAGCTCAATTTTGATGGTGCTGCTCATAGTGGTTTAGCGGCAGGGCCCGAAAGTATCAGGGACAGCTTGGGCAACCTGGCTTTGGCAAATGCAAGAAATTTTGACTCTGTCTTAAGCAACATGGTTGAATCCCTTGCTCTATTTTAGGGGCTTAAGCTGGCTCTTAGCACCAATATAAAAATAATGATCATTTAAGGGGACTCTAAACTGATTATTGAGGCCATTAAAGGCATTTTAGGGATCATCTCAAGGATCAATAATGTCATCAAGGACATCTGGTCCATGATTGTCTAGCTAGAGGAATTTTAAATTCAGCATATCTTTAGAGAGGGGAATGTAGTGGTGGACTCACTGACTAAAACAAGGATGGAGATAAGAAGTATGAGGTGCAAGAGGCACCTAGATTGTCTCACTGACAAGCAGAAGGACCTTATTGGGAAAGAACAAATCGCCTCTATCCATCAATGAAGTGCCACTTTCTTTTCCTCAATAGGTTGCTTTGGGCTGGCTGCTATGCTACGCTGCTGGCAGGAAATGTAAATTCAAATTGGGTAGGCTTTGCCATGTTGGCTTCTCATGGTCCCCACCTTCTCTGCTAGATATTGACTTGGTTGGCCATGTATTTCTGCATCACCAATGGGTGGGAGTGCCAACTTTTGATCATTAATCACAGCAAGGATTCTAATTATTACCTTAACTAGAAACTTAGAACTCACCATAATGACAATCTTTGCAAGTTGACGGAGATCTCAAGAGGTGACCCTTCGCATGCTTCCTGGAGCTAGCAGATGCATGCCTTGGGAAACACCACCAAAAATAAGTATTACAACTTAAACAATATTTTGGCTAATTTCCAATTGTTTTCTATTAACTCCAACTCTGGTTTTCCCCTCTACATTTCTCTTTTTAGGTTTGCATTGTATCTCAACTTCACTCTCGAGGAAGCTATCATGGGAGGGGATTTAGTCTGGGTAGAACCAGACATTATTGATTACTTTTTTTGCAATGACCTGTGTGTCTGGATGTATGCTAAAGAAGGAGGAATCATCTCATTCATGAAAGCCACGAAGGGGTTCAACGAAAACCTCTCCATGCAATTTGTCAATAGTTGGAAGGACAGGAGGGTGGTCCTGGAGGATATTTCATTTGAAACCAGTGAGGAAGTTATCACCTAGGCTATAGGTCTCTCTCCTAAAGGTGGGAAATGCAATAAAACCAATAGGGTTGCAGGGGAAAACAACATGAACCACTTTTCCAAAAGAGCGAGGAACTGGCCAGAATGCATGGGGGTTTCAATAGGGAATGTTTACCCTACCCGTGGGATCAGGTTTACAAAATTATAATGAAATACTTCACCCTCGAGGGAAGGTATGGTATGTTCTACTATTATCACTTCACATTGCTCAATCACTTTCACAACCACGACACCATTTATTTTCCTTTCTTTCTGTTGCATGCTCTTAAGTCTACCATCAAAGATGTCCACAATTGTATGAGTGGAGAGGGTAATTTTACCATCCTCCACTAGGGGCTGATGTTTAGGCTTTACAATTTTCCCAAGGCCCTTTGCCCCACTAAACCTATCTCGGTTCAACCCACCCCCTAAAGGCTCTAAAAAAGGCCTCAAAAAGTCTTCAAAAAAGTTGATGACTCCTTGTCAATCCACTGACCAAGGCCCCCACTACCCCCTCAAAATTGGGGAAAAAAATAAAAGCAACCCTTCTACTATGAAACCCACCTCCAAGAAACCCAAAAAGGAGCCCAAAATCCTCCTTGTTGAGTATGATGTGGAGGAGGGTATCACCCCACGTAGATCCCATAGAAACAAACCCCATATGAAGCAAATTGTCATGAGAAATAATTATGCTAACGAAGAAGAGGATGATTATGAGAAAGCAGAAAGTGAGAAGGGGGAGGAAGAATTTGAGGCCACGGAGGGCTCATATTCCTCCAATTTGGGCACTAACATTCCTGAATCAAGGACCATCAAGGAGGATATCAAGAACACCTCCCCTCATTCTAACACTTCCCTGCCCCACACCTTTGAGGGGGATGGTAGACATTCTGATGACGGGAAGACTACTACTGAAGAAGGGGAGAAGGAAGAGGTGGTGCAGTGTTTGAGTTGCAGTGCTATCTTTGGAGATTTAAGTGGTGTTAAAAAAAAATTGTAGCACCTGGAGTCTTATGTCAACAAAATTGGGAAATTCATTGTCAAAGTGATTCACTCATTGGCTACCTCTCTGTGCTTGTTCCACTAGGATAAGGGTGATCCAGACAGGCTGGAAAGCGACACCACTAAGGAACTGTTTCAGTTCTTGGATGATTACTGGGTAGGGCTTATTCTCTCTAAGCACATGGGTGCTGATAATTAGGCTATATGGCTAGTTCTTTTCCTTTTTTCTATAGTTTTGGTCACTGGATTGCCTGGTTCCATGGTAATATTGCTACTATTAACAATTTTTATAATACTGACATTATGATGGTTTACTACTGTAATGGCACTTGTTGGATGAGATTGGTTTCGATCTCAATTTATCAAATAACAACAGACAATTTTTGTTTTTGATTACTAGAGTAGGGATTGGTTGACTGCCGCTTGTCTATGGTGTGTGTGCTGGTAGTTCTTTTTTCTATTTCTTTCGGGTCAACCCCCGGTTTTGTCTGCTTTATAATAAAAAATAATAGTTCTTGACCTATGAGAAGTTTTACAAGGAATAAACCAAAGTAATAGACATTTATTTTATCAGTAAGCATGCCCATGCCGAAATATTAGGGATCCATGTAACCATAGATGCACACTATATCAATATTGCAAAATGTATCATTTTTACCTAGTAGTTGAGATATCCCAAAATCTATAGTTTTTAGAGTGATAGTAATGTCAAGAAGAATATTAGATGGTTTAACATCTCAATGAATATTAATATGATATAATTCTAAATTCAAATACGCCAAAGCATGTACACTATTCGTCAATCTATGGGCATATTTTATAATATAAATGAGAGGATTGCAACTAATGAGAAACTATTCCCCCCTTAGTGAATTCATATACTTAAAAAGGAGGTCATGTTTTTAGGCAATACTCCACCAAGTTCACCATGTTTTTTTAAATCACAATTTCATTGGTAAGCTATTTCATGGATGCTTGCTTTCTACTACAATGGGAGATTGTTCAGAACTTTTTAATAGCCATGGATGTATTATTTGAGATAATGCCTTTTTATAATACTCTTGACCACTACTTCCCAGCTTTAGGTATTTCAAATAACCTTTAAAGGTCCTCCTAAGGTTATACTTAAAAAAAATCCTAAAAAATTAATCTACTTCATTTTTTTTGCCTTAGATGTCATGATTTTCTTTAGAAAAAAGCCTCTATTGCATTGAAAGCTCTCATTACTTGCATATTTTTTGTGAAGTATTCTTATCCACTAGATAAATCTACACACTCCTAAAGAAACTCTGATGAATGCAAAGATAAATCTTGCCACATACCAAACAAAGGTTTTGATTGATAATGAAAGCGAAAAAATTAAATATTAAAAAAAGAATTAAAAAATTACATGCTACACATAATCACCAATAGCTACAACTATGACAATTTTATTTCAGCTTTCAAACTTGCAAATAAAACTGTCATGTTTATTTGAGATTTCCAACTTGCAAATAAAAACCTCATGCTTTATTTGAGCTTTTGGACTTGCAAATAAAACTCACATGATATATTTGATCTTTTGGGCTCATAAATGAAACCCTCATATTTGTAATTATAGGTAATTATGCAACACATCTAAAATCAGCAATGCAATATTTCTTAATATTAAAAATTTCTAACTTGCACAGTTAATAAGAAGCCCTATTTGGTGTGTGGTTGGGCTCTATTTTGAATTCATTAGAGTTTCTTTTGGATCATGTAGATTTATCAGGTGGCTAGGAATGCATCAATATTAACATGTGATAGATGACTCTTTCGCTACATAAAATCCTAGCAAAAAAGGGAAAATAAATGGAGGAAAATTTTTCGATGATTTTTTCTAAAGATGAACTCAAGAAGGTTTCCCAAAATTATTTAGAAGGATTGAATATAGGAACTAGTTGTTAAAGCATGGTATACAAAGGCAACCTTTCAAATAATACACCTATGGTTATTTGAAGGTTTAGGGTATTTCCCATTTATGTAGAAAGCTAAGAATCCATGTAATTTTTTATTAATAAAAAACTAGGAATCCATGTATTTTTTTATTAATAAAATCAAGATTCTCTCATTTCTTAATCATAAAAATGTGGTGGACTAGGTTAGATGTCACCTACAAACACAATATCCTCTTCTAGTTTACAAATTCTTTGATGGGGGAACAATTTCTCATCAACTCTACTCCTCTAATTCATATTGATAGTGTTTCCTAAAATAGTAATGGGTATTATTGATGATTTAGCATACCGGCATTCACAATTAGATCACACCAGTATTCACCAAGACATAAAATTATATAATATTCTTTTAAACAGTAATATCACCCCAAACTATGCAAATTTTGGAATATCCCTACCACTAGTTGGGAATAATACACACCTCAACACCAGTATATTGGTCGTGCCTATATATATATATTTTTAAATACTTTGGCATGAGTGTGCCTAATGATAAAAGAAACATCTACAACTTTGGCATATTCCTAACAAATCTTCTCATTGGTTGAGAACCACTATCTCATTGAAGACCTCAATAGGTTAATATCTTTCTCAATTTTTTATTTCCAAATCCAAAAATTGTTCGATCAATATTTTATATCCAAATGTAAATAATGAAGAGAACCAAGATTAAATAATTATTGTGGCATATTTAGCTAGAAAATATCTTTTTCCAGAACAAATTGGAAGACCATCCATGAGATAGGTGAAGATTGAGATTGAGAGAATAGAAGACGTTGCATAAACTTCATGTTTAAATATCCTCAATGACCAAGCTTCAAGTGTGATTAAAACTGGTTTGAGAAATTCACTGTTATGATGCATGAATGCTAATCTAAAATTATTTTTACATATATTTTAAAGGTAAATCTATAATCTATTAAGATTTAATAACCATAAATTTTAAAAGTACATCTATACTGTAAATTTACTTTAACACATATTTTGAAGGCATGTTTGTAGTCTATTAAGTTTCCATTAAGGTAAAACATAAATTTTGTACAATTTTTATTATTACAAGCATCATACACTTCCTAAATGCCATTGGAAAAATATTAGATAGTTTGAAGCCATTCTTGAGTTGCCAATCATTGAAGGTGATGCAAAACTATTTGTTGTATGTTTCTAAGGTATGTTATTCAAATATATTGTATACACTAGCAAACTTGTTCTATACCACCTTCCATCATAGTAATATTTTATGGCTTACGGTTTATAAGTGAAGTTGAACTATGAATAATATTTCATGTTCTAGAGTTATACAAGCTAAGCTTCAACCTACTAGAATATAGTAGATACATAATGATCACAATGACAATTCATAGTTATAGTGATGCTCTAGATGCATACATCACAATATTGTACTGTGTGCTAGCTCCATTAAGAACGTGGATGTTCACTAGAGTCAATTGCAACACATAGAATGTCCTTAGTCCCTTAGTAATGTGTGATCTTTAAGACCTAGATAGCTACACTTTTGATAGATGGTTTTACATGTGATTGACTTGTGAAATGTTTCTAAATATATTTGAATGATAATCACAACTTGAATACATGTACATATATTAATTATTTGATTCATTCTAAGTGGATTTGTAATAGTGTGAAGAGTGAGGTTGATGTACAACTATGTTGGCAATGATGCTAAATGAGTACAAAGATAATTGTCGAAAGACTTGTCCAAACTATCTACTTGATTATTGTACAATTTCACTTGAATATCTTATGTACAATGTTGAAATATTCTAAACTTTATTAGATTAGGAAGAAGATGACTATTTACCTTGAAGGTTTGCATTACATACCTTGTATATTTTATTTGTGATTTATTCCTCACATGCTTTGTTGGTGCTCAAATATTGGATTACGTGATTGGGATTTCCTATAGGTTATTGTCTGCAAATGTAATTGGAGATTGGTGTATTTTGTATGTTGGTGCCTTTTTCGTATTGTAAGTTCTTTTGTTATATATTTTTTGAGGTTGCATTTTGGTAGTAGAACCAAATAGTTATTCTCATCACAGTTTTTCTCTTCTATGTTTCCACATAAATCTAGCATTCATCTGTGTGGGTGTTTGTTTATGATAATTATTTGATAATTTACTTCATAATTAAGGAAAGACTAGTAAATGTTAGTAATGTGACATTAGCATATACTCATTAAACCCATAAGTATATCTACAATCTTTATCATTGGTATCATAGCTAAGCTCCTTGGAACAAGCTTGACAACTTGAAGTATGTCTAAAATGGCACTCTTAGTTGCTCAAGAAGGTATTTCTTCAAAAAAGAAACTTCTATTTGATGGATCCAATCATACCTTATGGAGTGTATGGATGGAAGCCTATTTGATGGCCTTAGGATGTGATGTTTGAAAAGTAGTTGTGGATGGCTATGAAATACCTAATAATACCCCAATAGATCAAGCTACAAAGAAAGCTTGTGAGAATAACTCCAAGGAAAGAAATGGTATCTTATATGGTTCATCTAACTCTATTATTTTAAAGACATTGTAGAAGTATAAAGGAGTTAATGCATAAATTGCACAATATTTATGAAGGATATGACAAGGTCAAACAAGAAAAGATTTAGACCTATAAATGTTTATTTAAAAGTATAAAAATGAAAATAAGAAGAAAGAAATGGTATCTTTCTATTTTAGGTTGATGAAATAGTCAATGTACCATTATAAGACTCACTAGAGAGTTGAAAGATGTCGTGACTTTAAAAAATATACCTAGATCTCTTTGCCTAATGCTTCTACAATTAAAAAAGTTTGAATACACTTACTATGGATGAGTTAGATGTAATTATAATTGATAATGAGATGAGGATTAATAATGACAAATGGTCAGGGAGGTGTCATTCAAAGTGTCCAAGAAGCAAGAAGACAAAATTTGATGATGAAACAAATATAGAAGTAGAAAACTTTGTCAAAACATTGTAGAGAGGTTTCAAAAAATACAAAGGTAAAATACCCTTTAAATGTTTAAATTGTGTTGAAGTAAGACATCTCATAACTAAATTTCCACATAGAGATTCTGATAATGAATATTTAAAAAATTGTATATCTTCACACTTGAAGTAAAAAATTAATACATTTGAGAATATTATAGAGCAACTTAATAATCATGCACAAACACAAAGACACACTCATTCACAAATTGGTTCCCAAATAACTTGATCCACATAATTTAACCCCACCAACATATCATAATGTAATTTTAATTAATTCATACATGATAATTAAAGAATGTAGTTTAATCAAATTAGATTGTTAACCATTCAAGGCTATCATTTCACCATTTAAAATTTGAATTAAATAAAATCTCCAATGCTCATGTATCTTAATTTTTTTCAAAATACACTCATCCATTATTTAACCTAAAAAATTTAATTCCATTTCCTGATTTTCTTGATATTATTAATCGACTTAGCCCTCATAGTATTGTATTTGTCCTATACATAAAACAATCTAATTTAACCATCAGGTATACAAGTTACTAGGATACAAATGATCCAAATTAGACATGCATAAACTTTATATTGAAAAATTTAAATATTCCAAAATTGGTTAGTTATAGAGACATATTAAACATATCAACCTCTAAATCAAAGCTTTGATAAAAACTACAATATCAAAAAATAAGGTTCTTAGAGATCTAACTCAATATTCGCTTTGTAAGAACATTCATAGATTTAGGTCAAATAGTGTTATTCTAAAACAAGGGTCTTAATAAAATTATAGGTATTAGATGAACATGAATATTTAGTTCACCAATACAACTTGAATATTGATTTCAATTAGGATAACAATCCTTAGCATTTCCTCTAAGGTAGATGATAGTCAACAAATAGTGTTCAACATATTTTTAAACTATATTATAAAGATTGGATTACTAAAATGAGATGCCCTCTTACATTAATCTATATGATAATATACTAATAGGGTTATTTTGAGGTATTATTAACAAACAATTCATACCACAATTTCGTAGGAATTTAAAGAAGAATAATGCCATGTGAATCAAATTACCTCAATTTTTAGAGTTATCAAACATATTTATGATCATCGAATAAGATAAACAATAGGATTCAACCATTATCATAAAATTTTCTAGGAATACATGATAAGTCATCTACTTAACACTTTAAAACTTGTGAAAAAATTTAATGATATAAACCTAGAACCTCATATTAAGGAGTTCCTTCCTACTTAGAACAACCATATAGGTAATAGATTCATTCAATATTTTTCTATAATGTCTAAAAAATTTTAAGGAAACTAAAAAAAAATTAAAAAAATTGTTCAACTTTAGATCCTAGAATTAGCCTTAACACAACTATTTACATATGTTTTTATCATTATTCACTACTCCACTATACGCCAGGCTTAATAAAGATAAACTAAAAGGCCCATGGTTAATAGTATGTTCCCTTATCTACCTTCATATAAAAGTCTTATCATATACTAAGTCCTAGATATTACCATATTTACTTGTTACATTATTGTTCTATACTGACAATGAGGACAATACTTTCATGTTATACAAGAAAATTGATACCTATAAAAAATCCATTATCAAATCATCATTTATCTAGTTCATTCAAAAGAATAGGTTGCATATTTTCTAAAAAATCTTAATTCTTAATTCTCGTAAACTATACCACGAGGGAGGGATAACTTTATTTATTAACCATATATATACAAAACTCAAGGATCAAATGATGTACATCTTCTTGTGCTCTGTGAAGTGTACCTGTACCTACAACCACAATGCACTCAATAAATCATTACAAGCAATGGTTAGTAAATTGAAACAATGAAAGACAAAACCATAGCTAATCGACTTATTGCCTCCTAGTAAATGCGAGTATGAAAAATGCTCTCAGATCTGATTATGCATACTCCGGTGACTTGACACACTTAGATGGAGGATTTGAATGATGAACATGCATGATCTAGCATGATTAAGCTATATGAGTTCATGATTGATCTAGAAAATGAACTAAGATTTAAGCTAAAATTGAGCATGATAACATTGCTAAAATGATAAGCTATAAGCTAGATGCCTATAGTAACAATGTATGAATGATATGAAATTGGGATCCATATGATATAAAAAATTAGGACCCTTTGTGCTCCAAAATGAGGTCTATTTATAGGATTTTCCAAGGCTAGGGGTGATGTGGTAGGAATCAACAGTCAAGATTGATCTAAAGATATCAATGGTTAAATTGGAGGAGGTTGGCAAAGGGGTCTGGATTAAAGGGAACATCTATCATCTCTATGGTGACAAGTGTCAAGAGGTTCTAGAAGAGGTTGGATGAAAGGGAACACTTAGTGACAAGTGTCACAAGGTTCTAGAAGATGTTGAATGAAAGGGGACATGGTGGTAGGCAGAATGGGCTAGGTTTAGGAGTGGTTAGGTTTAGGCATGGTAGAAGTTAGGAGAATTGGGGGTAATTTGAATTTAAAATTCAAATAAGACTAATTTATTTCAACAACTCATAATTGATTTGTTTTAATTAATTAGGATTTAGAAGAAATGGTTTTGGATGGAGAATTAATTAATTTGAATTAATTAATCAAAGAGGATTATGAAATGAACCTATTAAATAAATCCTTAGATTTATCAATAAGTAGATGAAAATGGAGAAATTTAATCAAATTGTTTAGTGAATTTAATTAAATTGGGAAGGAGGATTAATTAAATAATTTCTTATTCAATTAATTATCTTCAGACCATTTTTAGGTGTATATATTTTGCCCCTCTTTGGAGCAAGGTGTGATGACGCATTGATTCAAAGAATAATCTCATTTTGATGTTGATATTGATTTGATAGGATGCCCCAACTCTTGATTGCTAAATTCTAGTATGATGATGCCCCCTCAAGAGATAAAATGAGATAATTGATCTTTGGAGTTTTGCGAGATTGATATCTTGATAGATTTGATTTGATTTCTGCAATTGTGGTTTGATGAAAATGTGAGTTCTTTGATTAGCTTGATTGTTTAGATTGGTGAGATTGAAAAATCTTGATTGATTAGATTGAGATTCAGTCTAGTTTCAGGAAGGATTCATCCTGTATAAGACAACGATGATCAAAGCATCTAGTTTCAGGAAGGATTCATCCTGTATAAGACATGATCAGAATGTCTGGTTTGAGGAAATGTCTGGTTTCAGGAAGGATACATCCTGTATAAGACATGAATCAGAATAAAATCATCTGGTTTCAGGAAGGATTCATCTTGTATAAGACATGATCGAATTGATTAGGTTTGATTGATTGATTTGATTTGATAAGGTTGATAGATAAACAACTGACAGTTTGTTGATATCAATTTGCTGAAATATTTGGATATGTTGATTATTGATGTTGTTGATAGAGATAGCATAAGATTTGGCTGGGTAGATAATATCATGAGAGAAATATGAGTCATTATTTTGATTGTGTATACACTTGTGATGATACTTTGATGATTCCTGTGATAGATTTAACCTTGGATAAAAGGAGCTTGTCAAAATCCCATGCAAGAATGAAATGCAAGCTAAATGCAATGGATGCAAAGCTATGATCAGACCAGTCACTAGATTTTTTGTGTTTTTGTCATCATTGAGCCTTTTGAAATGTGGGAAGTGAGTGCAAACATCCATGGTATAATTAAACCATGATGAACTGAGCACTGCTTTCCTTGATTTTGATATAGCAAGTTATCACAAGCATCAAGGTATAATTGAACTGTGATGACTTGAGTGTTTCTTGCGTAAAATAAATAGTATTAATCATTTCAATACGCAAATAAAAAATGTCTTCGATGATACTCTGCTTGATCATGTCGTGAGACAAATTTGCACATATTTATGATTAATTTACAGACAACAGACAAGAAAAATATCATGTTTCTTCCTTGTTCCTCTAGTCAAAGACATCCTAGAGTCACTCAGAAATTATGATAGAAAAAAGCAATATAGAAAAGTTGAACAATCATGTTAAAATCATTATGCTAAAAGATATATCATCCACTGAGAAGTGTGTGATGTGCTTAGATTGATTTCGTGATAGCTTGATAGTTGATAGTTTGATCTTGTGTTCAATGTTGGATTTGTCTCAGTTTTCACTTCATAAGAGTTGTCCAACTGTTGCTCTACCTGTTTGATTAAGCTCAAAATAATCAAGAATGTTTTTGCCCCCAAGCTAGGTGTAGGATTTTGCCTCGAGCTTAGAAATAAATTTGTTATGATATGCTCAATGATCCAAACCATGGTGAGAGACTCGCTGTGATGCCTGCATATGTACAAAGCTTCATGATGGATATGGATAGCGTTGATGGAAAATGAATGCAAGAACTAATAGATGGAAGAGCTAGCGGATAGATAGCGCCTGTTTGCCAGGTTTTCACCATCTGTTTTTATTGCACTTTTTCTGATATTTATTTTTTTTGTTGTTGGATTTTCTGCTTTTTCATTATTTTTTGATTTTTCTGATTTTTCAGTGTTTTTCATTTTTCTCAGACATAGAATTTCTTTAGATGCATGCTATTGATAGGTTCCTCAAGCTGATCTCTATCCTGTGTTGATAGCTGATATGCTCTTGATCCAAATACTATTGTGACCACAAACGGATCTAGCCAGTTTGGTTCAAATTTGCCTTTCTTTTCTCGATCTGCTTGATTGCATGGATTTTCCTTTAGCACTAGTTCTCTAACTTGAAAGATTCTTGGTTTAACCCTATGATTATAGCTCTGACACATTGTTTGTTGATATACCTTTAGATGATCAAAGGCATTTTGTCTTCATTCATAGATCAATTCTAACTCTTTTAGTCAAGATACTCTTTGTTCTTCATTTGAGATAAGACCTTTTAGTGATACACATAGAGAAGTTATCTCTACTTTGATTGGAAATATAGCTTCCAATCCATAGACTAGAGAGAAAGGTGTTGTAACTGTTGGTGTGCGGATACTGGTGTAGTAAGCCCATAGAGCATGGTTTAATTGGATATGCCAATCTTTCCCAGCATAGTTTACTATCTTTTTGAGGATTTTTAAGAATAGTTTTGTTAGATGCTTATGCCTATCCATTCCCCTATGGATAATATGGTGTGGAGAACCTATGTTGGATCTTGAATTTTTCACAAAGTTCTTGTACATCTTGATTCTTGAATGGTCACCCATTATTAGTGATAATGATCATTGGTATCCCATAGTGACAAATGATATAGTTCAAGATAAATGCAGCGATTTATTTTCCTGTGATTTTAATGAGAGGTGCGGCTTCAATCCATTTTGTGAAATATTCAATAGCTACCAGAATGAATTTGTGTCCATTAGATGAAGAGGGATTTATCTTTCCTACTAGATCAATACCCCATCGACAGAAAGGCCAAGATATTGCTAAAGTATGAAGTTCTTGTCCTGGTGCATGAATCAAGTTCCCATGGATCTAGCATTATTTGCATGTTCTTGCTATCTGAAGAGAATCTCGTTCCATAGTCGGCCAATAATAGCCCAAGCATATGAGTTTTTTTGAAAGGGTAAGACCACTTGAATGAGTGCCACAAATGCCATTATGGACTTCATGTAAGGCTTTCTCAGATTCTTCTTGTTCAAGACATCGTAAGAGAGTACTGTCTAGACCTTGTTTATATACGGTATCTGTGATGAGAGTAAAATTAGAGGATTGACAAATAAAATTCCTCTTTTGGTTCTTTGATAAGTCGAGAGGTAAGATATTATCTTTTAGGTATGTGTAAGTTTGGCCATAGTGGGAGGAATCATGTCCAATAAGTTGACAGATGGTTTGGGAATCAGGACAATTAAAGGCGAGATGAAATAACTCTTCAACCAGGAATTCATAACATTGTTGATTTTCCTGTGTCTGCAATAGAGAAGCAAGTGCAGCCATGTCATATGTTGCTTTGTTGACATTTCTAGGGATCTACTCAAAAGTTATTTCTGCAAAGTACTTCTTGATATCATCCACAATCCTCGCCGATCAACAAAGTATTGTTGAAATGTGGCGACTGATCAACAAAGTACTATACACTCAGCACGTATCCTTGTCGGGGTCTGGGGTTGGGCTGGGCCCTGGGTAGTGGTTTGGGGGTGGCATCGCCCAAGAAAAGCGGGGGTTTAGGGGTGACAGCCCTCGAGAAATTTTTTTTTGCCATTTTTTCATTGATGAAAACTGACATTGTAATAAAACCCTAAAAAAGCCGACTTTGTTTATTGCCTTAAAAACACATGTTATAAGCAGCTAGGATGCTTAAGGCATTGTAAGGTTGATGTACTATTTTTGCTGGATAATAAGAAAGATTGGATGGCTGTGTATGGTAGATGTAACCCATTCTGGGTGAACCACATTAAATCTTTGTGTTATCTATGTCTTGTTTTATTTCTTTATCTTTTTTATTTAAATCTCCATATAATTGTTAGTTCATATTGGCTTCGGATCTACTTGAAACCCTAACAATTGGTATCAGAGCGAGGTTTTTTGTAAATTGGTAGGACTTTCAGATTTGAGTGGGAGCAATGGAGGATTCCAAATTCAAAGTCAAAAAGTGTAATGGCCAAAATTATTAGTTATGGAAAATGCAGATGGAGGATTACCTGTATCAAAAGGATTTGTGGCGGCCATTGGAAGGAAAGGAAAAGAAACCAACCACAATATCAAATGAAGAGTGGGACATTTTAGATAGAAAGGCACTGGGATCCATTTGATTGTGCCTTGCGTTATCTGTAGCATTCAATATAACAGAAGCAAAAATGATTGTAGATTTGACGGCAACATTGGCTAAGTTGTATGAGAAACCTTCGGCTTTGAATAAGGTATTTCTTATGAAGCATTTGTTTAATTTGAAAATGAGTGAGGGAGGATCTATAGCAGAGCACTTAAATGAATTTAATACAATTACCAGTCAATTGTCTTTGGTAAAAATTACCTTTACAAAAGAGGTTAGGGCTCTCTTGATTTTATGTTCTTTGCTAGAAAGCTGGAATAGCTTGGTTATGGCTGTAAGTAACTCTATCTTTGATAAAAATGCTTTGGTATTTGATGATATTATTGGTGTTATCCTAAGCGAGGAAATGCGAAGGAAAAGCATAGGTGAGACTTGAACATCATCGGGTAGTGTTTTGAATGTGGAGAATAGAGGAAGATCAAAGAAAAGAGGAAAAGGCCCTAGGAATAAGAAGTTGTGAGGGAAGTCAAAGAAAGGATGCTCTCAATCTAGAGGAAAGAAAGATTGCTGGTACTGTGGAAAGCCTAGTCATCTAAAGAAAGACTGTTGGTCTCAAAAAAACAAAGAAGGAGACAAAAATGTAAATGATAGTAAGGAAGCTAATATTGCAAGTAATACTTTACAAGATGCTTTAATCTTATGTTTCGATAATGTTAATGATTCTTGGGTAATAGATTCTGGGGCTTCATTTCATGCTACATCCCATAGAAAATATTTTCTAGATTATGTTCAAGGTGATTTTGGACAGGTATATTTGGGTGATGATGAGCCCTATCAAATTGTTGGAAAAGGAAAGATAAAGATCAAGTTGCAGAATGGTAATGACTAGTTTCTGTAGGAGGTAAGACATGTTCCTAATTTAAGAAGAAATTTAATTTCTGCAGGGCAACTAGGTAGTGAAGGTTGCATAGTTACCTTCTCAAACAGTATGTGGAAGGTCACTAAAGGATCATTAGTAATAGCTAAAGGTGTGAAGGTAGGCACATTATATCTGTGTACTGGTAACACTTACTCTACCTTAGCTGCTACAGATAAAGTTACTGAAGGGACAACAACAATAAATGTTGCAAGAACAGATTTGATAATGTGGCACCATAGGCTTGGGCACATGAGTGAGAAAGGGATGAAAATCATTCACTCCAAAAATCTATTGCCAGGACTAAAGAAGATTGATTTAGAGTTTTATGAAAACTGTGTTTATGGTAAACAGAAAAGAGTCAGATTTCTCAAGGTTGGGAAAGAGAAGAAGAGTGAGAAGTTAGAGCTTGTACATTCAGATGTATGGGGACCGACTCAAGTATCATCTCTTGGTGGCTCTTGTTATTATGTTATTTTTATTGATGACTCAACTAGAGAAACATGGGTATATTTCCTAAAACAAAAATCAGACATTTTTGAAACTTTTAAGAAATGGAAAGCTTTGGTTGAGAATGAGACAGGAAAAAAGTTGAAGTGTCTCAGATCGGATAATGGAGGTGAGTATTGCAGCAAAGCATTTGAAGATTACTATTCCTTAAATAGGATTCAAAAGTAGAAGAAAGTTCCAGGAACTCCATAGGAAAATGGTGTGTTAGAGAGAATGAATAGGACCATCATGGAACATGCGAGGAGCATGAGATTGCATGCTGGATTGCCCTTACATTTTTGGGCAGATGTTGTACATACTGCTGTCTATTTGATAAATAAAGGACCTTAAACCCCTTTGGATGGTGGTATTCTAGAAGAGGCATGGACTGGTAAAAAAGGTAAATTATTATTTTCTAAAAACTTTTGGTTGCGAAGCTTTTGTCCATGTTGATAAAGAAAATAGAACCAAGCTTGATGCTAAATCTCAGAAATGTACCTTCATTGGATATGGGATAGATGAATATGGCTATCGGTTATGGGGTTTTGAAAATAAGAAAAAAATTAGAAGTAGAGATGTTATATTCAATGAGAAGGTTATGTATAAAGAAGAGATGCAGGAAAAGAAGCATGAACATGACAAACAAGAATATGTGATGTTGGATGAGATTCCTACAAATGAAATGCCACAGGATGCTCAGCAATAATAGATTGTCCCACAAACTCATGCAAGTGTTAGACATTCTACGAGGACAAGTAGACCCCCTGAAAGATTTTATCCTTCTTTGTATTCTATTTTATTAACGGATTTTGGTGAACTAGAAGAATATGAAGAAGCAATGCAGGTGGATGCCACACAACAATGGCAGCTAGGCATGAAAGAGGAGATGGACTCCTTGATGAAAAATAAGACTTGGGACTTAGTCCCTTTACCTGCAGAAAAAAGAGTCTTGCCTAACAAATGGGTTTATCGGCTGAAGGAGGAGGAAGTAGGTCAAAAAAGATATAAGGCCAGACTTGTGGTAAAAGGTTTTGCACAGAAAAAGGGTATAGATTATGATGAAATATTTTTTCCAGTTGTAAAAATGACTTCAATTAGAACTGTACTTAGTCTTGTGGCTGCAAATTATTTACATCTTGAACAATTAGATGTCAAAACAGCTTTTCTCTATGGAGATTTGGAGGAGGAAATTTACATGTTGCAACCACAAAGATATGAGGTCAAAGGTAAGGAGAACTTGGTGTGCAGGTTGAAGAAAAGTCTGTATGGCCTAAAGAAAGCACCTCGACAATGGTATTTAAAATTTGATAGTTTCATGGCTGAACACGGTTATCATAGATGTCATTCTGATCATTGTGTATATTTTAAGAGATTTGATAATGGCAATTATATTATCCTATTGCTTTATGTTAATGACATGCTTGTTGCTAGGTCTAACATGCAACATATAAATCATCTTAAACAAAAATTAGCTAGGTCATTTGCTATTAAGGATTTGGGTGTAGCTAAGCAAATTCTTGGTATGAGGATTACATGGGACAGGAAAAATAGAACCTTGAATTTGTCCCAAAGTGAGTATATAAAGAAGGTGTTAAAAAGATTTAACATGCAGGATGCAAAAGCAGTTAGTACACCTTTGGAAAGTGATTTCAAATTGACTAAGGAGATGTGCCCAAAGGCACAGGAAGAGGTTAATAAAATGTCTAACATCTCATATTCATCAGCTGTTCGTAGTCTGATGTATGCAATGGTATGCACAAGGCTAGATATTGCACATGCAGTGGGAGTTGTGAGTAGGTTTATGAGTAATCCAGGTATGGAACATTGGAATGCTATGAAATGGATTCTTTGGTATTTGAAAGGAACTACTACGAAGGCATTATGTTAACTTTGATCTGGCAGGTGATATTGATTCTTAGAGGAGTACTACAGGGTATGTTTTTACTATAGGGGGAACTGCAGTCAGTTGGATTTCTAGGCTACAAAAGGTTGTTGCACTTTCAACCACTGAAGCTGATTATGTTGCTGCTACAGAAGCTAGCAAAGAGATGATTTGGTTGCAATGTTTTCTAAAGGAATTGGGTCAGACACAAGAGGATAGCCCATTGTATACTGATAGCTAGAGTACCATTCATCTTGCAAAAAACTCTATTTTTCATTCAAGGACAAAGCACATTTAGCTCAGTTACCACTTCATCTGGATTGTTTTGGAGGAGGGTTAGTTATGGCTTGAGAAGATTCACACAAGTGAGAATCCTACTGATATGTTCACGAAGGCAGTTCCATAGGAGAAGCTGATTTCTTCATCAGTTTCTGTTGGTTTTCTTGATTGATAATTGTGGAATTTATACCAGTCAAGTCCTAGTGTTTTATCCAGTGGATGTTGCATGTATAGTGATCTCATGTAATATCAGTCTCCAAGTGGGAGATTGTTCGGTGTGGAGCCTAATCAGTCTCCAAGTGGGAGATTGTTGAAATGTGGTGACTGATCAGCAAAGTACTGTACACTTAGCACATATCCTCACCGAGGTCTGAGGCCGGGCCGAGCCCCAAGCAGGGGTTTGGGGGCGGCAGCCCCCAAGAAAAGCGGGTGTGCCACCCCCGAGAAAAAAATTTTTGCCATTTTTTCGTTGATGAAAACTGACATTGTAACAAAACCCTAAAAAAGTTGACTTTGTTTGTTGCCCTAAAAATGCATGTTATAAGTAGTTGGGATGCTTAAGGCATTGTAAGGTTGATGTACTATTTTTGCTAGATAATAAGAAAGATTGGACGACTGTGTATGGTGGACGTAACCCATTCTAGGTGAACCACGTTAAATCTCTGTGTTATCTGTGTCTTGTTTTATTTCTTTATCTTTTGTGTTTAAATCTGCATATAATTGTTAGTTCATATTTGCTTCGGATCTGCTTGAAACCCTAATAGTTTGGGAATAAGGACAATTAAATGTAGGATGAAATAACTCTTCAACCAGGAATTCATAACATTGTTGATTTTCCTGTGTCTGCAATAGAGAAGCAAGTGTAGCCATGGCATCTACTGCTTTGTTGACATTTCTAGGGATCTACTCAAAAGTTATTTCTGCAATGTACTTCTTGATATCATCCACAATCCTTTTGTAAGGCATGAGTTTGTCATCTTTTGTTTGATAGTCATCATTGATTTGATTAATGATGAGCTGAGAGTCTCCAAAGACTTGAAGTTGTTTAATATTCCATTCTACAACCATTTTGATAAATAGAATGCCTGCTTTTGATTTATGTTGTGTGTATGAACCATTATTGATGCTTTCTCTTGATCCATGTTGTGTTCCATTATTTATGCTTGCTCCTAGACTGATATTCAGGTGATGTATTGTAAGATATGGATCGAACCTTGGAACGTCTGTATATGAATAAGTGAAGTTGATTTGCCTCCTTTTGATTGGTTTCAAATATCTTTGCGTTGCTGGTTCTGATAAAGAAGTTGCTAGATATAGATCAGTTGTGCCAATGATAATTATCTCTGCTGGTGCTATCATGATAGATGACTTCTCTTGATAAAATTCCGGTAAGGTGTCAAATCTCCCATCTTTCGGTGCCTTGAGGAGGTTTTCAGCATTAGATGCATCCTTTATTTTTACTTTTTCTCAATCTAATGTTGCCAATAAATGGTTTTTAGCATTAGACTTGATATTGTTTTCTTGATTTTCACTTTTGTGACTAGGAGATTTAACACCCATTTGACTTGCAGATACATTAGCAGAATCCCTGGTGAAAGTTGTTTCGGGTTTGATTTCATCAAGATATAAGGATATGGCATGGTCATTAGGTAAGGTATCAATGTCAGGATGTTCTTCATTTTCCCATTCCATAGGTTCAGGATAACTTAAGGATAAAGGATCTTCAGATTGAATAGTTTCAAAGATATTAGGGGTCATGATAGAGATAATAGAGCTTTCGATATGTATACCGATGTCTAGAATGGTACTCTCATCAGAATGACCTCATATAAGAAAATCCTGATCATCCTCAGTTAAGTCCATGTCAGTCAAATGTGATTCTGGTTCAAATAGGCTAGTTCCTAACGTTTGTTCTGCATATGCATGAACTACATCAACTGCTATATCTACTTCTTCATCCTTTTCAATTTGACGTTGTTCTTGTTTGTTTTTCCATGATAGAAAATATTCTCTAGTCCCTTGATCGCTTAGCTACATTTGTTTTTCAATGTTTGACAAAATTTATTCAAATGATTGTTCCTTGGATTGTGTGCTTGAACATGTTGCCTCTTTGTTATGTGGAATGATGACCTCTTGCACTGATTTCAGATTACTACAACACTGCAATGGATTTAAGACTGCCGATATTTTGATTTCCTGCCCATTGTAGGCAAACTTTAAGCATTGATGATGTGTTGATGGAGTAGTCTGTATGTCTTGTATCCATGGTCTTCAAAGGAGTATATTGTATGGTAGGTCCAAGTCTAGAACTTGGCATGTTGTATCTTTCTGTAGAGGTCCTACCTTGATAGGTAACATCACAATTCCCTTGGAGGAATGTTCTTCTTCACCACATGCTTTGATTTTGATTTTTTTTAGGGGATCAATTGCATCTTCTGAGTATCCTAGAGCACGGACAAGACTTAAAGAGAAAATGTTTGAGCTAGCTCCCTCATCTATTAGGACACATTTAACAAGCGTTCTATGAATGAGGACTTCAATTTCCAAGGAAGCGCTATGGGGATGCTACAATGAATCAATGTTACGATATGCAGGAGATGAGCTTTGAATAGGATCCTCTGAAATAGGTTTGATGACAATCATGGATATCTCTTGGGAAACTTCAGCTTTGGGTTCATTCTTTGGTAATGATACTATGGAAGGTTCTTGCAAGCTTTCAAGAGGTGTAGGAATAGATGCCTTTGGAGATTCAATTTTCTTATGGATGGATGGATCATTGTTAGACATGGGTGCATGATTTTGATCTATCTTAGCCAAACCCTTTAGGGATGTCTTTAAGAGTTTCATAAATGAGCCCCTTTTCTTTTGAGTTGTGTTGAATCCTTGTGAGGTTTTAACATAGTTGGATTTTGACTTTGGATTTGTTTGGTTTCTCTGATAGGTTGATTTATCCTGTTTTCTTCTTGTGTTTTGCTTTGATATGTCATGTTGTTATAATTTGCAACTATTTCCAATATTTAAATGATCTTATGTCTCTGCATTTTGATTATAATAGGCATTGTGTTTGATAATGTGCTATGATTGGATTGTCTAAAAGGTTGTTTTGATAAATGATCGATTGTCAATATCAAAGGTATAGAGCGATATGACACAAAAAGGATTCAAGTGTTTAAAGGTTTGCAAGTTTTCTGATCTTCAATTTTGAGAGTGCAATGGTTATTTTGATAAGAACCAAGTCCAGTAGGATGACCTATCCTACGATGTGGGACAAGGTTACCCTGACCAAATGTTTCAGTTTCATGATAAAGGATGATTGATCCTGATGAGAAACTATGTTTACGTGATCAATTTATCAAATAAGGTGATAATGCACTTTGAGATGGTTTAGATTTTGAACTTGTTGGGGGTAACAACTTGAAAGTCTCGATGTGTTTATGTTTCTAGAATATAATTTTGATAGGTTGATAATTTGATCAAGCGGACCAAAAAGATAGTCTAAGCACAGTGACAGATAATAGGTGTTTTGATTTACTACAAATTGATTTAAGCAAACTGACAGACCTGAGAGTATCATGCAAAGTTTTGTATGACATAAGATTCAGCTTAGGACGGCATAATAGAGTTTTTCATATAAACAGCAGCAACTTGTACAACTTGGGATTATAGACTATACAACAAAATGATTATCTCATATGACACAGGATAGCAAATAGTATGACAAATGATTTTATGCCAGTTAACTCATATGACAAAGATTATGACTTGGGCTATAGAGAATTAAAGCTCATACGATAGGTTGTAGAGAATGATAAAAAGTGCTTGTTTTTCTGATTTTGATCTTTGAATTTTGATGATGGTTTCCAGTTTTTAGGTGTTTGATTTTCTCATTTAGGGATGAATACATAGAAAACACATGATGTGATACATGACTCTCAATCAAGCTAAACCCTAAGGAAGTTGGCTAAGAATGAAAACCTTTGCTTGCTGACTTAGGTACACACCCAATAGCTAATCAGAACACGTCTACTGAGTCTCACGCAATGGATTCTCAATGCCGTATTATCTGACTCCAAATGCTAATGGGGGCATGATATGGCAAGTGTCTTGGGAGAGTTACTATCTCTCTTGTACAAAGATTATCACCCTTTTGGAGGTGAATCAAGTAGCTTCTATGTTAACCGACACTAGTAAGGGATCCATTCGGTGCATTGGGGTATAATACTCAATTAAGAGGTCTCCCATCCTTGAAAACCAAGGTTTGCTATACCTGAAGGTATGGAGGAGAGCTATTCCTGAGCACTGTCGTGGACTTGATTTTCATCAAATCCCATTTATTTTATAGTGGGTTGGATTACTTGGCGTTAGTCATTCCCACTTAGGTCGTTCCCCTCTCACTGGCCTTAATGGCTAAGAGTTATTACTCCTCAGGAGGGAAGGCCTGCTAAAGAGATGCACTAATGAAAGAAAAAGATGAGTCTAGCTTTCTGATCACCTAAGAAAGGTGAGAGCATACTCGCCTATGATCAAATACACATAAGACATAGTTGTTCATTTCTTTCAGCCCAAATTGAAGTGTGCCTAAAAATCTTAAAGAATACACAAAGTTTTTGTTGAATCCTTAGACAACCTGCAAAATAGATCCATTAGTAGTCATGATTGTGTTTTGAATTTGTCTTTGACAAGCATCCTACAGAAAAGAGTTAGGCTGCAAACATCTCATAGACATAACAAGATTAGCATTAGTGATCCAAACTATGAAATTTTTTTCAAATTATATGAAATTTTAGCTTGACTTCAAATAGGCATAACTTGCTGCTTGGGACTCGAAATAACGAACAATTTAACTCATTGGAAAGGTCTCCAAGAGTTGTAGATGCAATTTTCTAAAGGGCATGGCTTTTAGTTGCACACTTTCAAGGGCTAAAAATGACCAGAAAGCCTTCAAAAATGCATATTACAGACGTATAGACAAATTTGAAAATTCTAATTTGTAGTTTATGGAAAAACACAGATGCAGAAACTCGCATGACACTATTTTCCAGTTAGCACAACAAAACTTTAGATTTCGCATAGGAATAAAAGCAGACTCGTATGACATAGGATTTAACAAGCAGAAATTCGTACGAAGCAGAATTAGCTCTCGTATGACAGTGAAAATCAACTCGTACGACACATGAATGAGCTAGAACGAGTAAAGAATTTTCAATGTAAAAGCTCATATGAGTCAGAATTATACCTAATACAAGTCAGGATGAAGTGTCATCCGAGGCTAAAAGATAGTTCGTATGAGCCACAAAGAGAGATCGTACGAGTTTCTGTAGTAGAGCCAAATAGAGAAGATGTTTGTTGAGGATTAAGAGGCCAAAAGTGATGATTTTGGCCCCATGGTGGGCACCAAAATGTCGTGCTCTATGAAGTGTACCTGTACCTGCAACCACAATGCACTCAATAAATCATTACAAGCAATGGTTAGTAAATTGAAACAATGAAAGACAAAACCATAGCTAATCGAATTATTGCCTCCTAGTAAATGCGAGTATGAAAAATGCTCTCAGATCTGATTATGCATACTCTAGTGGCTTGACACACTTAGATGGAGGATTTGAATGATGAACATGCATGATCAAGCATGATTAAGCTATATGAGTTCATGATTGATCTAGAAAATGAACTAAGATTTAAGCTAAAATTGAGCATGATAACATTGCTAAAATGATAAGCTATAAGTTAGATGCCTATAGTAACAATGCATGAATGATATGAAATTGGGATCCATATGATATAAAAAATTAGGACCCTTTGTGCTCCAAAATGAGGTCTATTTATAGGATTTTCCAAGGCTAGGGGTGATGTGGCAGGAATCAACAGTCAAGATTGATATGAAGATATCAATGGTTAAATTGGAGGAGGTTGGCAAAGGGGGTTGAATTAAAGGGAACATCTATCATCTCTATGGTGACAAGTGTCAAGAGGTTCTAGAAGAGGTTGGATGAAAGGGAACACTTAGTGACAAGTGTCACAAGGTTCTAGAAGATGTTGAATGAAAGGGGACATGATGGTAGGCAGAATGGGTTAGGTTTAGGAGTGGTTAGGTTTAGGCATGGTAGAAGTTAGGAGAATTGGGGGTAATTTGAATTTAAAATTCAAATAAGACTAATTTATTTCAACAACTCATAATTGATTTGTTTTAATTAATTAGGATTTAGAAGAAATGATTTTGGATGGAGAATTCATTAAATTGAATTAATTAATTAAAGGGGATTATGAAATGAACCTATTAAATAAATCCTTAGATTTATCAATAAGTAGATGAAAATGGAGAAATTTAATCAAATTGTTTAGTGAATTTAATTAAATTGGGAAGGAGGATTAATTAAATAATTTCTTATTCAATTAATTATCTCCAGACCATTTTTAGGTGTATACACATCCAACCCCTTTTAATAACTAATTTTAATCCATGTAAGATTCAATCCATTTTCGAGGTTTCAAACAAATATAAAAATGAATGTTATCTTATAGAATTACTAAGGTTAAAAGAAGTCTTCATTCCTCAGGTTATAACTAAGTTTCCAATAATTTTAGATAATTCCATACGGTTAAACCATACATCAAAAAACTTAAATGCCATCTTCCAATTAGATATTTAACACAATCACCTTACAAAAAATAAAATACTCAACTCTCTAGAGGGAGGGAACACACAGAGCTTGCTAATAATTACTAAATTTCATACATATCTTTTACTTACGTAAGTAATGTCACAATAATTGAATTTTCCTATTTTTTTCTTTTAGACGAACATACCTAATACCTATACTATGTAATTTCATTATAAATAGCACTGGTTATGGGGCCCTTTAAACCACACCCCATAGCCCCCTACTTCTTAGCTATCATTTCATCTTGTCTTATATATTTTCTTTGGTTTTTTTAAACAAATTTTAATTATATTTACTATAAATTTTAAATATATTTTATTTAGATAGATTTTTTAATATATATTTTTTTACTTTATAAATGTATTTTTATTTATATTATTTTTTTAATGCATTATATTTATACTGTTAATATATTTTATTTAATAAATTTTAATTATATTTTTAATAATTTTTCAATACTTTTTATTTATGTTGTATTTTTTATTTTTGTAATATAATTTTTTTTATTTTTTACTACGGGTCAGTGCAAGAAGATGAGTCCACTTTTTGGCCAAAAAGTGGAAGTGTTTTCCTTGATTTTCAGGTTTTGTCTCATTTGAGCTTAAATTTTGAAACACTTGGAGATAGAATCTTGGAAAAGGTCAAGAATATAAAAGATAGCCCTCTGAGTCTACATTCCAAATATGTAATTTATTTTAATACCCACATAATAAAAAATTACTTTATGAATGGATTTCTAAAAACTAAGTTTTAAAAATGCATATTTCAGGACCATACCATGCATTTGTACGACCCACACTTTTTGACACAGTTAAAATTATTTTCCAAACCATTTTGGGAAATGGTTTGTAACACACTGAAGATTGATGAGCATATTTTTCTATATTTTTTTCAAAATATATATTTTTTAATGACTGTAATTATCTTTTTAAAAATTTGATGTGTACGTGGCCCACATAATTTGATGTAAACTTAACATTTTTTTTTAAATAGAATTTTTTTGTGTGTAGATTGATGACATATTATTTTTTTTTTCAAAATTAATTAAAATAAAAAAGTTAAACAAAACTAGTTAATATTTCAAGTTTATGTACCCGATTTAGTATAAATTAAATGAAAAATAGTTAAAATAATCAATTTTTAAATAAATTTACATATTTATAATCTAGACACTATAATATGAAATGGGTTTTAATTTCGTATAAAAATTTTCTAATTAGAGGCACGTAAACTATTTCAAAAGTTCATATTTGTGCTTTCATTCATGGAGATTTGAATTTGCATGTCTATGTCTCTGGTGTGGTCATCCCAGGTCTATCCCGGACCTAATCCCAAGGAAAGTGGCATGTTGTGGAATCAACTTCCACAAAATGGGCCCATTCCTAAAATTACCATTACTATCCAAAAATGACAAAATCCGCCCAAAAAAATGGGTAAAATCGGATTTAAAAATGGGGGCCTATTTTTTAAAAATGAGACCTCGTTTCATTTTCAAATGGGCCCCTATTTGAGAACAAAATGGGGGCCCATTTAGTTTCTCTTCGGGCCCCCATTACTTTTTGCCTTGGGGGTCCGAAGCAAATATAGGTCCCCATTTTTTGAAAACGGGCCCCCGTTTCTAAGAGCATGTTTTCCAATGCGCAGACTTCCACCAATTTGTGACTCATTACCTTGCACTTACCCCTACACTTTATTTATATTATATTAATGTTTATGTTAAAAAATTGGAGAGAGAGAAAGAGACGGGGTGACAGATTAAAACAAATAGAGAGGGAAGAGGGAGAGAGAAATAGTTAGAAAGAGATGGAGAGAGGGGTTGAGAGAGATAGAGAGTGAGTGGTTGAGAGAGATAAAAAGATAGAGAGGGAGAGAGAGGTTGAGTGTTTGTGTGTGCGAGTGAGAGTGAGAGAGAGAGAGAGAGCTCATGAGAGAGGGTTTGTGAGACAAAAATAGAGAGAAAGGCCCCCCCTCTCTCTCTCTAGTGATCTCAACCTCACTCTCCCTCCTCTCCCGTCCCCCTCTCTATCTATTTTTCTCTCTGACCCCCCATCCCCTCTCTCACACTCAACCTCCCCCCTCTCTCTCCACTCTTCCCTCCTCTCTCTCTCTCCAAATTTTTAACATTTTAAACATTAATATAATAACATCGATGTGCAGGAAAAAAGAGAGTGGAGGTAGATAGCAATGATCTTTTTTCATAAACATGAAAAAATTTGTCTTATCATAAACATGGAAAAAGTTGTCTTGTCAAGGACACAATCAAGAAATATAGATTTTTTTTGGGCAAAAGTGGCAAGCCACACACACACACACACACACATATATATAAGAAATTGATTCAAGAGCTCAATAGGGAAAGAATCAAGAAGAAAAACCTATATCCTTGCTTAGATACAAAGGAGAAAGATAAAACAGAGCTATAAGGAACCCCTGCAATCCTCAAAAAGGCCACAAATGAGACTAATGGAAGAGGATAAACTAAGAGAAATCCTAGAATCCACCCCAACAACTAGTTATCAATATTGTAGACCAATCATCTCTAGAGTCCAGAGTATTGCAAACCAACCATCAACAGTGTCCAAAGAGCATATTCCAGTATTTGTAAAGTGCAGAAAGAGAAACGCTGCTGAATGGAATATTCTGGAACTAAAATACCATTACAAAATTATCACAACCACCATAAATGAAGTCGGTAACCGTAGAGACACTTTTACCTATACAACAAAATCACCAGAACTGATACTGGATACCAAAAGACAAACACCTACTACCAATGGAGATGAGAAACTGAAACACTCATGAAACCAGATAGCAGATGGGACCTTTACCAGTACATCACTAATATTGGATTCCAAAAAACTAACACTTGCTACCGGTGGAGATGTGAAACTGGAATACTGATGATACCCAATAGAAGATTGGAGTATCAGATCATAGAGAAAATAGTAAACAAAAAATAGTTATGTTATCAGAGCATTAAATATCAGAATGCATATGCAATCGAGTGTGTTATATCGAGAAGAATCAGAATGCAATGAAATTTACTAGCCTACGAAAGTGCTAAAAAAAAGGGTTATATAGAGCTGAAAAACAAAATGACTCCCATACTGGTATTACAAAGACTCAATGAGTTGAACCGAAAGGCCTCAAACCTTGTAATCTTGACAAAAAACCATCATTTATATTGAGTGTAGTGAAGGCTGAAATCAGACCATCAATTGGTGAATTGTGGATTTTAGTGATTTGATCAAAGGAGAGTCGAGGATGAGGAGAAATGTTGTTCACCTTCATAGAAATTTCATCACCCACTAGCATTACCAAAGGTATAACAGATGACTATGTTTGTTCATGATCATGACCTAAACTTGCAAGGATGGCATGCATTTTAGAGAGAATTATGCTTTTTAATTTTGGGTTTAAGCTCCTCCCAGCATTACAAGAAGCAATTTGGAAGGGTCTCACATTTTGGAAGGAAAGAGATCGCTTGATACTATTAAATATTCTAGGATATTCCACATGCAAGAGCAGAAGCTGCTTGGAGAAAATTCCACCCACACAAGCTTGACTATTCCACAAATCATATATTTGATGAATGGTAACCAAGAGTTGATTATCATTCAAATAATCATCTCGAATAATTTTATGAACAATATTTTCCAACAGAGCCCAAGACTGCAACAAATCCACTAAATTGGAGAGAAATATAGAGCACAATTGTGAGCAAAGAGAAACCTTTTCTCTTGTGGATACAAAATTTCCTCCCCAATAACCCACTTGATTCTTTGTATGCAATGTTGACAAGAGGTGTTGAAAACAAAACCCAACTGATCTTCAGAAATATGATCCTTGAATAGTTTTTCTCAATCAACCATTAACACAAGCACTCTATAATTTATTGGGGAGTAGTCCATAATGCAATAAATAGGGAAGACTACAAAAGCAAACATATTTCAGTTATGAGTGAAACTCAAGAGAAACACTGTCTATCTTAAATTCTCAAACTTTTCCAATCATTTCATATCTTCATTTATTGTGAAATAAATAGCAAGAAAGGGCAAAATGCATAATTCTAATCTTATTAATTATTCTGCAGGGTGATAGAGGAAGCCGCATGTGTGAAATTAATCCTGGAAATGATTTAGATCTCACTATGTTCAAAGGGAAACCACCATTGTACTTCCCACATGGAATTGCATAAAAAAGGTTGATTATGCTATACTTATAATCCACTTGCTGCATTATGGGGAACTTCATTAAATGCTTTCTCAACAAAGCTAGAATAAAATCATTCAAGCGAGAGGTTGAAGGTAGGGTGAGTATGCCAACTATTTAAATAATTTTCCTTTCCTCATTGATAGTGCTTTCAAGTTGAGGGAATTTTTCTAACTTGAACTGTGGGGATACAGAATCCACTACCAGCTTATCACATCCCAAATTGGCTAGAACATCTACCACTCTATTACTGTCTCTCAATATGTGAGAAATACAACATTCCTCAAACAAGTCTATTAATGACCATGCTTGCTTTAAAATATAGGAAATTGTCCAATTAAATGAACATCTGGAAATGCAAGATTTTATTATTATAGAGGAATCTCCTTCAACATGCAACCTATGAAATCTAAATTTTTTTTCCAATGTTAGTCCATATAGTAAAGCAAGAGCTTCAGTTACATTATTAGTTCCAAGAGGAATGGAAGAGGAATTAGCTGCCAAGAGAGAGCCTAAATGATCTCTAATACAAACCCCAATTCTCGAAGCACCATCAAAATTTAACTTGACAAATCCAATTAAGGATTCTATTTGTCTAAAAATTCTTTTGTTCCTTTTCCACCAAATTGACCAAATGGCAGTTGCTAGAATACATTTCCAGATACCAGCAAACAAAGATTTTGTGATAAGAGTAGGCCATGATTGAAAAATTTCCTATAAAGTATAGGGTAGTGCCATAGATATATTTGATTTCTTCATTACATGGAGCCAACATTGCTGAGAAAAAAGGCACCTAAGAAGTTAATGGTCCATAGTTTCAGTTTCAGCTCTACATAGGACACAAGAGAAACAGTTATCAATGTGTAGTTTTCCAACTTATCACTTGTTAATATCCTTTTTCTTAATGCTAACCAAGCAAAACAACCTACTTTAGGAAGTACAATGCTATTCCAGCAAAATGAATAAGCTCGGCTCTTCATTGGCTGGTTGTCCATTTGTCGAGTAGCCACATAACCATCTCTGACTAAATATTTGCCAACTTGAGATGAAGCCCATAATAGTTTGTCATCATGATTTGAAATATACACTCTTCTTAAAGATAAGATTTCCTGAAGACTTGACCTTTGATCATCTCTAATTGGAAGATCAAGAGGATCTTTCCATATAGCTTTCCTAGAAAAAATCTCCACCCAACTAACATAATTTATCAAAAGTGAGCCCCAACATTTTTTTATAATTGAAATGGCATCCAAAAAGAGTTCTGAAGATTTTAGGGGAGGAAAGCCATTCCAGGAATCCTCCCAAAATTGAATTCTCTCACCATTATGGACTTCCCAAGAAACATATCTTGTAATGATCTTCCTGCAAGACATCATGAAGTTCCAAATACCTGACCCTTTTGGGGGATCAAGGGTCATAATGACTTGAGAAGGATTTAAGAAGTCCAAGTATTTTTCTTGCATGATTCTGCACCACTTGATGCCTAGTTTGGAGATCATTTGCCACACAAGTTTACCTCCAAAGGAGATGTTCCTTTTAGATAGATCATGTAGACCAACACCCCCTCCTCTCTTATCATGATTCATTTCCTGAATTGAAATAAGCGGGATCTTCTTTTCTTCTAACATATTATCCCTCCATAAGAAACCTCTAATAAGTTTTTCAATTTGTTGAATGACTCCAATAGGGGCTTTGAGGACAGACATGAAATAATTAGGAATGGTAGATAGGACATATTTTATTAGGAGTAACCTCCTTGATAAAGACAACCAGTGGGCCTTCGATGAGGATATGGAATTCTTAATTCTATTTATAATAGCTTTTCGATAAGTTGTTTTATTGGCACCAACAAAAAATGGAATTCCTAGATATGTGGAAGGGAGACTTTCTGAAGAAAATCCCAAAGAATCAACAATATTTCTTGAGACTTTATCATTTGTATTAAAAACATATATTTTTTTAATTTTTGAGCATTAATTCTTTGACCTGAAATGCCTTCTAGAGGTCCAAATTTTGTCTGATTTCCTTTGCCTCCTAAACATTTTCTTTATCAAACAAGAGTGTGTCATCAGTGAATAAAGAGTGTGTAACTTACACAGATGTACTTTCAATGTGTACCCCTCTAGAGCTCTTGATCATGCTTAGACTTAATAATTCTGCTAAAGGCTTCTACCATAATTATAAACAGAGATGGGGATAGGGGATCACCTTGTCTCACACCTTGCAAAGCATCAAAAAAACCAGTAGGAGCGCCATTATTTAGCAATGAGAAATGAGCTCCTAAGATGCAAGCCCTAATCCATTTACACCATTTTTCAATAAATCCGGATTTTCTCAAGACTTTAAACAAAAAAGACCAATTAAGTTTGTCATAAGCTTTCATCATATCCAAATTGACTACAAAAGCAGATGTGTTGTTGGAGTGAATGGAATGCAATACTTTAAGAGAAACCAAGGCACCTTCTATGGTTTCTCTTCCTGGAACGAAGCCACCTTGTTCTAAGGATATGATTTTGATTATCAAATTATGTAGTCTCAAATAAATGGCTTTGGTAATGATCTTGTAAATTGTGTTACATAATGAAATGGGAGTAAAATCTATAAAAGTTGTTGGTTCTTTTATTTTGGTAATAAGAGCAATATTTGTAGTGTTGAAGTTTCGAAGGATGGATGAAATTTTTCTTGACTCCTCCATTACTTCCAACAATTATGTGCCCAAAATATCCTAGCATTTTTGGAAGAAAAGAGTCGTAAAACCATCTGGCCCTGAAGCCATGTCTGGCAAAAAAGAAAAAACTACTTTTCTGATCTCTTCAATTATAAAAGGGGCCAATAGTTATTGGTTATCCAGGGGGAAAATGATATGGGGAATAGCATCCATAATCTCTTGTTCTTGCACATTGAAAGTGGAATGTCAAAAGAAGGGCAGGTAAGTAGGTTCTTAAAATAATTAACTCCTTCATCTTGGATTTCTTGAGCATCGCAAAGGAGTTTACTCGAGGAAGCCTCCTTAATGGAAAATATAGTAGAGGCTACCCTATTCTACTCAGCTGACATTTGAAAGAATTTGGGGGTTTTATCCCCTTCCCTTAACCAAAGCTCATGAGATTTCTATCTCCAATATTCCTCCTCTCTCTTACATAGTTCTTCCAAATCCATTTGAGCCTAATTATGATTAGCAAACAATTTTGAGTCCAGTCCATAGGAAATAATTTATTCATTAATCAAATGCAACTGACTTTCAACAATTTCTTTTTGAGAAAATATATTTTTGAAGACACCCTTATTCCATTCTTTAATTTGTGTTTTAACATGCTATATTTTTTTGTGGAATTTAAAAATTTTGGTACCCCTAACCACAGAGGCACTCACCCACCATTGCCAAATCAAAGCATGAAAATGAGGATGTCAAAACCACATCCTTTCAAACTTGAAGGAGGATCTAATATTATATTTTAGATCTGGGTAAAATCTGAGTTTGTAAAGAGTAATTTGGAGTCCTCCATTCCTGAGAGAAAAGAAATTTGTCTAATCTCTTCACAATTTGTAAGAAACCATCTCTTCTATTGGTCTAAGTGAAAAAGTCATTATGTGGAGGACTATCAAATAAGTCATTATCATTTATAATTTCTTTGAAATCCTCAATCGTCTTTATGGGTGGACAAATACCCCCTTTTCGCATCTGGAGAGGTAATTGCATTAAAATCCTCCCCACAATAACATTTTTCCCTAACACTTGATGGTTGATATGAGTGAGAGATGATCATAAATTCTTCTTCTCCTGAGTAGAGGTTGGGCCATAGACATTTATCAAGTTACAAGATATATCATAATGATTTATGCTAACATGTTTCCAATTGGTTCCTTGTTTTACAAGCTAAGCAATGATTGACTTTGGATTCCAAAGAGCCAAAAGACCTCCTGAAGCACGTATACTTTGATTGTGGGCTGAATTCCAATTAGGCCATTTACTTATTACTTTTCTGAAAAACCTCATCTGATAATTTAGTTTCTTGAAATAGCACAATATCTTCCTAAGAAGAATCAAGTTGTGATTTGATTCTGTTGCTTTTGTTAGGGGCATTTATACCCCTGACATTCCAAAATATGGCCTTCATACATGTTGAGGAGAACTACATTTAGTTCTCCTTGTGACTATTTTGGAAGCTGAAAACTTTTGTTCAAGGGTTGTTTGAATATCGACATCAATTTCTTCTTTTTCTTTAACCACTTTTGACTTTCTCCCTCTTGTTTTATGAGTTCTCAATTCGGATTTACTTAGAGCAGGTGTTTGGGATATGAAAAGGGTTTGAGAAAAATCAAAGGTCTAATTGTTCTTCTTTTGCTATAGCCCCTTCCTGGTCTATAAATGTTGGTATACTAGGAAACACATCCAGAGAAAACTGATGACAAATATCATCCTCATCTAGGCCATGATTAAATGGAACACAGGATCACATTCTCTCCATATTGGCATGATCTATTGGCAAAATATGATCATGTATAAAAACCTGATTCTTATGTCTCCCAAACCACTCATCAAAATGAGGTTGTGAAATTATTTCTTGGCCCACAAGTTTAGTTAACAAAGACCTATTGCCACTTTATCCATTCATACAAGGACCCATTTTACTATCATACCATATTGGCTGCATATAGTTAGTATAATTTCCTAATATCTCCTCATATGCAATTTCATCAAAACATTTTGAGGCTACACTTAAAACTAGCTCGTCAGCCAATCTTTGAAGTTCTTCTTCTGATTTTTTAGTACATTTAGTCAAATGCATGGAGGGAGACCTTGACTCTATATGGGTAGGATCTGCAAAATCATTCTAGAAGATTAGATTTTGGACAATGCTTTCCATTTTTCAATAAGATCGGATCCATTTGAGTGAGATACTGATAGATTTATGCTTACCAAAATAAATCCTAAATGTTGCATTCAATAAGAAATTAGCATTGATAGTCTTGTCAAAAGACCAACTTCTATTAAACTCTAAAAACTTGTACCCCCTCAAACTAGATGACATAAATGTATTAAGAAATGCATCTAGGAATGCTTTATAAATAATCTTAAGATTTATATCTTTAAGGTTTTTCTGGTAAGGAAAACCAAGTAAATCATCTAGATAGGAATTTTTGCATACCAATTGGGAAGAGGCATTGGAAGTCATCCCATCCTGCACCTTAAGCAGTTGCATTGAAAATTCAACGCCCAACCCCTCCTCATAGTTGATACCTTTGTTTTCTGACAAATGTAGAGGGCATTGAAGAGGATATGAAGTATGACCTTTACAAACAAAAATCCTTTGTTGAGCAGAACCCTAACACTATGTGTTGTAGTGGCCCAAGATATTTTGGCGTTGATCTATATAGGTAGCATTTTGGATTTCTATTTTTTGATCCCAAGTACCCCATTTGCTCTGAATAGAGATTATATAGGGAAAAGACTTTGAGGGGTTAAGGAGGCATGTTTTGACTTGCAAGTGGATAACTTGAATTGGATCAAGTCATGCTTTATAAAAATTCCCACCTTATTGCCCATATTTTCAATAATACTAGGGTCTTAGTATTCAAGAGGTAAGTTTGGAAATGAAATCCAGAAGGGCATTAATTGACATAAATTTTGATCTGGCTTAAAATTAGGAATCCAGGGCAAAGTAAACAAGGCCTGGGCCCATAGAAAACCACTCCTTGTGCTTATGAACTTCATCTCCATTGGCTTTCAAATAAAATAAAAAAATTAGGTAGCTTGAGTGAGAATCTAAAAAATGAAATAGTTTTAACCCCTAACCACATTTTATTTGCCCATTCAATAATATCATAAAGTTGTAAATTTTGATCCCAAAATTTACCTATGAGTGTCGTCTCCTTTAAAAACTTGATATGAGAGGAAAGTAACTCATCTGGAAGTTGAATACTATTCATGTTGGTAATAAAACCCCCCCAGACTCTTTCTCTACCAGATGATCCTAGGGCATGTTTTCTTCAGCTTTCAACACCTCACCATTAGACCTGATTTTCTTATATTGTGGCTTCTTTCTCCAAACTCTGTAACATTCTTGCTTTCATAGAGTCTTTGCCTGATTTGATTTGAAGGGAGGTCTAGGATTAGATGAAGATGCCTGAAGTTTATCATTTTCATGCAGAGGAATATTATTTGGAAAAGCTAGAAAGCTAGGTTTATATAGAGGAATAGAATTAGGTGAAGACGAGATTGGGTTTTGTAGAGGAATACATTTAGGCCAAGAAAAGGGGGGGGCAAGGAGGACCTTTCAGAGTATAGCCATTAGGGTTTCTGTATTTTAAATCTGACTCTGCCATATAACGCAAATTATCTAAAAATCCTAAGTTTCAAGTTGGTTGTTTTGAAATAAGGGGCCAATCCTCTTCGTATATGTAAAAAGTGGGTTGTTTTTCCTTAGACAACCCCTTGTAAGAGTGGGGGTTACTTGCTGACAAATGGTGCAAGGCTCGAGGTCCACCTGCTCCTTGTTGGTAATATTTTGGTGATAGATGTTGATGGGGACCATAAAAGTGGTTTCCATGGTGGCCTCTAAACCCTTCACTTGCTCCATGTTGAGATCCATCTGCTCCTTGTTGGTGAACACTAAACCCTCCACTTTCTCCATGTCAAGATCCACTCCATCCCCTGCCCCTATAGAGAATCCTTGTCTGGGATGAGGTTTTAATTTTTTTTCCCACTCAAGTCCAACTCCCCTTTCTCTGCTCCATTATGATGTAGGCATATTCATTCATCACTTAGAGATTTCATCACTTGAATTAATGGCATGATTTGACGTTATGAGGCATAAGATCACATTGAAAAATGTATCACTACACAGAATAGTTTGTAATGGGTTGCTTCATGCTTTGGAGTATGGTAAGCCAGAATGGTACTAAACAATAGATATATTCTGATTAGATTTGAGGTTTAGTAAAGACAAACAATACAACACCAAAAACATTGGTCAATTTGGTATTAAGGAATTTCTTAAGATCCTATACTCATCACTTGCATATCATTGAAGAGCTGTGAGGGTTCAATGCTTGCTAGTATAGGGATTTGTTGCATTTCTAAGTACTTATATTTGTGTAAGTTGTGGGTGCAATTTTTAATAACTTAAAAAAAAAGGAGCATCCTTGACACCAACAAAGGACGTTGCTATAGATATGCTTCTTCTTATGCTACTAGTTGTTCCTTCTCTTCCTCCTGTGAAGTTTAGTTTAGCCACATAGCCTTTTCGAGCTTGAGGTTGACTTATTAAATGGTTAGGGGGAGATTTGAAAATTGAAAGAAATATAATTCAAATACAAATAACGAAAAGATAACTAATTTTGTTCACTGCTAGATGAATAACCAAAAATAAAACTATATTACATATCACCAAAAACTTGAATGAGTTACAATTACATAGCCTCTCATATATAGAGAGATTCAATCATCAACCGATTAGAAAAAGCATTAAAACAAAGCTAAAACCTAAAAAATAGTGGTAAAATTATTTTAAAACTAAAAATAAAACTTAAATCCTATTGTAGCAGTTTTATGGATTGTTGATTCACACTAAAGCAAAAAACACAAAGTTGTGCATTCTCAACTCTAGCACATCAATCTTATCTTCAATCTCCCCCTAAATTATGAATGGAGGTGAGACCTAAGTGATTTCTAAAAGTAAAAAAAGTCACTACCAAAAGAGCTTTGGTGAAGATATCAGCAACCTATTCAGATGAAGGATAGAACTGCAACTCCACTTGTCCATCTTGAACCAAATCACAAATGTAATGATGATAGATCTCTATGTGCTTTGTTCTAGCATGAAACATTGGATTCTTTTTTATGACAATATTGCTATTGTTATCACAATAGATGGTGGTTGGATGCTCAGGAATAAAATATAGATCTATCAATATCCTTCTTATCCATACCGCTTGAGAACTTGCCGATGAAGCTGTCATGTATTCCACTTCTGCTGAAGAAAGAGATACTATTAGTTGTTTCTTACTACTCAAGGATACAACTCCAGAGACAAATGAAAACACATAACCAAATGTTGATTTCCTATCATCCACTAAACCGGCCAAATCTGAATCTATATAACCAACTAGTGCAAACTTGTTAGTGGGAGAATATTCAATGCCACAATTTTGTGTACCACTCACATACCTCAAAATTATTTTAGCAGCCCACCAAAGTGACTCATGTGGGTCTTGCATGAACCAAGACACAAGGCTCACAACATACTTAATATAAATCCTACTGCTTGTGAGATACATGAGGCTACCAAACAAACTCCTATACTGAGTTGCATCAACCTTGGGACTAGCATCTTCCTTTGTTAGTTTTTCACTAAGGGCTACGGGGGTTGCAAATGCTTTGCATTCCACCATGTTAAACTTATTCAATAAATCAGCTATATAGGGTAGGTGCACAAAGATGGTGGTCAAGAAGGGGGATATAAGTGGACACTTTTTTTCTGAAATCATGTGAACCTGAACTTGGAGGCACAATTTGAAAGTCAACCACTCAAGATATGAAGATAATCAAAGAACAAATATTGTATTACTTTTAATCTAATTTTCAAACTACTAAATATTGTTTCCTAAGAGGTCATATGGTGTCCTATGATCCCTTAGGATACCATATGACCCCTTAAGACACCATACGACCCATAACAACACCATATGGTGTCCTAATAGGTCATAGGTTGTCATATGACCCCTTGGTGTTGTTATGGAGCTTATGGTGTCCTACAAGGTCATATGGTGTTCTTTGACCCCTTAGGACATCATTTGGTATCATTATGGGTCATATGGTGTGATAAGAGGTCATATGGTGTCGTATGACCTCTTATGTGTCATTATGGGTCATATGGTCTCCTAAGGAGTCATATGGTGTCCTATGACCCCTTAGGACACATGCACAGATCCCTAGGATACCATGACCTTAGAGAGGGAGAGAGGGGGAGGAGAGGGATGGAATGGGAGAGAGATACACCAAAGAGAGGAGGAGAGTGAGATAGATAGATAGAAAATTAGAGGGAGAGACCCTCTCTCTCTCCCTCTCTCTCCCTCTCTCCCTCTCCCTCCTTCCCTCGCCCCTCCTTCTTCTCTCCATATCTACCTCCTTCCATATATCTCTCTCTCTTCCTCTCCCTCTCTCTCTCTCTCTCCCTCCCTCTACCTCTCTCTCCCTCTCTTCCCTTCTCCCTTCCTCCATACCCATTCTTCTCTCCCTCCCTCCCCCCTCTCCCTCTCTCTCTCCCTCTCCCTCTCTCTCTCCCTCTCCCTCCCTCTCTCCCTCTCCCTCATTCCCTCCCTCTCTCCCTCTCCCTCATTCCCTCCCTCTCCTCTCTCTCTCTCCCTCTCCCTTCCTTCATAACTCTTCTTGTCTCCCTCTCTCCCCCCTCTCTCTCTCTCCCTCTCTCTCCCTCCTGCCCCCCTCTCTCTCCCCCTCCTTCTTCTCTCCCTCTCTCCCTCTCCTTCCTTCCCTCCCTCCCCCTTCTCTCTATCTCTCCCTCTCTCTCCCTCTTCCTCCTTCAATCTCTCTCTCTCTCTCTTCCTCTCCCTCTCTCTCTCTCCCTCCCTTTGTTGGCTTGATGATGATTGTAATGTAATTCATCATTTGTTGTCATTGATGAAACACTCACACACACATATGATTATATTGACTACTATTGTAACTTCAATTGTTTACACTATCAACTAGTATACTTAGTGGTTAATCTCTAACTGGTACTCTGTGTTAACCGGTACATGCATAAGAGACAACCTATGGTTATACTAAGTCAACGTCAAGATGAAGATCAAGATGGAGATCAAGCAAAGATTCAAGGACAACGGTTCATATGTTTTATTCAAACCGGTATAAATTGTTCCAACCGGTACTTGTTAGTTTTTGTGATGTTTTACCAGCACCAACTACTTGGCAGCAACTTTTGTGATGAGTTATGGTCACTTGACTAGATACACTACACCTAGGAAATTGTAGTTTGATTTCCTTGGACTGACATAAGATTTGAATGTCTATTTAAAGACATCTTAGTGAATCATTTGAGAGAGATGTTATGATAATGATGTATGCATGAAGAGCAAAAGTTTTTGTTGAAGAATGATAAGTGTTAATATGAAGAGTGTGTTGCAGAGCAGTGTTGAATATACTTAGAAGGATTTGATCAAGCAAGTATTGTGCTACTCAGAATAGATCAAACCATTCTTGTTGTTTTCTAACCATTACAATAGAATCAAAATCCCTTAATCGAGTAAGCTCTAACAAGCTTCTATGTATAAATCCTTTAACATGGTGATCCATTAGTTTAGATTCTTAAATCCTCAAGCGAGGTTATTCCTAAAAGCATACTACCTTTAATAGGGTACAAGCTTCTAATCAAGCTTCAGGATCTCTAACAAGATTCACTTCTAATAGAGCACTTTGTAGACCTTAACCAGTCAATTATCTATTTTTGCAGATAGTTAACTTGTGAGTTCCATCTCACCATGGTTTTTACCTATTTTGGTTTTCCACATACAAAAACTTGTCTTATGGTGGATGCTTTACATTTTGTGAATGTTGTTATATCATTTTGGATTACATGCATTGTGTTTATAAGCTCTATTAAGTTCATCTACTGGTTAGTGTTTGAAATAGTTTGGTTTTTGGAGTCAATGATTCACCCCACCCTCACAGTGATTTTAAAGTCCATCAATTGGTATCAGAGCCTAACTTCTTTAAAGCTTAATTGCTTAGAAGGGAGCCTTGAAACTAGCATGGGGGACATGAGCTACTTTGAGATGGCTAGAGAGCTAGAAGCTAGCAAAGATGAACTTGAAGCCCTTAGGGTCAAACTTAAAGCTTCTCATGACAAAAGGGGAGGGCTAACTGAACAACTACTAGAGTTAACTAATAATAGTTCTTCAAATGAAGCCAATATCGATGCTTTAGCAAGGGAAGTTGAAAAGTTAAATGGTGAGAAACTGAATCTAAGGAGAGAGCTAGAGGGTCTTACTATCTGCATGAGTGAGGAACTAGAAGCCAAAAGAGTTGTTAAAGATCTTATCAAAGAAAGAGATCAAGAGATTATTAAGATCAAGTGAGAAAAAGACACTATGCATGAAGATCTAATTACTGAAAGAGAAGAAAAGGAGAACCTGCAACTAGATCTTGAACTTGCATCATCTATGAAAAAGAACTTATCTAAACATAACGAAGATCTCACAAAACAACTTACTGAAGCCAATGCAAAATTGGAGAAGTTCAGTAGAAGTTCCACCATGCTGGAATAACAAATTCAATCACAAAGAATGAAGGGTGATATCTCTGGACTTGGTTTTCACACAACTGAAAAAGGTGAATCCTCTGGTACAAAGAGCAACAATCCTAAGAATAAATCTGCTCCTAAGATCAACAAGCCTACTAGTAAAAGGATCTTTAAACCTACTTGGTTTGTTTGTCATTGATGAATACTAAGAGGGGGGTGAATTAGTATACCAAAAAATATTGAACTTAAACACTCAAATAGTTTAGTAGTAAACCGGTGTAACACTTTTACTAACAAACTGGTTAATGCAAATGCAAACTAAACAAAAAATAAGGAATTCACCCACAGGAGCACAATCACCATAACACATGGAAACCCAAATGGGAAAAACCACGGTGAGCTAAAACTCACAAGTAACTATTTGCAGAATAGAAACCAGACTGGTTAAGGTCAGACCGGTTAAGGTCATACAATGTTCTTCACCAGATCAGATCCTATTAGGAATATAGATCTCTATTAGGAGATAAGTCCGGTTAAAGACTACCTTGTTAGAGGATTTCAGATCCATTGTTGTGAACCACCTTGTTAGAGGATTTACAAAGGCTTTTCTGGGCCTACCCGGTTAAGGGTTTCAGACTTGTCGAAGATATGAGTAATCAACAAGTGAGTGATCTAGCAAATAGCATAGTCTACTTGGTTAGATCCTTGATATCTCATTGTTATTGTACATTTAGCAATACTTCAATATTCAATATCTCCACACTCTATTTCTTCTTACAGACCTAATCTTCTCTCCAATGATCGCACATATAGAAAACCTTATCAATCACCTTAAACCCTAGACATCTCCTAGAACCCTAACATGATGTCCTTATAAAAAGGAATCTAATTTCATGTCAGTCCAATAGGATTACATTGCAAGGTCCTAGGTTCAATGCATCTAGACACATTTGGTAACACGACAAAGAATCACTACCAAAGTGTCAGTGGAAGATAAATCATCACAAAAATACCAGTTGGTAACTCATTATAGAATAATACCAGTTCATACATTTACCAATTACCAGTTCACATATTTTACCAATTACCAGTTTGACAAAAATGAAGACTGGGAAAAATGATAACAACCACTTTGTTCCTTTGTACCACTTTGGATCCTTGAACCGCTTGAGGTCTCCATACCGCTTTGGGTCTTCATACCGATTTGGGTCTCACTACCGCTTGAGATCAGTAAAACACTCTTTGCAAAACACCAATAGTCTAAAGGCTACAATACATAATACCGGTTGGGACAAATACTGGTTGAGCATAACTCATACATGCAAAAAGTGATCTTCAAAGCAATTGTGTGTCCATCAATGACAATCACAACATCATCATCAAAAAATTCCAACAATCTCCCCCTTTGGCATTGATGGCAACACTTAGGAAAATTTTGACATCTAAGTGTTTTAAATAATATGCCATAATCAAACTTACTCCCCCTAAGCATATACATTATCCCTTTTGTAGAAAATACAATGTATACTACTCTTTAAAAGAGATAAACATGAAAGTATACGTAACATTCATCAAAATTTTAAAATACAAAAATAATACTCCCGCTTTGCCAACAATGACAAATTATTGCAGAATAACCCTTGTTCCTCATTATCATTAAAATAATAAATGTTTATGACAATAATGAGTAAAACTTGTCAAAAACCAATTGAAAATCCTATATTAAAGTTTTCATGGATAACAACCATGACTCAAGTAATGAGGTAGCCACCTCACTTTCCGTTTGCATTTGGGATACCTATTCTTCCATGGCATCGATTGTGCTCATCTCTTGAGTGACCGTTAAGGCATCCAGATTGAGATAGTATTTCTGAAGTATTTGCAGGTGGGGTAGTAGAACTAGTTGAAGTGCTTGCAAATCTTTGGTCCGGTTGTTGATTTCCAACTCAATTTTGGTAGACTACAGCTGAAACCGATGAATAGTTTGCCCATATGTAGTGAAGGAATCATAGGGCATCTTGAAGGTGCTTATATATGCCTACAAATCAGATTGCACTTTTTCTTTCTGAGCTAGCACATCATCACAGAATAGATGTGGTTGGCTTATCTTACTGAGCAGTAATTCCCCTCATCCATAGCATCTCTTATGTCCTTTTGCTCTTTCTAAAGTACAGACCAGAGCTCATTCAATTTCTTCAATAAGGTCATGTTTAGTGCCTTTTGATGCTTCTTCTGTGCGTTAGCTTTAGCAACCTCTTCCAAGCTTTGTACTTGGTCCTCCACAACTATACAAAGAAGTTTTAGTTGGGCCAGAGAGGAATCGACACTGGGGAGGTTGGTACCAGGAATCAAACTGGTGAGAGTGTCAACCACAGTTTGAATTACATCTTGCTCCTTTTTCCTCCTTAATGCTTCTAGTAGCTCTTGTGCAAGATTTATGCTTTGGAGCAGCTCTGACTCATTTGCAAATTGGACATCAATGGGACTGGCTAAGTTAACTGGTTTGGCTTGACTATCGGTTGTCTTGGGAGTCTCCACTTGTGCACTTTTTGTCGCTTCCTTCTCCTCTTCCACTTTCTTCTTCTCTTCTTCTTTTCTCCTTTTCTCCTCTTCCTGTTTCTCCTTTTCTTTACTTATCTCCTCTTCCTTCTTCTTCTCTTTTGCTTCTTGTTTCCTCTTCTCTTCTTCCTCTAGTTTCCTCTTCTCTTCCTCTAGTTTCCTCTTCTCTTCGTCTTTCCTCTTTTCTTCCTCTTTCCTCTTTTCTACCTCTTCCTTCCTCTTTTGTTTATTTTTCTTTTTCTCTTCCTCTTTCTCCGCTTGCTCTTTATTAGCCTTCTCTTTGTCTTGTTTTACTTTTTCTGCTCTTTCCTTATCCCTCCTCTCTTTGTCTTCCCTCTCTTTATCATTCCTTTGCTTTTCTACAACCGGAGTGACATTTTCACCATCCAAAGCATCAACATCAATTGTTCTTGTTTGTCCAGTAACCAGTTCTCCTTCACTGTCATATACTTCATCCGGTTTTCTGGTTTCTGCTTCCTGTTCCTCTTCTCTATTTTCTTGAGAAACTTTATGCATCTTCACAACAGCTTTGGTATGTGAATGTGTATCTTTCACTACTTCAAAGACTTTCCCTTCCAGTAACATAAGTCTTCTTCTTCTCATGAGAAAGAGGCCTTTGTATTTATCCATAATTTCATACAACTCCGAGTTTGACACATCAGGTAAATATTTTGCAAAAAATTCTTCTCTTATTTCCTGTTCCTTTTCTATGGCAATGCGTGATTTATTATATAAAGAATTAAATAAAGAATCCGATGTCACAGATCTAATTTCTGATGGCGACTAGTCATTAATACAAAGATATTGTATAGCCTCCTGTTCAACTTCCTCCTTTTCATTGTCATCAAAATGTTCTATTAAATCACTTAGCACTTTTCTCCTAATATTCCTGATAGTCCTTTGACAATGTGTCATAGGCTTATAAGAGGAAATGTCTATATTTACCGATGCAGATGATGTCGGTTCATTGTTGGTTATCTTTGTCTTTTTCCTCATTTGCCTAGTCTTTTTAGGCTGCACTTTATGTTAGGTCCTGGAGGCAACTGAGAGGGGGGGGGGTGTGAATCAGTTGACCAATATAAATTAAACCAAAACAACTTAGCCAATTTATTACTTAATACCGGTGAACTAGTCTATTATACCGGTGGATAGGTTTAACAGATAAATGCAATACCGGTAAAGATTAATGCATGAAACAAAAAGACAAAGTCATCCACAAAACACAACACCAATATTTATACGTGGAAACCCTATAAGGGGAAAAACCACAGTGGGAAACCTTACCCACAATCAAATGATACTACTACAGATAGTAAGTGTACATAAATGGGGTTTGCACATGCAGAAAGGCCAAGCGCCTAGAGCTCACTGCTCAAACACAGATGGAAGTCTCACTGACTTACAATTGGATGATTAAATCCAATAAAAATGTACTACATAAAATAGCATCTTCATATGTTGGATTCAATACCAGTGTAGTTCTAATATGCTTTCATAAAAACCCTCCTTCAACCTTCAGATGATGTCTGTGTGTATAGTGTTGGCATATGCACACTCCAATGAGACATTGTAGGTGATTGAAGCTTTTTTCATTGATGGCAACCTTGCAATCCTATGACTCCAGCAAGACATTCCACCGGCACCAGAAAATAGACTCTACACTAACACTTAGACCACCAACACCGACAATGAAAGGAAGCATATCGGCACAGAGGTTGACAAGATTTTTGTTGTAATACATTTTGTTTTATTATTGTAAAATCATTGTAAGCCAACTAAGGTGAATTGTAAAATGACTCTTATATATAAAGGAGTTCATTGTAGAACATTTTGAATGTGTATGAAGGTGTGTATGCGAGATATGGAATGTAATTAGGAAGACCTATTATGTGAATTATAGGTTAAGGGTTTATGTAAGAAGCAGAGCAGAAATCGGTACTGGATCTAGCATTATAGATGCTATTCTGAAGTAGTACAAGATACTGGATTTATATAATCCATTTTGTAAGTCAGTGAGACTTCTATTTTGAGCAGTGTGCTCTAGGCACTTGGCCTTCCTACATGTTTAGGCCCCTCTTGTAGCAGTAATATTCTCTTATTGGCTAGTAAGTGAATATTGTGGGTCACAAATCCCACCAAGGTTTTTCCCACCCCGAGTTTCCTTGTTAAATCATTGTGTTATGGTGTGTTTTTTATGTGGTTGCTTTTATCTCTATTTATTGCATTATTTTCTGCTTACCGGTACATAGTTTTATTATGCTCTACATGTTTTAAGATAAGAAAATCTAAATACTTGTTAGATATTGATTCACCCCCCCCTCTCAGTATCTGTGGGAATCCTAACAATTGGTATCAGAGCTTGGTCCTCTATTTTCAGAAGCCTAACAACTTGAGGAACATCTTGACACCGGTAGACATGGAAAATTTGATGAAGCAATTGGAAGTAGCTCTCTCAAATTTTGATACAGAGAAAATGAAAAATATCAAACTTGAAGATGATCTAAAGGTGGTTCAGGAAATTATTCAAGCACTTCAAGAAAATATTACCATTGCAAGAAACAAGAGAAGAGAACTCTATGAAAAGATGCAAATTGAGGATGATGAAAAAGAAACTCTTAATGAGAAAATATGCAAGCTAAAACAAGAGAACACTACTACAAAGAATGAAATGTAGTATACGACTATGAGATTTTGTAAAGAAATTGAAGATAGAAAGAAGAATGAAGAAGATTTGATTGGAAGACTAAGTGATGCAGCAAATGAGAACACTAGACTTAGCTATGAGAATGATTTGTTGAAGACAGATCTGATGCATGCATAGAATGACTTCAATGAACTAATGAGGCAAAAAGAGATGTTAGAAAGAGAACTAGATATTGCAAATCAACACAAAGAAAAATTCAAGAAAAGCTCAGAAGAACTGAATGAGATGTTGAAGAATCAGAAACCCAAAGGTGCCATGAGTGGAATTGGCTTTGAAGTAGGAGAAAGCTCCAGTACTACAAACACACAAGATCACAATAAATCGGTAAGACAACCTACTGCTTATAAATTTAATGGAAAATGCTTTAACTGTAATAAGTATGGTCATAGAGAAAATCAATGTAGATCTAGAAGTTATCAGAACAACAATGCACCCACCGGTCAATGTTCAAAATGCAACAAAGTTGGTCATGATTCAGAAAACTACAGAATGAATGTTAGATGTTATGTTTGTGGAAGATTTGGACACCTATCTAGTCAATGTAGAACACAAACTGGCATAGGTTATGAGAAAGCTATACAGAAGAATAATGTGACCTGTTATGCATGTAACAAAATTGGGCATATTGCTAAATTTTGTAGAAGTAAGTCCTCACCAGCAAACAACAATGGTCCTAGCTTGAAAGGAAAAGAAAAGGTTGAAAAAGTTAAGCATGATTTTTCAAAACAATGGATTAGAAAGTCAGACATAAATAATGTTGGTAATACTTCTCCACTGGCAGGAAGCTCTTCATCTAACTGATGAAAGTCTCCTTGAGGGTTTGGCAATCAAATGAGACATATGTTATTATTCCCTCGGTTGATGGTAAAGAGAAGAAATTACTTCTATACCAGCAAAAGAAGTTTAGTGATTACTTAACCGGCATACATTAATTATGGTAGTCAGCGAAAATGACATTATAAATCAGTGGTTTTGACTCCATTTCACTTCACCATGAATTCAAACACTCGAAGAGCATGAAATCTCTAGAGCTAAGCCATTTCAAGTGAAGAAGCAAAGGATTTCAGAATTCAATCTTTCCTAAGGCAGAAAAAGGTATTTATAATCATGACATCCTCCTCTGCACCTAAATTTATAGAAAACCCTACTGTTGTTGAGGTTATCAATCGCCCTAGGCCCATTTTTCAGTTAGTTCCTGAGGTAGCTAAAAAGGATGACAGTATTGGTGCATTCTCCCAAATTCCCAAAGGTGTTGTTTATGCAAAAGACCCTAGAATTTATATCCACTATAACATAGAAGAATTAGGATATGATGAAATCAAGAACAAGTACAAAATAGTTATTTGTGATGATTCTAGAAATATAAAACCTAAACATAAAATTGTTGAAACCCTAGGATTCACTAAGATCCTTAGCATTCTAGACTTTCCTAAAGAAGTTATTAGGATAGTATTGAGCAGGGTACATGGTGCTTTCTTTTGGCTAGATTCAGTCCACAAAATCACAAAGGAAGCTATGAAAGCTGTAACAGGGTTACCTTCCACCTGTAATAGGCTAGACAAAACAAAGAAGGTCTCAAATGACCTTGTGATAAAACTAACTGGTGCAACATTCGATAAGAGATCATTGAGGGTTAATGATGTAGTTGATATAAATGTGAGATTCATTACCATGATTTTAGGTTACAAAGCAACTCATGCAAATCGACTCAATTCAATTTCAAGTTTATGCATTAAAAGTGCTTATGACATGGTTAAGGACAATGCAAGAATTGATGTATGTGAATGGCTAAAGGATGAGTTAATTGATAATTTAGGGAAAATCAAGAAGGATAAGAAAGGGACTTTTAGATTTGGTAATCTACTTGTATGCTTAATGCTACACATAACCAAATAGGTTCCTGATATAGGCAACAAAAGCCTTGGATTTGACATACTGGTAGGGAAACAATTATTAGACCTATTCAGCAACATGGGTGAAAACAAAGAAAAGAATATCGGTGAATACTTCCAAGCACTTAAAGCCAAAACGAACAAAAGAATCAGACTATCACAGAAAATTATTGACAAGTATAAGAATGATATCTGTTTTGTAATTAAGAAGGATGAGATTTGGATGGAAGAAGTGATCCCAAGAATTATTTGGGTTACCGAGATGGGTTATGAGGCTGATGATCACATTATTGAGACTTATGCAAAATCCCTTCTAGAAGCACCTAAGGAACCCAAGGAAGAAGTATCTGGTAGTGCTGAGACAATTGAAAGCCAAATTCAATCTAAGAAGAGGGTAAATAAGGTTGAAGCAGTTGTGAGAAGAGGCTCAAGATAGGCAAAGGCCATCAAAGAAGATGTATTGAAACAAACCGGTGTCACTAAAGATGAGTTGGAGGTAGTACAACCTGAAACTCACCTATCACCGGCAGCCACTTCTTCTGAAGGTGATATGCCTATAGCATTCAAAAGAGTTGTAAGGAAAAGGGATCCTTCACTGGCATCCATACCCTCGCCTAAAATAACTAGACAAAAACAATAGGCAATAAGGTCACCGATAAAGAAGACAACCCCAAAGAAAATGCTAACACCTAAGAAGAGAAGGACTCAACAAAATGTTGCTCTGATTGATAGACTATTAGATGAGATCACTGAAGAGGGAAATCTTAAAAACATCAATAGACTATATGACTCACTCTCGATTGATGAGAAAGAGCAAGTTGAAAACAGTGTTATTTTACACTTGGACATGTATAAGAAATTCTTAATGGAAGTTGTAGATGAAATACCAACTGAACTTTATCAGAGACTAGAAGCAAGGAGACAAGTTGTTGTAGAGCTTGATAAAAAGATAAAAATTGAAAATTACTTGTTGTTTACCCAGTAAACTCACCAAAGGAGATAGATGAATTAATTGCAGAAGCCAACCGATCAGTATTCTCTACTACACACCAGCATATTGCACTCATGGTAGGAATAATAAATGAGGTAACTGAGGAAACAAAAAATGCATGGGATATATTAGTTGTGGAGAAGGAAAAGCAGGAAGAGTACAGGAACCCCAAGCCTATTAAAGTCTATCAAAAGGACAAAAATAAAGGTAAAGGCAAGGTTGGTGGTCCTCCAAGTTTAAAAATAAAAGATAACTTATCCCCACCACCTTTGATTACTCCACCAGTAAAGACAACTAAAGAAAAATCAACAGATGAAAGTATGGGTATAGAGGATACAAATCCTAATCCTGAGGTACTTTACACAGTTAGTGTTGATACTCAAAAGATCAACATTGTGGTAGACAAAGACACTACTAATAAGACTGACATGGCTAGTGAGCCATCGGTAATTGACAAAACTGATGACATAAAGAAATTGGTAGATGATAGCACTGGACATCAGGCAAAGACTTAGATAGAGATAGGGACAGATCAACCAATAGAGAATCAAGCAGAGCAATAGTCTCTAGAATGACAATAGGTTCATATGGTAACAGTGCCACCGACATCAGGAGAGAAACTCAAACCCTTGCTTAAAGAAATGGAAACACAGACTAACCTACCAGAGGTCACTACAAGCATGGTTACTCCCTCCACCGGTAGAATTTAGAAGGTTGGTTCCTCCTCAGTAGAATACAAACCAACCAATGTAACTGAAGTTCTTTTGGATTCTTTAAAGAAAATAATACATTGTAGTTCACAAGCTTATAAAGCTATAGATGACACAATCCCAGTTTTGAAGAAAATAGCTCCTAAATGCAATATAGATAACAAGGATTCTTTAAGTCAACTTGACACATTGTCAAAATATATTACTGACAACTCAATAACGTTTGAGAAAATAAAGGAAGATCCACTCAAGGAAAAGTTGGAAAAAGAAAAACATAAATTCTTTGATGATCAAATAAAGAAGTATTTAAGGCAGTTTGACACACTTCTACCGAAACTTTGCAGCACACTAAAGGAATATAAAATTCTATACAGAGACATCTGCAAGACAAACTTCTTAACAATAGACATAGATAAGAAAATGAGCAAGGTACAGGATGAAATCAATAAACTTGCTGACAATTTTGTTAACTCACTTGATACATTATCAGTTTTTGAGCAAAAGGTAACAGGTTTTGAAGAAGAATTACTTAAGCTAGAAAGAGAAAAAGAGACATTAATAAACAAGGCTAATAATCTAAGACTAAGACTAAGTCCTAGATTGGATTACCTAGCATCATTGAGGAAAGAAATATCTAAGGCATTAGTACAAGGATAGAGAACGCCGGTAGAGCATATGCAACAACTCACCGGTACAGTTCAAAGAACAAAGGTGGCATTGAAAGACAACAAGAAATTTATGGAAAGCATAAATTTGGTTTTGGCGAATATTTTTCAGATTATAACCACCCAGGTAAAAAGTTGAGATATGAAACCATACTCTATTGACATCTTGACAACCTTTGTCATTGATGCCAAAGGGGGAGTAGTGGTATGAGAAAATAATCAGGTAAAGACTCATCTACTCAGGGGGAGTTCACACATTTTTGGTTCACATATTTTTGGACACCTTTTTTTGGATGACACATTTTTGGATTTTCTCATGAGTGTTGCCATCAATACCAAAGGGGGAGATTGTTGGCATATGCACACTCCAATGAGATATTGTAGGTGATTGAAGGTTTTTTCATTGACGACAACCTTACAATCCTATGACTCTGGAAAGACATTCCACTAGCACCAGCAAATAGACTCTACACCGACACTCAGACCACCGGCACCAGCAGTGAAAGGAAGCATACCGACACAGAGGCCGACAAGATTTTTGTTGTAATACATTTTGTTTTATTATTGTAAAATCATTGTAAGCCGACTAAGGAGAATTGTAAAATGACTATTATATATAAAGGAGTTCATTGTAGAACATTTTGGATGTGTATGAAGGTCTGTATGCGAGATATGGAATGTAATTAGGTAGACCTATTATGTGAATTATAGGTTAAGGGTTTATGTAAGAAGTAGAGCAGAAACTGGTACTGGATCTGGCATTATAGATGCTATTCTAAAGCAGGACAAGATACTGGATTTATATAATCCATTTTGTAAGTCAGTGAGACTTCTATTTTGAGCAGTGTGCTCTAGGCACTTGGCCTCATTGCATGTGCAGGCCCCTCTTGTAGCAGTAATATTGTCTTATTGGCCAATAAGTGAATATTGTGGGTCACAAATCTCACCGATGTTTTTTCCACACCGAGTTTCCTCATTAAATCATTGTGTTATGGTGTGTTTTTCATGTGGTTGCTTTTATCTCTGTTTATTGCATTATTTTCTGCTTATCGGTACACAGTTTTATTATGCTCTACATGTTTTAAGATAAGAAAATCTAAATACCAGTTAGATACTGATTCACCCCCCCCCTCTCAGTATCTATGGGAATCCTAACATATAGCTCTGCTTAATCTCACATATACCTTCACTTAATTCTTTTTCGCATTCCACACTCCACACTTCGATCTTTACAAATAAGATCTTACATTTATATCATAACCTAAGACCAATTTTAGTAGGTCAACTCTAAAGGATATTATAATAAAATCATTTTACAAACAATACATTATCCAATGCAATAACTGATTGAACATGTCGGCTTAATGCACTTACAACAATAATTAATCATCTCCATAGTGTGTAATGTTGATCTAGAAAAGATAATCCTATCGGTGTAACCGTGGACCTATTTTCCGGAAACAGCAAATATGCAAGTATGAATATGCAAATAAACAGTTCTCCAAGATAAGATGTCCAAACAATGTCTTTGACATTACTAAGTGTTTTCCATTCTATTCCAAGTGTCGGTGATCATAATTTCTTGTCGGTGTACCATATACTAGTGACTGTACAAAAGTCACTTGCTTGTCGGTGAGTGTTACTGGATCTCCAAATTGCTACAGTTTTAGTTGGTGTTGACATCAATGACAAAACCATACCAAAATACCAACAATTTGCCCCTTTGGCATTGATGGCAACACAAGATGGAAAAACCATCAAAGAGCCAAAACAGAAATGCCAAATACAAAAACCAACAATCTCCCTAAAGTAACAATCTCTCCCCCTGAGAGTAACATGAGTTTTCTTATACTTTTGTATACCAATCTCTCCCAAAAGATAATGTGTTTTTCCATAGATATCTCTCCCCCTTTGACATCAAATGCCAAAGTTGCAACAAAACCAAGTTCAGATACAAAATACCAATCAATTTCAATATACTAACTACTCCCCCTAAGAAGTAGCTTCCTCATCAAAGCCGGAGTAAGAATATATCTCTATTAATTCTATCGGTTGATGATAGACATCAACTGTCTAAGTGTCTACTAGAGGGGGTATGACCCTAAGATGTTCTCAGAGATATTCAAAGGTCTCCTTAGGTAAAGGTTTAGTGAAAATATCTGCAAGCTGCTCTTTAGTATTCACATAAACTAGTTTTATTTCTTTTGCCTCAACATTCTCCCTTAGAAAATTCAATTTTATTGAAACATGTTTTATTTTAGAATTTAATACCGGATTCTTAGATATATCAATTGTTGTTGTGTTGTCACAATAGATAGTTGTAGGTTCCTTGCATTTTACCTTTAAGTCTTTCAACATTTGTTTAAGCCATAGTACCTATGTATAGTTAGTTGCTGCTACAACATATTCTGATTCTGCTATTGATAAAGATGTACAACTATGTTTCTTACTTAACCAAGAAACTAATCTGCTTCCAAGAAAAAATGCTCCACCGATGGTGCTTTTTCTATCATCAATGTCTCCTGCCCAATTTGCATTTGTGTATGCACATAGGTCAAAGTTTTTATCTCTAGGATACCATAATCCAAGTGCTTCTGATTTCTCTCTAAGAAAAGTAACCCAACACATTCTAGAATAATCATCAATAATTAGCATGAAATATCTATCACCTTGTAGGCTTTTAGTTCTAGCTGGACCACATAAGTCAATATGAATTAAATCAAGAGCATTATTGGATTTTCTAGAATACTTTTGAAACTAGCTCTAGCTTGTTTTCCAAATTGATATTCCCTACATATTGTATTGTGAGGTTTGACAATTTTAGGAAAGTCTCTAACTGCCTTAGTAGTACTAATTTTAACCATGCAATCAAAGTTTACATGACAAAGTCTTTTATGCCATAACCAACTTTCATCAATGTGTGCAATCAAGCATGTCTTTTCACGGTTATTCAAATGAAAGATATTACCTCTAGTCTGATTACCCATTGCAATTTCTAAACCAGTTTTGTTCATGATTTTGCACTTTCCATTTTTAAATTGTAACTGAAATCCTTTCTCAACTAATTGACCAACACTCAAAAGATTATGCTTTAAACTTTCAACATAGTAGACATTGTCAGTGTTATGCTTACCATCAGGAGATATTGAACCCTTACCTCTGATCTGACAAGCTTTGTCATCTCCAAATCTTACTAAGCCTCCATTATATTCTTGAAAGTTCAAGAATTTACCTTTGTCACCTATCATATGATGTGAGCATCCAGAATCAATGATGCATTCATCTTTTACTTCAATCTTTGCTGCCAAGGCCTATTCTACCAGTTGGATTGTAGGTGTCATTTGATCTTCTGTTATAGCAACAAAAAACCATCCATTGTCTATCAGATCTTTATCAAAACTTTTAGTCACTCCTTCATCAGCTACTTAACAAGATTTGTCTTTGTTCTTCTTAAATCTGTATCTCTGATATTTAGGGTTAGGCTTGTATGTCCTTCTAGCTTCTTCTCTTAGTCTAGCATGTCTATCAGGGCATCTTGAAGCCATATGACCAATCTTATTATAGTAAAAGCATTTAAAGCTTTCTTTACCTTCATACTTACTTTCAACTAGACCTTTAGGCATTTTTCTTGCAAATAGTGCTTCAAGCTCTTCAAGTTGTTCATTTTCTTTCCTGCTTTCCTTAAGTTCTCTTGCATAAAAGGCATTCCAATCAGATTTGTCAAATGATGATGCAGATGAAGTTGATGCTTTAAAGGCTAAATCCATCTTTATAGTAGCAACAAGACCAAATTCCTCAATTTCAAAGGCTGAAAGTTTTCCAATCAATGTATCCCTAGTTACTGATGTATTAGGCATTGTTCTTAACTCATTTATAGCAGTAACCTTCATTTTATATGCCAGTGGCAATCCTCTTAGAACTTTTGAAATAATTTCATCTTCACTAAAGGTTCCTCCACAAAATTTAATACCCAAAACAAATTCATTTACTCTTTCCATAAAAGCATAAATTCTTTCATCCTCTTCCATTTTTAGATTTTCATACCTGACCTGGAAGCTTTCAAGTTTTACAATTTTGACTATGGAATCTCCTTCATTCAGTGTTTCCAAATGATCCCAAATAGCTTTAGCAGTTGATCTATCTGATAGTCCCATGATTTTCTGATTTGTTAATGCACTCAAGAGTGCTTCTCTTGCTTTGCAATCATTTTCTTCATCTTTTCCCAAGGTAGGTGGATTAGGCTGACAAGGAGTAGGAGTAGTATAGCCATTCTTTGTAACTTCCCAAATGTCCTTTCCAATGCAATTCACATGTGTCTCCATTCCAATCTTCCATATTCCATAGTTGGTTCCATCAAGTTTAGGACTATCCTTCCTGAAATAGTTAGTAGCCATTGGATCTCCTCAAGCTGTTAAACTTCTACAAAAGAGGACTAGGCTCTGATACCAATTTTTAGGTCCTAGGGGCAACGAAGAGGGGGGTGAATCAATTGACCAATATAAATTAAACCAAAACAACTTAGCCAATTTATTACTTAATACCGGTGAACCAGTCTATTATACCGGTGGACAGGTTTAATAGATAAATGCATGAAACAAAAAGAAAAAGTCATCCACAAAACATAACACCAATATTTATACGTGAAAACCTTGTAAGGGGAAAAACCATGGTGGGAAACCTTACTGACAATTAGATGATACTATTGCAGATAGTAAATGTACATAAATGGGGTCTGCACATGCAGAAAGGCCAAGCACCTAGAGCTCACTACTCAAACATAGATGGAAGTCTCACTAACTTACAATTGGATGGTTAAATCCAATAAAAATGTACTGCATAAAATAGCATCTTCATATGCTGGATTTAGTACTGGTGTAGTTCTGATATGGTTTCATAAAAACCCTCCTTCAACCTTCAGATGATGTCTGTGTGTATAGCTCTACTTAATCTCTCATTTACCTTCACTTAATTCTTTTTTGCATTCCACACTCCACACTTCGATCTTTACAAATAAGATCTTACATTTATATCATAACCTAAGACCAATTTTAGTAGGTCAGCTCTAAAGGATATTACAATAAAACCATTTTACAAACAATACATTAGCCGATGCAATAATTGATTGAACATGTCAGCTTAATGCACTTACAACAATAATTAATCATCTCCATAGCATGTCATGCTGATCTGGAAAAGATAATCCTGCCGATGTAACCCTGGACCTATTTGCCGGTAACAGCAAATATGCAAGTATGAATATGCAAATAAATAGTTCTCCAAGATAAGATGTTCAAACAATGTCTTCAACATTACCGGGTGTTTTCCATACTATTCCAAGTGTCGGTGATCATAATTTCTTGCCGGTGTACCATATACCAGTGACTGTACAAAAGTCACTTGCTTTGTGGTGAGTGTTGCCAGATCTCTAAAGTGCTACAGTTTTAGTAGGTGTTGACATCAATGACAAAACCATACCAAAATACCAACACCTTAGGTTCTGTGTCCTCAGAATCTAGTGAATTGTTCTTGGTTTTCTGATTTCTTTCAAAAACCTTGGCAGGTGCAACTTTCAATTTCTTCTTGGCTGATGACTGCTTGGTCACTTTAGAACTTGCTGAAGTAACTGGTGCCGATACCGATGGCACTGCCTTTCCTTTCTTCATAGAGGGTTCTTCAACTAGTGTTACCCTTTCCAAGTAGGTGTTGGTTCTCTTCTTCTTTGGATCAAGAGGTGAGGTGATTAGGGTAGTGGCATACCCATGGAGCATGTCATACATCACCTCATATCCGATGGGCTCCACTTCTTCCTTTCTTTGCTCAACTGCCTCCGTTATGCAGTCATCTACTTTGATGGTAAAGCAGATGTCATCTTCATACTTCTTGACAATATCACCAGATATCCTCATCCTCTGGCTCATCTTCCATCTGAACTCATCAAAGTATTTGTTCAGAACTTAAGGGTAACCAGTTCCTACCGCTTGAAGAATTTATTTGATTTGTTTGGTAACTAGTTGATCAACAAACCATTGAATATCAGCAACTCCTGGAAAATAGCCTTGAAAGTAGAAAAACAATCCTACCAATAGTTGCCCAAATTTAAATCTTAAGGCATTGTTCTATTTGATAGATTTCAGGTTTACCAGGAGTTGCCTCTGCATACAGGTGCATAGATCAAATGATGTATCTTCCATGATCATTCTGTAGCATTAACTGCAACAACAGAGACAGAGTTAATTTTGTCAACATAGAATGTCCGATATCTGATCACCATGCAAGCATATTTGACCAGATCATCCTTGATGGAGTTGACATTCATTCCCCATTGTTCACTCATAGAACCAATGAGCTTGGTCATTTCCATCATGATGACTTTTCTTAGGCTTGGCACCTCTCCAACATTACAGAAACCCATGACAGCATGAATCACTTCCAGTGTGATGTCATGCGTTCGCTCAAGATACATTTTGTCACCATGTACTCTTCTTAGGATGATGCAAATGTGATCTTCTATGAATTCTTCAAGAAAGTAGACCGCATTGTGAAGTTTCTTCCTTTCCAGGATGTTGTATTTAGGCTTGATCTTCTTGTCATCTTTGCAAAATAAACCTAACTAAGAATGGATCACTAGGGATCCTAGGTCTTCAATTTTGCAATCAATATAATCTGAAATACCTTCCTCTACTATAACACTAGTGGGTATCTAGGATAAGGCATTGTATTTTACCTTCCTTCTTATGAAATCCGCTAAATCAATGGGTGCATTTGAACTGGAGTGTGAAGCAGAAGCCATGATAAATAGAGAATACTCAGAAAATACCTTCGCAGGATCAGGATTTAGGGCTTGCAAATTTAGCTTCACTCCACACCACTTCAATTGTTGGATTACCTCTTTGTGTCCTTCACTTGATTGATTGTCACTATCTTTAGATTCCACTGCAAAGATTTGAAATCTCTCTAAATTGCAAGTCAAATCGCCTTCTATCGCTCTGCACTTCAAAATCCCTTTTAAACAAATTCTTCACCTACCATAATAAATTCTTTACTATTAGGTTATTAACCCTAATGTTGCCTATTACCGTTTCCACTTTTTTGTCAATTGATAGGTAACACATACTGGTTAAGGTCTTTTACCAATATAAACCAGGGGTTCGAAACATTTCACCGCTTTTCTCCCTCTAAGATTTTCTGAAGCTTAGTTTGCTAGTTCAGAGATTTCTACACTAGGTGCAGAAACTGGTTCACCTTGCGACACTTCTTCTAGTTTCTTCTTCCAGGTTTTCTTCATATCTACTTGAACAGTTTCAATATCAATCTTTCCTTCTGGTGTGACCGGTATATCATCCGATATGTTCTTTCTCATTTTGCAGAATCTGGCTATGTGGCCTGGTTTGTTGCAATGATAGCATACCATTCTAGGTGCTCTCCATGGTCCATTATTCATGTTTCCATTCTTCCTTTTGCATATTGCAGTAGTGTGACCACTACCACGATAGATCAAACAGGTTGTTCTCCATCCAGTTGCCACTTGGTAACCACCTGACCAATGGTCATAGGTGTTGTATCGGTTGGTATTCCGATTCACAGAGGATTCAATGAAAACTCCTTGACTCCATTGGGGATATCTTCTAGTATTGTGTATAACAGACCTGCATTCAAATGCTCTATGCCCAAACTTGTTGCATGCATAACAGTTACCATTGAATCTAGGTAAATTGTTTATGAAATAAGGAAAATTGTTGTAGGCCTTGCTTCTACACACATTAGCAGTATGTCCTTCTTTGAGGCAATTAAAACAAACAGGTTTGAACTTTTGCTTACCTTTTTCCTTTGATGTCGATTACTTCTTTGATGTTACATCTTTTGCTCTAGAGGTCTCACCTTCCTCATAGCTAGAGAAACCAAGTCCATTAGTATTCCTTACCGATTTGGTTGATTCCATCTTTTTCTCTAGCTTAACAGCACTCTGATTAAATTTGGCAAGTATTTCCTTTAACTTAGTGAGTTCCTTGGAAATAGCAGCATTGGATTCCTTCAAGGTTGCATTCTCAGAGATAGCCATGTTTAATTCACCTTACATGTCTTCTTTTTCTATTTTACTCTCATGGAGTTGAGCGGTAAGGGCACTAATTTCTTGCTTTAGCGTGGAGATATCATGATCTTTGTCTTTTACCAGCTCTTCAATATTCCTTCGATTCTCAAGCTCTTAACACATACTGATAGTCAATCCTTCTAGTTCCCTTTTGAAGTTAGCATTGGATTGATTCAGTTTTTCAACTTCTTCAACTAGGGGATCCATGTTTACTTCATTAGAAGAACTATTTTTAGTAAGCTCCATCAGTTTTTTAGCATGCTCTCTTCTTTTTGCCAGAGAGGCTTTATATTTGACTTTGAGTTCATCAAAGGCTCTCTCTGTCTGAGTCAAACGCTGAGAAAGTTCTCTTATAGTGTATTCCCCCATATCTCCTTACAAGTGGTTAGACTTATAGAAAGGTTGGCTTTGATACTAATTGATGAATACTAAGAGGGCGGTTGAATTAGTATACCAAAAAATATTGAACTTAAACACTCAAATAGTTTAGTAGTAAACCGGTGTAACACTTTTACTAAAAAACCAGTTAATGCAAATGCAAACCAAATAGAAAATAAGGCATTCACCCATAGGAGCACAATCACCATAACACAAGAGGTTTGATGTGGAAACCCAAATGGGAAAAACCACGGTGAGCTGAAACTCACAAGTAACTATCTGCAGAATAAAAACTAGACTGGTTAAGGTCAGACTAGTTAAGGTCATACAATGTTCTTCACCATAATAGAACATGTTAGGAATATAGATCTTTGTTAGGAGATAAGTTTGGTTAAAGACTACCTTGTTAGAGGATTGCAGATCCACAATTGTGAACCACCTTGTTAGAGGATTTACAAAGGCTTTTCTGGGCCTACCCGATTAAGGGTTTCAGACTTGTCAAAGATGTGAGTAATCAACAAGTGAGTGATGTAGCAAATAGCACAGTCTGCATGGTTAGATCCTTGATAGCTCATTGTTACTGCACATTTAGCATTACTTCAGTCTTCAATATCTCCACATTTTGTTTCTTCTTAGAGACTTAATCTTCTCTCCAATGATCGCATATATAGAAAACCTTATCAATCACCTTAAACCCTAGACATCTCCTAGAACCCTAACATGATGTCCTTATAGAAAGGAATCTAGTTTCATGTTAGTTGAATAGGATTACATTGCAAGTTCCTAGTTCAATGATTCTAGACACATTTGGTAACATGACACAGAATCACCACCAAAGTATCGGTGGAAGATAACTCATTACAAAAATACCGGTTGGTAACTCATTACAAAGTAATACCGGTTCATACATTTACCGATTACCAGTTTGACAAAAATGAAGACTAGTAAAAATGATAACAACTACTTTGTTCCTTTATACCTCTTTGGATCCTTGAACTGCTTGAGGTCTCCATACTGCTTTGGGTCTTCATACCACTTTGGGTCTCACTACTGCTTGAGATTGGTAAAACACTCTCTACAAAACACCGATAGTCTAAAGACTACAATACATAATATCGGTTGGGACAAATACCAATTGAGCATAACTCATACATGAAAAAAGTGATCTTCAAAGAAAGTGTGTGTCCATCAATGACAAGCACCACATCATCATCAAAAATGCCAACAGCCATAAACCTGGTCACACTGCAAATGTTTGTAGAGACAAACCTAACATAAATGCAAGTTACAATACTAATGCGAGGTATGTGTCCAAGAAATTTGAAGGTCATTGCTTCACATGTGGAATGTATGGACATAGATATGTTGAGTGAAGATATGGAGCAAACAATCATGTGCCACACATGCATCCAAGACCAAATGGTGATTGGATGAGGAACTTTAACAACCGGGTAAACTTGAACTAGCATAAGACCCTACGACAATCGGTTTAGTCCATTTGAGATGGAAAAGGTAATAAATGTCAAATGCACCATCTGTAATAGCATTGGTCACGTGGCTATGAACTACAGAAGAAGAATAGGAAGAGGAAATGCGGGACCTTGAAGATCATCGGGTATGGCCTGCTATCACTGTAACAACCGGGGCACTTAGCAAAATTTTGTAGATATAGAAACAACAAACCGGTCAACTCTTCTAAAGATTAGAAAGGAAAGCAAAAAGTTAATGTTGAAGAAACAAGAAAGGAAATAAATCGAATGTGGAAGAAGAAAAGTGATGACTCATGTGGAATAGAAATTATTCCTTCACCCAGTGAAGAGAACCTTGCACCTGTGACTTAAGCCTTTTTAGTATGGCTAAGGGGAGCTTATGTTAGATTCAATAGAAGTCCCAAAGACATTGAGAGGGGGGGGTGAATCAGTGTCTAACCAGTTTGATGAATATTTAAACTTATTTATAACTGTATACACCTAAAAATGGTCTGAAGATAATTAATTGAATAAGCAATTATTTAATTAATTCCCCTTTCCAATTTGATTGCATTCATTAGTAATTTGATTAAATTCTCACATTCGCCTACTTATTAATAAATCTAAGGATTTATTTAATAGGTTCATCTCAATAGTTACCTTTGATTAATAAAATCAAATTAATTAATCCTCCCCCCTTCAATTCATTTGTTCTAATCCCCTAATTGGTTAAAACAAATCAGTTTATGAGTTGTTAAAAATTAATTAACCTTTTCCTATTATTTGAATTTTTAATTTCAAATTACCCACATGCCTCCTAACTTCTAACCACCTAACCTAGCCATCCCCTAACCTCAACCATTACACCTAACCTTTCATTTAACTAACCTTATCCTATCTTGCACATCCTAACCTCCTTATCCTAACCTCCTATGGGTTGGATATTCTCCCCTTGAGACACATGGTACTTAGGCCACATGTCTCCTCTCTTGGACACTTGCCCTCTCATGAGAAAGGCTTCTTGACACTTGTCACCACAAAGATGACAAGTGTCTCTTCCTCCAACCTCTTCTCCAACCTCCTCCAATTTCACCCTTGATATCTTCAGACTTAATCTGGACTGTTGATTCCTGCCACCTCACCCCTGTCCTTGGAAATCCTATAAATATCCCTCATTTTGGAGCACAAAGGATGGATCCCATCTTATATCATTTTACGCATTGTTATTATAGGCATATCCATTATCATTTGAGCATTTTTATTATAGGAAATTGCATCTTAGATCTAGTTTCATTTAATCATTTTCTAGTATAATTGTTGAATCATGTAGCTTAATCAATCATTTTCTAGATTAATTGTATCATCATCATAGCTTACTCATGAATGTCATTTTCTTAATTGGACTCTTGGATCAATCTAGCATAATCAATCTCATCTAGTTTTCATATCATCCTCATCATTTCAAATACTCCATCTAGGTGTAGTCATCACTGGGATTGCATATTCAGATCTGAGAGCAAATCCATACTCGCATCTCTTAGGAGGTGATAGGTCACTTTGTCATGGTTTTATCTTTCATTTGCTTTTAATTTTCTAACCATGCTTGTAATGATCTATTGAGTGTTTGTGTTGCAGCTGCAAGTACCATACTTCACACGAACACGACATTTTGGTACCCACCATCGGGCCAAAAAATGTCATTTTGACCTCTTAACATCATCAAATTTTCAATCTAGCAGGTTTTTGGCCGAGTCTAATTTAGAATTGCATACGAGTTAGCCTTTTGTGTCGTACAAAACCCTTTGTGTTGTCATAAGAGCAGGTGAGAATTGTCATACGAGTAGGTGAGAATTGTCGTACGAGCAAGTGATAATTATCATACAATATTCTGATTCTGTGTTTTCAAAACAAATTGCATTTTAGGGTTTTCATGCTTCAATTTGGTTATGACTAATGCTAACCCTGTTCTATTTGTGAGATTTTCAATAACCTAACTGGTTTTTGCAGGATGATAGTCGAAGATTATGCTTGTCAAAGTTCATTCCATCAAAACAAAGTGACTACTAACATATCCATTTTGTAGGTTGCCTAGAAGGACTCAACCAAACTTTGTGTCTTCTTTAAGTTTTTTTAGGCACACTTATTTTCCTAATGATAAATGAACATCTTGTTTTCTATGCTTGAGAAGTTGTCTACAAGGTAGGATAGTATGATCTTGTTCACTTGGAGAATCATAAATCCTGACCCTTGAAGTGCTTCTATGTTTGATATTTGATTACCTTTTAGCCGGCCTATCATAGTGGGAAAAAATAATCACCCTGTGAGAATGACCCAAGTGAGTACAGCTAGACCCAAACTTTCTGACTCACTCTAAAAAATAGGCCATTAAAGTTACAGAGGATGGGATTATTTGAGTTTTCTCTTTTGAGATCTCTCATATCATGCATTCAGTAGGGCCTCTCAGTCTCAACCACGCTTGTGTGACTATTTCTTGTTTCGATACCTTGTTGGGCTATAGGCCTCAATAGCGCTTGCATGACTGCGAGGGGTAATTTAAAATGGAAATCCTTAATAAGAACCCTAAGATAGAAGTTACCTGATTCACCTCTGAAAGGGGGATAATCTTTGTGCAAGAGAGATAGCAACTCTCCCAAGATACTTGCCATATCGTGCCCCCATTAGTGTTTGTAGTTGGATAATACAGCATTGAGAATCCATTACATGAAACTCATCGGTCATATTTCGATTAGCTATTGGGTGTGTACCTAAGTCTGCAAGCAAAGGCTTTCTCTCTCAACCAACTTCCTTAAGACTTAGCATGTTGTGCTTGAAATAATTTATCATATTATGTGTTTGTTGTGTCTTTGTCCCTGAAATGAGAAAATCAGACATCTAAAACTGGAAAACAGAAGAAAAACATCATACTTCATTGATAAAAAATCTATCTAAATAAATTTTTTTACCTTTATTTTGTCTTGAGTAGTACGAGCTTGTGTTTTGTCAAACAATCCTTCTTGTTTGTCATGTGGCTCAATAAGTTTTGTCATACGAGGCCTCTGGTTTATCATTTTGCTCAATGGGAATTGTTGTACAAGTTTGTGCTTTGTCATATGAGATTTTTGATTTGTCATATGGGCCTGTACATATTGTCATCTGAAGATGCTTAAACTATCATATGAATGTCTATCTCTATTAGTCCAGAGTTGTCTTCTTGCACATCTTTTTCAAATCTGTCATATTTACTTGGTCAATTTGCAGTGACCATAAACACTTGAATATCTGTCATTTTATGCTTGGTTCATCTTATTGGTTTACTTGGTCAAGTCATTATTTGTCAAATTGGATTCTACAGATAAACACCTCAAGATTTTCAAGAATTCTCCCTCAACAATTTCAAGGTCTAAACATCTCAAAGTGCATCATCAACCCCTTTGATAAACTGATCACTCAAACATAGTTTCTCATCGGGATCTATCATCCTCTATCATGAAACTGAAACATTTGATCAAGATAATCTTGTCCCACATCCTAGGATATATCATTTTTACTGGACTTGGTTTTATCAAAATCACCACCATTGCACTCAAAAACTGAAGAGCGAAAAGCTTGCAAAATTTTAAACACTTAAATTATCCATTCGTATCCTATCATTTTATCATATCTACACTAACATTTGATCACTTATCAAAATAAATTTTAGACAATCGAATCCTTGCACGATATCCAACACGTGTGTATGCCCATATTAACTAGAACACAGAGATGAAAGATAGCAGAAGTGGAAATTAAAACATCTAGAATAACTAAAGATCATAGAGACATGGAACCCAAAAATGAAATATAGGTTGAAGAGGAAATAACAAAGCAACATGCCAGAGACATAAAAAAGGATCCTCAATTTGATAAATTTATGGAGAAAATATTGGAGGGAGAAAAATAAAAATATTTCCTAATGTTAGCAAAATCTGGTGCTACACTCCCCCAAGATTTTGATATAAACAAATTGACACAAAAGAAAGGTGACTCTTCCCCTCATAATGACCAATATGAAGATATTTTTGGTCTTAAACTTAACGATACATCAATTCCTGACAACACATGAAATAATGGGGAAAATTCCATTTGTTAGGACCTGGAGGCAACTGACAGGGTGGGGGGGGGGGGGGGGGGGTGAATTAGTTGTCTATTAATTTCATCCCAAATATAACATAATCAATCTTAATTCTTAATACTGGTAAACCTAACTTAATGTCAGTAAATAGATTAACAGTTAATATCAATATCGGTGAAACTTAATGCATGAAACAGAAAGAGAAACAATAACCACAACACATAAGAAAGAGATTTGTATGTGGAATGTTAGGCCCAATATGGAAAGCTAATGTACTAAGAGGGGAGGGGTGAATCAGTACCTCAAATATTTTTCTAAACAATAACTTTACTGTTATGCATAAACTGAAAACTATTGTAACATAACATAAAGCTAAAACAAATGAATAACAATCATAAATGATTCACTCCATAACACATATATTTTGGTTACACAGAAACTCTTGGTTAGAGAGAAAAACTGTGGTGGGGATGGCACCCACAACTCCACTACGGCAATAATAAAGATGCTTAGTTAGAGCTACATGTTTAGCTATTTCTGATAGCTTACCTTGTTAGGAGTATCAAGATCTGTTAGATCTACCTTGCTAAATGATTTCACAACACTTAATCTAAATGATGCACCTAGTTAGAGGATTTACAATTTATAGACTTTGTTAGAGTCTTTTACCCTGTTAAAGGTTTCTTAATAACTCAAAATATTACAATGAAATTATTACAAATATCTGCAACTTTACATCTGAAATTATATAGTAGATTCTATATGCTCAAATAAGATTACCTTGCTTTATAACATACCTTGGTAACCCATATAGTAACTCGGTAAACCCTTATGTTTACTCTATTCTTTGACTGTTCTCTGAAAACCTTTTTGGTGACCTCTGTGTCTCTGTAACAGTCATAACACTTAGTGCTTTCTCATGTCTTGTTTCATACACTCATGCACACATATCTTCCTTTCTGCATGTATATGTCTGATCTCAATCCATGTTATATAAATAGATCTCTTATGACAGTGATCCATTCATTGCTTCGATCTTACAAACATGATTTCTCGAATGAATAACCATGCAAAATATTTCATTGGTTAAATGACCTCGTAATCATACACAATCTTGAAGTGAAATTTCCAATGCGATAACGGTTCTATGTTCCTTGATCTTGTAACACGTTTCCATATGTATGTCCAGGTTTAATGAATCTGGTAACACGTTTAACTTAGTGTATATCAACTCGGTGTATTATCTTTGCTGCTCGGTAGACATAGAATGATACTCGGTAGACAACTCGGTGTATACTAGGCTCTGTGACTAGTTCCTTCTATTACCAACTACACTGTTCATACCGACTAGAATATATGGAATAACTTTGAACATAAGACTAATGGCAACCTTAGTGAGTAGTAACAATCTCCCCTTTTGACATTAGTTGAGATGTTTGACAGAAACTACTTTCAAAGTTTTAACTCAAAAAATCTATATACTTGCAAAATTTGACTAAACTGACAGTATATACAATAGTCAATGAAAATATTCAGATTTACTCCCCTTATCAATATACTATACAACATTTTGATTTTGCATGCTTGGTGATCAATATTCTATAATCATTGTTGTTTTGTTCACTGCTTGGTTTATTGCTCAGTGATCACTATCAAAATTAACTGTGCATAAGATACTCCGTTTTGCTTGGTATACTCCCCTTGTATACTACATTCCCCTGTATACTTTGAATACTATATCACTCCCCCTTTTTGACAAACATCAAAATTTAGTTACCATTTGGTGGTGGCAACTAGTCAAAAATGGATTTGTACTTTGTACGTGCTTTGGTGAGAGCGATAGAGAATGCATTCTTTACACTGTCCATTAAAGAATTATGTGCTTGAATATCAGCTAATAAAGAAATTAAGCCATCTAATGTGCTTCCCTCTTGTGTAGTAGATAGGTGACTAGCTCGGTTGAGCTATTCTTGGACGGATGAAATATGAGGAAGGAATAATGTATGAAGTGTCATTATGTCCATCCTGATCTTGTGTTCTTCATTTCTAAGGTCCAACTATTGAGCCATGAGCTGTTGTAACCTTGCATAAAAATTTTGAACTAAATTGGGCTCTGTGGTCGACTTATTTGAGAGATTAGTGATCTCTTTCTCAATTGCTTTTGTTTTATTTCTGATATCTTTAATGAATAAAGAGAATGTACAGAAAAAAATAAAGAATGTGCTTGAGTTGAGGGGTCAACTCAGCAATAAATTTGACAAGTTTGACTTTGCCAATAGCAATAGCTTTCTGTACCTCTTCTATCATTTTTGCAGTGAGCTCTTTGTCTTTTAACTTGCTCAAATATTTAGATGCATCTACTCCAGATGTCTCTATCTAATTGAGAAGTTCATCCAGTTGAATATGGATGGCTGCATCGATTGACACTGTAGCTTCAGGTAACATCCTTTGCTTTGCATAGTTCACCGAAATCAATAAGTACTTGCCCTTTTAATTTTGATATGTCAACATTCGACAACACTATTGATTTTGACAAATCAACTTTGAAACTATGCTTTTTCAATTTATTTTCTTTACCTTTCACCGATTGAACTAGAACAATGGCTTGTGAGGCTTGTTGACTCTCGGCAGGTTTCTCGGTAGAGGCAACACTTTGGTCAGTTTCTTTAGCCTCTGTAGAGTCCTTCGGTGTCTCGGTACTTGTTGTCTTAGTTGCAACATTCTCGGTGCTGGAAGGTGCTTGTGAGGGATGTTCCTTGGTGGCTTGAGAAGTACCTTCTCCTTCTGTAGACTTGTGAACCTCTGCACCTTGTTTAGTATCTTGAGGGGCCTCTATTGAAGTAGGCTAATTGACCGGTGGATAAGGCTAAACTTGTTCCAAAATGGATTCACTAGATACAAGTTTTGTATATGCATTTCCTTCTATCATTTCCTATTCCGGTGCCTCTGTGTCCATGATATCTTCATCTATTTGAATGGTGTCTATAGGGTCTTGCTCGGTGACATCAGGATCTTGCTCAGTGACATCTACTATTTTATTTTCCACTTGCTCACCGACATCCTTCATTCTAAAGATTTCCTGCCACTTTTCCTTGGTTGCATTCTCTAAATCTAAGTAGAGTCCATTCATCAATTTTAAAGCTCTTTGCTTGATTTGGAAATGTTTGTGGTAGTTTGTCAGATGTTCTTTGATTTCATCTACCGAAATGTCTAGAAAGAGATGTACCAGACTTCTTTCTCTCATCTGTAATTCCGTGTCAATTGCATGTTTCCACCTATTGTCAATATGCTCATACAATTCTTTTGGAAGAGAATTAGATACTTCCAATGGGACCTGTTAGAATTTTAGAAGTGTGCAGATGACAAGCTTCTTCTATTTGTCTCTTTTCTGCATCATTTTTACATTCATATTTAACAAATCTAAAGGATCCAAATCCACCATATTCCTTCAGATTAGCACAAAATTTTTCAAAACTATGTATATTTTCCTTCTTGCTCTTAACAATCTAAAATTTGCTCTTGTCTTCAGATTTAGTATCACTAGACTCTTTTGCCAAAATGAGTCTCCAGGTAGATTTCTTGTAAGTTTTTGTTACCTTGGGTGTGGCAACACTCTTTGTTTTCTTACTCAATGAAGCTGTTGATGCTCTTGTGTTAGGTTGCTTAGCAAGAGGGGTCGATGATACCTCTGATGTATCCTTCTTCTTTCTTTTCAACACATTTCCCTTAGGCAATTTAGTGCTTAGTGTTATAGCTATCTCTTGGGCTTCACATTCCTCTTCGGTAACTACTATAGTTCCGTTGTCAAATTTGGAGAAAGAATCTTCTCCAAATTTCTCTGTTAATGCCTTTATCATCTTTGTCACCTTCCTTGTAGATTTAGGTACTACAATGCTCATTTTTATTTTTTCCTTCACTTCTTCATAGGTTCCATACCTCAGCTCAGTAGCATGCCTTCGTAGTGTAAGAAATGCATCAATTTGTTGTTGTGTGATGTCAAAGTCAATCTTGTAACCCATAGGTGGCAAAGATTGAGTTCTTGGTTCCACAACATTCACATAATAGTAATCAGTGTCTACTTCAAAACAGATGTCATCTTTGTATTTCTCCACTAGCTTGGGTGGAATTTGGTACTTGTTATGCATCCTTTCCTGAAACTTACTGAAGTAATCATCCATAATATCATTAAAATTATCACCTCGACATTTGATGAAGTCATTGATCTGATGGGTGATTGGTCGGTGTAGCTCCCAAACTACTTTACCGACTGATGGAAAGAATTTTTCAAAATAGAAAAACATGCATACAAGTAGTGATCCAAACTTTAGTGTATTCATCGAGTTGTTCTTCTTCGGCTTTCTAATTGTGTTCAGATTCTCAAACAAGTTTTTTAGCAATACTTCACAAAGATCTATTTTCATTCCTTTTTTCACAATTTTGTAGGCTAAGTCAACTGCTACATAGGGTACACTATTTTCCCTTGCTGATTGGAAGAAATAGTAACCAATTACTCTAATGGTGAACTTAAGTTCTACATCAGTGACATTGTTCAATTTCAGTCCTCTACAATCTAATTCCACTCTGATTAAACTAATCAATTCCTTCTGTGATATCATCTTCTATGCTCGGGCATGATCATAGATAGGGTAATCGATGATTAGATGAATGATTTCCTTGGTGATCTTAAACGGTTTCTCTTCTAACCACATGAAATCATCATGAACTCTGCTCGGAACAAACTTAACCCACTAGGGTTTGAACACATGGGGATAGGTTAGGGCTTTAGTCAATCCCTTGATCTTAATATGCTCATACTTGCTATCCATTTTACCATCTGTGCACAATTCATCATATGTGTCTTTGATTTCAACATGACCTAGTTCTTCAACATGACATTTGGTGAAGAATCTCACATCTTCGATTAACAAAACTTGATCCAGGATGAGTGAAAATGCGGTTTCGTCATCCGGTTTAGATGCAATTTTGGGAGTCAAAGAGTATTTTAGTGAGGGATTTTCTACAATCTTAACAACAACGAGATCTTGGATCTTTGGTGCCATTTGAATATTTTAGATAAAAGCTAACAAAACATCCTTAGGGTTTGAATATTTTCAAATGACAGATGCTTCACACTTAGCAAATAATAACAATTTGATATGATCGGTAAACCAGCTTAACAATGCATTGAGATTGAATTTCGCTCTATAGGAGGTTTGATCTCCTTTGAATTGCTTTCTCTACTCTCTTGAAAAGTTGGTGAGTGAAAAATGACCATGTAAATTCTTTAAGTACACAATATACCTTATCAGGCTCTGTGTAGGTTAGGTCAAAAACATTAAATGCACTCGGTTCCACTAAACTTTCTTTCCTTTTTGCGCTTTAACTGAGTAGCCAGACTTCCTTCATTTACCGACTTGACGGGCTTCTTGTATTCACCGACTTGATAGTTTTCCTATATAGTGCTCCAAAAGACTTTGATAGAATTTCAGACTTACTAATACATCTTAGCTATGCAGATTTTGAATTAAGTACATACTAAAATAGGAACTATTAAGATTTAACCTTTGAGAGAATGCAGTCCCTTCATACCTTTACTGATTAATTTGGAAGAGGTGCACCTAACTCGGTAGGTAAGATGCTTTCTTCATTTGACACAATTTCCTTCTTTTTCCAAATCATCTTTAATTTTTCTTTTATTTCCTCAGTGTCTTCTCTAGGTTGATCTCTGTAATCTCTAGCCAAGTGTCCAACTTTGTGACAATGAAAACATGCCATACTAGGATTTCTCCATGATCTTTGGTTGTTCATTCCAAACCTTATAAAGTAGATGGCACTTATATGTCCATATCTTCCACAACATTCACACCATATCCTTGTATTGTAATCCCATGGTACTGCAGAATACTATCGGTAAGGATCTGTGTGAGTTCGGTAACCTCTAGTATTTGCTCGGTGTGCAGACCACATATAGTTCTTTTGCTTAAACCAACACTTCTCAGTACTATGTCCATATCTATTGCAGTTTTTACAGAACCCTTTGAATTTTGCCTTCTGATATTTGTTAATAGACTTTGTCCTACATTGGTTAAATGTGTGACCATATTTATTGCAATTATAACAATAACCATTAGACTTAGTGACATTCGGTTGCTTACCTTTTCTAATTTGGCACATGTTGGCAGTATGACCTTGATTTCCACAGTAGTTGCAAATAGGCTTCTTTCTTTTGATGTTCTTCTTATTTCCAGCTTGCTTTGATGATTCTCCTCTCTCGGTAGTATGAATTCCTTTCTCGATAGAGTCTTTTCCTTTGTAACTGAGTCCTACATCTTTGTTGGGTCGTCTTATATTCAGTTGCTCAACCAACATCTTTGATGCTTCATAACTCTTCTTTAGTGTTTCCTTGGATTTCTTCTCTGTTTCAAGTTCATTGGTCAACCTTGATACTTCAAGTTTCAATACTTGATTCTCATAATCTTTCCAATTTTCTTCATGATGTGCATAACCTAGTTGATCTGACATATTTTGTTGAATCCCAATCAACCTTGTGATTTCATCATTCTTTTCAGATACTAATGCTTCAAGCTCTTGTTTCTCTCTTTCTAGATCTCTTACTTTATCCTTAGCTGTCCTCAATGCATCATGATTTCAAGTCATCTGTGTGCTAAAATGTTCATGGTCTCTTTTCATTGCTTCTAGTTGATCAGTCAATGCTTTGTTCTTTTCTTTCAATACTCCAATCATTTCTTTAGTTTCTTTAGATATACTATTCTCAAATGATATCTCAATTTGTTCCACTAACTCTTGAGAGTCCTACAAATCATCAGATAATCTTCTTCTAACTTTCAATGATTTTTGCATTTGTCTTTGCATGTCTGCAATCACTTGATTAGCATGATCCAACTCTTCTTGCAGATACACAATCCTCTGAGATTGTTTATAGCCTTCCATTGATAAGATCTTTCTCTTTAGGCAGTTAAACCCTTTTCCAAGATTCAAGCTCTGATACCAATTGTTAGGCCCAATATGGAAAGCTAATGTACTAAGAGGGGAGGGGTGAATCAGTACCTCAAATCTTTTTCTAATCAATAACTTTAGTATTATGCATAAACTGAAAACTGCTATAACATAACATAAAGCTAAAACAAATGAATAACAATCATACATGATTCACTCCATAACACATATATTTTGGTTACGCAGAAACTCTTGGTTAGAGAGAAAAAATGTGGTGGGGATGGCACCCAAAACTTCAATATTGCAATAATAAAGATGCTCGGTTAGAGCTACATGTTTAGCTATTTCTGATAGCTTACCCTGTTAGGAGTATCAAGATCTATTAGATCTACCTTGCTAAAGTATTTCACAACACTTAATCTAAATGCTGCACCTAGTTAGAGGCTTTACAATTTATAGAGTTTGTTAGAGTCTTTTACCCTATTAAAGGTTTCTCAATAACTCAAAATATTACAATGAAATTATTACAAATATCTGCAACTTTACATCTGAAATGTTATAGAAAATTCTATGTGCTCAAATAAGATTACCTTGCTTTACAGCATACCTCGATAAACCCTTATGTTTACTTTATTCTTTGACTGTTCTCTAAAAACCTTCTCGGTGACCTCTATGTCTCTGTAACAGTCATAACACTTAGTGCTTTCTCATGTCTTGCTTCATACACTCATGCACACATATCTTCCTTTCTGCATGTATATGTCTGATCTCAATCCATGTTGTATAAATAGATCTCCTATGATGGTGATCCATTCATTGCTTTGATCTTACAAACATGATTTCTCAAATGAATAACCATGCAAAATATTTCATTGGTTAAATGACCTCGTAATCATACACAATCTTGAAGTGCAATTTCCAATGCGATAATGGTTCTATGTTCCTTGATCTTGTAACATGTTTCCATATGTATGTCTAGGTTCAATGAATCTAGTAACACGTTTCTCTCGGTGTATTATCTTTGCTGCTCGGTAGACATAAAATGATACTCGGTAGATAGCTCAATGTATACTAGGCTCTGTGACTAGTTCCTTCTATTACCGACTACACTGTTCATACCGATTGAATATTTTGGTAGAGTTAATTGACTAGAATATATAGAATAACTTTGAACATAAGACTAATGGCAACCTTAGTGAGTAGTAATAGTGGAAACCCTGTAAGGGGAAAAACCATGGTGGGAAACCTGACCCACAATCAAATGATACTACTGCAAATAGTATGTGTATAAAAATGGGGTCTGCACATGCAGAAAGGTCAGTTGTCTAGAGCCCACTACTCAAACATAAGAATGGGAGTCACACTGACTACAATTGGATGATTAAATCCAATGATAATGTACTGCTCAAAGTAGCATCTCCAAAGCTGGATTCAGTACCAGTTAAGCTCTGATTATCTCCTTCAAACCTTCCTTGAATCTTCAAATGATGTCTATGTGATTAGCTCTACTTATATTCGCATATACCGAATATCACAGCCTTACCATACCATATTACCTTCTCTTCATATCTCATTACACAAATGAGACCTTACATATATACCAAAGCCTAAGACCAAATGTGTAGGTCAGCTCAATAAGAATATTACAATAAAAACAATTACAACAAGTCAAGATGCAATGCATCATTTTGGCTCAACAATAATATTAATTGATTAAACCATCTCCATAATGTGTCGTGCTGATCTGGAATAGATAATGCATTTCGGTCCATAACCTAGACCAATTTGTCGATAATAGCAAATATGTCAACCCAATTAGACTAATAACCAAATCTCCAAAACCAAGTGTCCAAACCATGTCTTTGACATAACCAAGTAATCTCCAAATGATAACAAGTCATCCTTAGTGTCGGTGAACGATATAACCTGCCGATGAACCAAATACTGGTGACAGTGCATAAGTCACTGAACTTGCTAGTGAACATAACCAAAGATCTCCAGAAGGATAAGTGTTGATAAGTGTTGACATCAATGACAAAACCAATGCAACATATCCATAATACCAACAATCTCCCTCTTTGGCATTGATGGTAACACAAGATGGAAAAACCATCTAAGTGCCAAGGCAGAAATACCAAAAACCAAAAACCAACAATCTCTAGAATAGATTAAAAAAATACCAGAAATCAAAATACAAATATAGAGAGTAAAAAGTATCTCACCCAATGAATAAACTCTCCTCAAAGGATAATTTATTTATGCTTTTCCATAGATATCTCTCCCCTTTTGACATCAAATGCCAAATCAATACAAATACCAGATACATCCAATTCATAGAACCAATTACAAATACCAACTACTCCCCTTGAGAAGTAGCTCTCATCCATCAAAGCCAAAAAAAATATTTCTCTATAGATTCTATCAGTTTTATGCCAAACATCAACTGTCTAAGTCTCTACCAGTGAGGGTATAACCCCAAGTTGTTCTCTGAGATATTCAAAAGTTTCCTTAGGCAAAGGTTTAGTAAATATATCTACAATCTGCTCTTTAGTATTCACATAAACCAATCTCACTTCTTTTGTTTCAACATTCTCTTTCAAAAAATTGTATTTGATAGAAACATGTTTAGTTTTAGAGTGAAATACCAAATTCTTATATATATCAATTGCTGCCAAATTGTCACAATAAATGATTATAAGTTCTTTGAATTTTACCTTTATGTCCTTCAACATTTTCTTAATCCATAATACCTAAGTACAGTTAGCTGCTGCTACAATATATTCTAATTCTGCTATTGATAATGATGTACAACTTTGTTTCTTGCTCAACCATGAAATCAATCTGCTACCAAGAAAGAATGTCCCGCCGATGGTGCTCTTTTTGTCATCTACATCTCCTACCCAATTAGCATTGGTGTGTGCACATAAATCAAAATTTCCATCTTTAGGATACCATAAACCAAGATTTGTTGTGCCTTGTAAATACCGGAAAATACTTTTCACTGCTAATTCATGATTTTCTCTAGGATTACTCTGAAATCTTGAAACAATACACACTGCATTCATTATATCAGGTCGTGTTTGTGTCAAATATAGTAAACCTCCAATCATAGATTTGTATCTTATCGGATTAACAGGAGCTGAGTCATCCTTCAATGATAATTTATTAGTTGTAGTCATAGGAGTACTTACCTATTTAGAGTTTTCCATACCAAATTTCTTCAGTAATTCCTTCAAGTACTTTGATTGATATAAGAATATACCTTTATCAGTTTGTGAGATCTGAAATTCTAAAAAGAATTTTATGTCCCCAATCATAGACATTTCAAATTCTTCTTGCATCTGTTTAGAAAAGTCTTTACACAATCCATCTTCTCCTCCAAAAATGATGTCATCAACAAAAATTTCAATAACTAAAATATCTTCATTAGTCACTTTGAAATATAAGTTGTTGTCAGCGTTACCTTTAGTGTAACCAAGCTTCATAAGATATTTGTCCAATCTAGCATACCAAGCTCTAGGAGCTTGTTGTTGGCATATGTGAACTCGTACATTGACATGATGATATTGTGTTGTCATTGATGTCAATATGATGAAGAGTGAACCGGTACTATGTTGTGAACCAGTATATGTGCAAAGTGAACCGGTATATGTGAGAACCGCTATAACATTGTGAACTGGTATGTGAAAAAGTGAAGCGGTATGTTTTTTCAAGGTGAACTGGTATGTTGGTATGAGAACCGATATATGGAAGTTTTGCATGACTACTGGTTGGTAGTCTCAGCTTCAGTGTTTCCGATTGATGCATTACATGTGTGATTCAACTGATGATATCTTGTGATAGGTTAGCATTGTAATGAGGATTAGATCATGTTGCCACATCAGCCTTGTGCGCGTGAAGGATCTTGCATGAAGGTGATCTATCCTATCTACCTCGGGAATGTGTGAAGTCTCTATAAATGGTGTAGAGTGCGTGATGGGTTATCAGCCTCCTGAAGCAGCAAAGAATGAATGATGGAGAATGTCTTGAGATCTATTCAAGACCATTGCATTCAAATGCAAAGTATTCAATGGTCAAGATTGAACCGACTGAATTGTTCAACCTAAGCATTTAGGGTTTAGGGTTTATGCTACCGACCTATCCATTTTCTATAAGGTTGATGTTGTGTTTCATGTTGAGGTTGTTGGCAAATGTTGTGTGTATATCTAAGTGCAGAGATACATGATTCTTGCCAAACCAAATAAGAGAATTGTTTCCTATAGAGTGTGTGCAGAAGGAAGGAACTGAACTGGATCTACATTGCAATTGAGTGCTATTACAAAATCATTATAATACATGTTGACTTCCAACCATCTCAACAATTAGAAAATCCCTTAACAAGGTAGCCTTAACCGGCTTGTTGTAAATCCTTTAACAGGGTGACACAAAGCCATTGAGCCCTTGAAATCCTCGAACAAGGTTTAACCCTTAATCGGGTATTCTAGTCATCCCTTAACCGGGTGATCCCTAATAGGATCGGTTCCTAACAGAGCCTATTGTAACAGTCTTTAATTGGACTAGGCTCCTAACAGAGTGGACTTCTAAAGAGTTCAAAAACAACTTGTGGGTATTCATCCCCACCATAGTTTTTCCCAATTGGGTTTCCACATGAAAAATATGTGTGTTATGTGTCATGCTTTTCATGTGATGGTTTGTTATTCTCTGTCAAAGTGGTAATGCATGATTAATCCATTAGGTCATTATACTTTTGATGTATTCCCTAGTTATGCATATGAGTAAAGTGAAAAGGAGATGTTAGGTGAGGTGATGATCTAAGTGTTGACAGGTTTATGTTTGTCTTGGTCATTTTTGGTTTTACTGGTTGTACTATATTTTAGACTGGTGTCATTGTTTGGATGTCAACTTTAGTGTTTGCAGTCTAACCGGTTCAGGGAAAGAGTTTTTGCCTGTACTGATTCACCCCCCCCCCTCTTAGTACTGGTTGGGTACTCACTATTCATCATTGAGTTATCAATTGGTATCAGAGCATCCTCCAGGTCCTCTGTGTTGTAAGCTTAACCGCTTAAGGGAAAGATCCTATTATAATGATGAAGAGGCAAGGTCCATGGTTCAACAAAGATAATTTCAGTAGATGGAAGGACAGAATGAAAATATACATCAAAAGCATGGGTGCTCAAAACTGGAGCTCTGTTGAGAATGCTTATGTTATTCCTACCGGTACTCCCACTGATGATCAAAAGAGAGAGAACCAGGGGAATGGGCAAGTCATGGAAGCCCTAACCAGTAGTCTATCAGACATTGAGTTTATTGATGTCTAGGACAAAGAAAATCCCAAAGATGTATGGGACTCTCTTAAGAATATCTATGATGGTGATGAGCATGTAAAGATAGCTAAGGAAGAAAGCCTTAGGGGAAAGTTTGAAGACATGTGGATGGTTGAAGGAGAGACCATTCAACAATATGGAATACGAATCAAAACTGTTGTTGGAGATATCAAAAGAGTAGGTGGTAAAATGGAAGATTCCACTGTTCTTAGAAAAGTTTTGAGATCCTTATTACCAGTTTATGCAATAAGGGTTGCTGCTATTCAGGAGTTGAGGTCAATAGACAAGACTAAGGTATCCCTAGATTCCATCATTGCAAAGTTGACAACCTATGAGCTAAATAGTTTTGATGGCAGTATTCAGAAGACTGAATCAACTTTTAGAGCATCTGTTGCACCATCTAGAAAAGGAAAAGAAGCAAGCACCAGTGGTGAATCAAGACAGTGCAGAGAAATGGATGATGAGGAGATCCTGATGGAATTTGAAGCTCTTCTTGCCAAGAGACTTCCTAAGGGAGCCGATAAATATAAAAGTAATCTCCCTTTGAAATGCTTTTCTTGTAACTGGATAGGACACATTGCTATAAACTACCCTAGTGGTGATAACAAGAACAGATTAGAGAGGTTCAAGAAGTTCAAAGGAGGAAACTGGAGAAACTATTTTGTAGCAGTTGATGAAGGTGTCACTAATGAGAGATTAGAAGATGAAGAGAATGAAGATATTGTGTTTGTAGCGGTCAAGGAATATGTGTTAGACAAGAAGGCTCTTGTCTCCCACTTTGATAATTCAAATGAGTGGATTATTGACAATGGTTGTTCTCACCACATGACTGGTGACCGGAGCAAGTTTCTATCTCTAGAAGAGTATGATGGTGGTGTGGTTTATTTTGGTAATGATGCACCATGTATGGTAAAAGGTAGACGGTCCATCTCTCTGAATGGAAGAAGCAGTGCTAACAATGTGTATTGGGTAGAAGGTCTCAGACATGACCTATTGAGTGTTGCCTAGTTGAATAATAGTGGACTCACTCTAGAATTTAAAAATGGAGTGTGCAAAATCAAAGGAAAGAATGGTGAACTGGTGACCACCGGTATGCAGACCAAAGGTAACCTATTTCAGCTGAATGCAAATATAAGTAAATGTCTTATGGCTAAGTTTGATGATAGCTGGATATGGCATAGGAGACTCTGCCATGTAAACTTTGATAACATTGTGAAAGATAGTAAGATCAAAGTAGTTAGAGGATTGTCGATGCTGTGCAAACTGGAAAATCCTCTGTGCAGAGAATGTCAACTAGGGAAAATGTCCTCCTCAACCTTCAAAGGTAAATCTTTCACTGCAGACAATTTACTTGATCTTGTGCATACTGACTTGTGTGGTCCTATGAAAATGAGGAGTGTGCAGGGAGATAGGTATTTTATGATTCTTATAGATGATTGCTCAAGAATGATGTGGGTCACATTCTTGAAGGACAAGTTTGAAGCCTTTGGAAAGTTCAAAGCTTTCAGAGCACTCGTAGAAAAAGAAAGTGGAAGAAGAATCAAATGCCTAAGAACTGATCAAAGGGGAATTCACTTCCGGTGAATTCAAAAAATATTGTGAAGAGAATGGCATCAAGAGGCAACTGTCTTCCCCCTGGACTCCATAATAGAATGGCTTAGCAAAAAGAAACAACCAGACTATGGTTGAAGCGGAAAGAACTATGTTGATCCAAGGAAAGGTTGCTCACACCTTTTGGAGAGAAGCGATGAGTACTGCAATCTACACAATGAACCGGGTACTCATCAAGAAAGAAAAGGATAAGACTCCTTATGAGTACTGGACCGGTAAGACACTAGTGGTAAGCTACTTTAGAGTGTTTGGTAGCAAATGCTATATCAAGAGAAGTGAACATCAGAGTAAGTTTGATGCAAAATTTGATGAGGGAATATTCCTAGGATATTCCACCAAGAGTAAAGCTCTCAAATGTTTCAATAATAGGACTTAGAGAATAGTTGAAAGCATCAATGCCAAGATTGATGAAAACTCTGAGAAACCTGAGGAAATTGATAGTGAGCATGTAGGAGATGAATCGGTAGTAACCTTCTAGGAATCGGTTGCAAATTTGCCCAGTACCAGTAATTGTACTCCTACACCGGTAGAGGCTGATGTTGATGAAGATGAGGATGAAAAAGAAAAGAAAGAGGAATCTATTAAGAATATACCTAGGTATGTCAAACTCAATCATGATCCAAAATAAATCATAGGAGACAAAGATGCTAGAATTCTTACAAGAAGAAAGGTCAGAGAAAACTCGTGTATGACCTCTGAATTTGAGCCCAAATCATTCAAAGAGGCACATAAAGATGAAAAATGGATCAAGGCAATGGAAGAGGAACTTGACCAGATAGAGAAGAATGGTACATGGTCTTTGGTACACAGACCAGAGCATAAAAATGTCATTGGAACTAAATGGGTTTTCAGAAATAAGCTGAATGAGGATGGCACAGTGGCAAGGAACAAAGCCAGACTAGTATGTAAAGGATATGCCCAAGAAGAAGGGGAAGACTATGGAGAAACCTTTTCTCTAGTAGCAAGATTGGAAGGAGTTTGTATGCTCCTTTCTTATGTAGCTTTTAAAGGATTAAAGGTATACCAAATGGATGTAAAATCTGCATTCCTAAATGGAATACTTGAAGAGGAGGTGTATTTAGAGCAACCAGATGGGTTTGCCCTATCAGAAGATAGTGACATGGTGTGTAGGCTACATAAAGCCTTGTATGGACTAAAGCAGGCACCTAAAGCATGGTATGAATGCTTGCACTCCCATCTTGTGAAGATTGGATTTGAAAGAACAAGTGAAGATAGTAATATCTACTTGAAATTAGAAGGAGATCAGATTCTGATCTATGAAGTATTTGTTGATGACATAATCTTTAGTGGTGATGACAGGATGAGTCATGAATTTGCTGATGAGATGAAAAAGGAGTTTGAAATGTCACTCATAGGGGAGATTAACTTCTTCATTCGACTGCAGATTTAGCAAATGAAAGATGGAATCTTTATTACTCAGTCCAAGTATGTCAAAGAGGTATTGAAGAACTTTGGCATGGAAGATAGCAAACTATTTGGTACACCAATAATAACCAGTTGTAAACTATCAAACAAGGATGACTCAACATTGGTAAATGAGAAGGAATACTGATCAATGATTGGTAAGTTGCATTATATAGTGCATAGTAGACTAGACATTGCACATGCAGTGGGTATTACTACCTAGTTTCAGAAAAGCCCAAGATAATCTCACTTGGTAGAAATCAAGCGGATTCTTAGATATCTAAAGGGAACTATTGACTATGAATTATGGTATCCATACAATGATGATTTCAACCTAAAAGTTTTCATAGATGTTTATTGGGCTGGTAATGTGGATGACCAGAAGAGCACAACTGGTGGTGAATTCTTTCTCGGTGGAAGATTAGTCTCATGGATGAGTAAGAAGAAGAGTTGTATCTCTCAGTCCATAGTAGAAGCGGAGTATGTTGCAGCATTTATGAATTGCACTCAGACTATTTGGATGAAGCATGTATTGAATGGCTTCAAAGTTCCTGTATCTATACCGCTAAGTATATTTTGTGACAATACAAGTGCAATTAACATTTCCAAGAATCGAGTTTTACATGCTAGAACCAAGCACTTTGAACTCAAGTATCATTTCTTAAGGGAAAAGGTTCAGAACAAAAAGGTGGCATTGGAACATGTTTCCAGTAAGGAGCATTTAGCAAACATATTCACCAAGCCTCTACCAAAGGCTACATTTACCTATTTGAGAGGTGAATTAGGGGTGTTGCCCCTTCAAGAGGTGAACTAAAGGTATGTGCTCCACATGAGTCAGGTATTGCATTGTCAAATCTTTTCAGGATTGATGTGTTGAAGGATGCTACTCCTTAGGGGGAGCAGCATAGTGGAACATGGTTAGCTTGTGCCTCCACTTTGGCATTATTGTCAAAGGGGGAGAAGATGTGAACTTTGTTGAAAGTGTAAACCACTATGTTCACTGCTTCTCTCCAATACACATGAGGTAGATTTTGTTTTGATATCATGCTTCTATCTAAATCCAGAATAGTTCTATTCTTCCTTTCCACAACTCCATTTTGCTGAGGTGTTCAGGGTGCTTATAGTTGTCTTTTTATTCCATTCACTTCACAAAATCTATTGAACTCCTTAGATGTAAATTCACCTCCTTGATCTAATCTTAAACATTTCATTTATTTGCCTTTTTCATTCTCTACAAGTGGTTTGAATAATTTTAATTTCCCAAATGCTTCAGATTTCTCCTTGAGAAAAGTAACCCAACACATTCTAGAATAATCATCAATGATTAGCACAAAGTATCTATCTTCCTCTAGACTTCTTGTTTGTGCTGGACCACATAAGTCAATATGAATTAAATCAAGAACATCATTGGTTTTCTCATAAATACTTTTGAAAGTTGTTCTAACTTGCTTTCCCATTTGACATTCCTTACATTCTGGATTATGAGGTTTTACAATCTTAGGTAAATCTCTTACTACCTTAAATGAACTAATCTTTACAATGCAATCAAAATTCACATGACAAATTCTTTTATGCCATAACCAACTTTCATCAATATGTGCAATCAAGCATGTCTTTTCATTGGTATTCAAATGAAAGATATTACCTCTAGTCTGATTACCGGTTGCAATTTCCAAACCATTTCTATTCATGATTTTACATTTACCATTCTTGAATTGTAACTGAAATCCTTTTTCAACTAATTGACCAACACTCAAAAGATTATGCTTCAAACCTTCAACATAATAAACATTGCCAATATTGTGCTTACCATCAAAGGATATAGTGCCTTTTCCTTTGATCAAACAAGCTTTGTCATCTCCAAATCTCACTAGACCTCCATTGTAATCCTGAAAAGATAAGAATTTACTTTTATCACTAGTCATATGATGTGAACATCCAGAATCTATAATCCATTCATCCTTTTCTTCAATTTAACTGCCAGTGCCTACTCTACCAGTGGAGCAGTAGGTGTCAGTTGATCTTTTGTAATCGTAACAAAATCCCATCCATTGTCTCATGGTTCTTCATCAGAATCATCAGTAACTCCTTCATCAGCATAGTAACATGATTTGTCCTTATTCTTCTTAAATCTATATCTCTGATATTCACGGTTAGGCTTATATGTTCTTCTAGCTTCTTCTCTTAATATTGCATGTCTTTCAGAATATCTAGATGCCTTGTAACCAATTTTATTGCAGTTAAAACATTTGAAAGGTGATTTACCTTCATACTTACTTCCAATAGGACCTTTATGCAAGTAGGACCTTTAGGCATTTTCCTTGCAAATAGTGCTTCAAGTTCTTCCAATTCTTCATTTTCCTTTCTGATGTCTTCAAGTTCTTTTGCATAAAGTGCTTTCCAGTTAGATTTGTCAGCTAATGATGAGGATGTTGTAGATGAAGATGCTTTCAAAGCTAAATTTGTTTTAATTGTCGCAAGAGGACCAAATTCCTCAAGCTCAAATGTTGGAAGTTTTCCAACCAAGCTATCTCTAGATACTGATGTATTAGGCATAGTTCTCAATTCATTAATATCAGTTTCTTTCATTTTGTATTCTGGTGGCAATTCTCTTAAAAATTTAGAAACAATTTTATCTTCACTTAAGGAACCTCCACAACATTGTATTCCCAAAACAATTTCATTTACCCATTCCATAGAAGCAGAAATTCTTTCATCTTCTTCCATTTTCGAATTTTCATACCTGACCCAAAAGCATTCCAGTTTTGCAATTTTGATAGTGGTATCTGTAATACCCTAAAAATGGTCATCTAAACCATAAGCCCCTAATCTCGACCACATCACCAAGGTCCTAACCAAAGGCAATTAAATAAATCTTGAGCACACAATTAATTCTTTAATCGTCAATGTCACATGGAAAAATTAATCACTCAATATTAATTCAATATTTATTTAATTAATTAAATCCTTCCAAGTAAATCATTATCTTATTTATTTTATTAAATATCCTAGCATATTTAATTAAATAAATCAAATTGCCATAAATCTTCACAAAAGGAAACAAAGCAAAAAAGGAATTAATTGACAAAAAGAAAGAATTGAAAATTGAGAAAAGAAATCAATTGGAGATAATATTGAAAAACACATTAAAAATTGATGAATAATATCAAAGAAATTAATTAAAATAATTAAATGAAAAAAATGAATGAAATAGAGAATAAATCAGTTTTTTTTCTGATTTTATCTTAATTTAAGTTCAATTTCCTTTAAAATAGAGAAAGGCATCCAATCACATCAATTCACCTGGATTGTGCTTCCTCTTAGAAAATCTTGACCGCTCATCATCATTTGATCTCAGCCTTTGGTTTCTTTCTAAATTTTCTATAAATTCAAGCTCTCATCTCATTCAAAGGAATCCTAGAAAATATATTGTTATTATACTAATTTTGCTCTAGGTTCATTGAGAATATTGCATACATATTTAGATCATTTATCTCATTTATTTCTTAAATCTTGTTAGATTTATTTTGCATTCATCATGCTCATATAGATTATATCCTTCATCTTGGTGTTGTCTAGTCCTGGATTGCTTATACAAATCTGAGAGCAATCTTATACTCACATCTTTTAGAAGGCAATGGGTCGCTTTGCAATGGTTTATTGTTTATTCATTGATTATTGATTTGCTAACCATGTATGTAATGACTTGATTGAAGTGTTGTGCTTATAGATTCTTAGTTCACTTTTAACACACACATTTCTAGCACCCACCGTGGGGCAGAAAACTACTTTTTCGGCCTCAAAATCATTCTTTTTATCCTACAGGTTTTGTTTGTACAACCTCTACGAAATATCATACGAGCAGTTTCACTGCATCGTACGACATTATATTGACCCCTACAATTTACCGTACGAAACAAGATCATATCCTTTAAATTGTCGTACAAATCAAAATATGGACTCATACGACATACTGATTCTATTATATTTTGTCATTCTATATTGATTTCTAACTCGTACGACATACTACTTATGCTATCTTTTGTCATTCTATATTGATTTTTGCCTTGTATGATAAAGTGTTATGTCATTCTATTTTATGAAGATTGTCGTACGATTCTATTTTTTGATAGATTAAAAATAGATTACTTTTCATGGTTTTTCTTGGATTAAAATTTGATTATGCTAATGCGGACCTTGAATTGTCTTTTGTCTGCCTAAGATTTTCACAGCCTAACCAGTTTCTTGCAGGATGCTTGTCAAAGAATCTATCAATCAAACATACACTTGTCAAAGAATAAAAACAACATGACTAATGATGCGTTGTTTTTGCAAGTTGCCTAAAGAGAAATCAATCAAACAATCATGTATTCTTTAAATTTTTGTAGGCACCTAACTTGCTATCTGGATAATGAACAAAACTGTCTTTTGTGTTTTTTTAGAAAATTCTGAGAGGTAGGAGAGTATGCTCTTGTCTTTCTAAGACAATTAGAAATCTAGACCCTTGAGGCATTTTCTTTGTTTGAGATTTGTACATCTTTAGCACGCTTGCCCTCTGGAGGAGCTTAAAAACTCTTAAAGCCTTTACGACTGGTGTGAGGGGAATGACCTAAGTGGGAATGGCTAAATGCCAAGTACTCCAACCCACTATAAAATAAACATTGTTTGATGAAAATCAAGGCAACGGTAGTGCTCGGGAATAGCTCTCCTTAGTACCTTCGAGTATATTGAACCTTGGTTTTCAAGGCTGGGAGACCTCTTAATTGAGTTTATACCTCGACACATTGAATGAAAGCCTTACTAGATCCAATTAAAATTAGAATCTACCCGATTCACCTCTGAAAGGTTGATAATATTTGTGCAAGAGAGATAGTAACTCTCCCAATACACTTGCCATACCGTGCCCCCATTAGCATTTGGAGTCAGCTAATATGGCATCAAGAATCCATTATGTGAGACTCAGCGGCCATATTCTGATTAGCTATTGGGTGTGTACCTAAGTCAGCAAGAAAAGGTTTTCTTCTCTAAGCCAACTTCCATAGGGTTTGCATGTTGTGATTGGAGTTACTATATATCTTGCATGTTTTCTATGTTTTCATCCTTGAAACTAAAACTAGAATACTAAAACTAGAGAAAACAAATCAACAAACTCAGTGATCAAAATTGTCTGTGTCACAAACTAGTCTATCCTGGTCAAAAATCAATCCATCTCAAAATTGGTCATACTCAGTCGTCATACTCAATAATCGAAAAAACTCAGAATTCTTGTCTCTGTCCTATTAACAGTCGTACAAGTCTAATCATTTATCGTCCTGCACCATATCCTGTGTCGTATGAGTCTTCTAAATTATCGTCCTAAGCTCAATCTTCTATCATATGAAACCCAATAGTTTGTTGTTTAAAGTTAAATCCTGTGTCGTATTAGATAGAACTAAATAGACTCATTTGTTGTTTGGGACCTATCCATTTGTCGTATGGTACTAGGCAGCAACTCGTACGAAATAGAACTGTTGTCATCCTGAACCTGTTATACTATCATACGGTCTTAGAAATTTTGTTGTATGAGTCTTTGATTTTGCCAGTCCAGAATACTCAAACCTATCCAAAACAGTCTATAGCAAGCCTGAAACTAGTTATCATCCTCCTGAGCATAAACAACCTTGATAGTGTACCTCTATCATTGCGTTGCATGATTTTGTCGATCATGTTTCAGCTAGTTTAATCAACTACTTATCAAAATTAAGTCACTTAGATAAACGTCTTACACAAGATAGATCATTCCTAAAACTAGACTAAGTCTTAGTCACTTCATCTTAAGTTAACTTAGATAACGTCTTACACATGATAGATCATTCCTGAAACCAGACTAGATCTTAGTTACTTCCTTCAATCACTACGTTAAAATGAACTAATAGCTACAATTTAATCTTGACTTCTACAACACATCTCACTCTCGGTCCTGTCTATTACAAATGCCTGTTCAAACTAGAAGCTCTCGTAGCAAAACAAAAAAAAAGGGAAAGAAACACTCTTTTCATCAAACAATAGTCCATTCTTCAAAGAAAACCCTTTTTACAACAAATCATCCTCGTCACAGACACCAATTTATGACATACCAATCTTTGGTCGGCCCTTATCACCCACCATGTCTGGGGAAAGACAAGAAAAAGAAGCTAATAAATGAGATACTCACGATGACTTTAGCAATCAAGCCACTGATAGTGATTCCTCATCGACTGAATTTGAGCTTCCTGAACCTCCTGAAGCCAAAATCCATAGATGTCAGAATGATAAAGAGTTCCGGAGAATAATGAAGGTCATAATGGTTAGTGAAAAAGAAAACTATTTCCTAGAATTAGCAAAGCAAGGTGCTAAACTCCCTACTGGTTATAATGTGGAAAACCTTGTCGCTAAAGAAGAAGAAACACCATGGAGATAGATAAGAAAACAAATGCAAATATTACAAATTGCGGTCACAAGACTAGAAGACAAAGGTAAAATGCCAAAACAATATTCTCTGGACACAATATGCCCATTCCCATTTGACAAAATCCTTTACATGCCTCCATTTCTTTCACGAGTTGAGATCCCAAAATTTGACAAATATGATGGTACCTCAGATCCTCAAGATCATGTCAGAGAGTTTTGTGCTGCCTGTATGGAGTTTATGCATGATCAAACGTACCTCATGCACCTTTTCCCAAGGAGTTTAGGGGGTCAAGCAATGGAATGGTTCTAAAGCCTACCTAAAGAGATAAAAACATTTGAATAACTAATCTAACTATTCTTGCAATAATACTCATACAACATTTGACATCCTGTGACTATGATAGATCTTTGCAATACTAAACAGAAAAAAGGAGAGCCTTTTTCTCACTTTCCTCCAATGTTGGAGAAAGATGTTCTCTAGGTATCCATGACCTATCCCATACTCGGAGAAAATGGATATATTTGTCAATAACCTAGTCCCAAAACTGAAATATAGTGTGCAAATGCAAGTTCACCCATCATTTAACAAAATGGTAGATAATGCTATTCGGATGGAAGATGTGCTCATAAAGAAAGGGGATATCTCACCTTAGAAGGAAACACAACCAGGATCTAGCTCTAAAGAAAAGAATAAATACTAGAAGTATGGCAAAGATAGCAACAAGAATGTTGTTAATGATGGAGTAGTAGATACTGTCCAAGCAAAGACAAAATTCACAATATTTAACTTGGCCAGTGGCACACAAGCACTCAAGGCAGCTGAAAATACAACAGAAAATCCTCCAAAGAAAACAAGAGAATGGTTTAAAAACAAACCTTGGGTTTAAAATCCTAAGCATGATTTTACTCCTCTAGATGAATCATATGAATTGGCTTTCAAAACCTTATTGGCAAATAATCTGATAACATTGCTAGATAATTCTAGGCCATATGACCCAGAAATTAGACCCAGGTGGTGGAGAGAAAATGAATACTACGACAACCATCGGAACAAGGGACATAACATAAACCACTACATAAAACTCCGACATGAAATCAAGATCTCATTGATGCAGGTAAGATTGTTGTTGGAAATCACCCGACAAATGCTGATCATAAGGCCTTTAAAGATCCCTTACCCAATTATGAACAAGGAGATTCCTCAAAATCCTAGGGAGGAGCTAGAGTCAATTATACCTACACTAATAATGATAATGTGATCAACATGATTGAATCTGCTCAAACTGAATGTTGCAATGTGATCATAGTCTGGGATCACCAAAGTCAAGCACAAACTATTAATGTCATGACTTGCACTCAAAGGAAGATTACTCTCCTAGAAGCTAGTTTCTCAACTTTCAATCAAACAACATCAAATCTACCAAAGAGACAAACATACACAATCACGGCCAAATCAAAATAGCGGGCTTCATCGTCTTCTCCTAGTTATAGTATTGTCAAACAATTGAAGAGAACCAATGCTCAAATCTCCATTTTGGAATTGCTTAAGACCTCTTCTGCTCATACAGAGGACCTGGACAAGGCTTTAATTACCACCAGTGTCCCTAAAGATTTAGACATAGATCAGTTTCAATCTATGGTCAGTCACCTAACCTCACCACATTATCTCACTTTCTCTGAAAAAGATGATAACTCATTGAGTCACCCATATAACCAACCATTACACATTGAAGCCATGATCCATAAACACCGAGTTAAATGTGTTTTGATAGATGGAGGCACTAGGTTGAATATTTGTACCTACAATCTATTAACACAGTTGGGATTTTTTGAAAATGTTATTGATCCAACAAAGAAGATAAAAATCAAGGCTTATGATGAAGAAGAAAGAACTTCTAAGGGTCTGGTACTATTACTAATTAGAGTAGGACATATGGAAAGAGATGTCATTTTTCAAGTCTTGGAACTTCGTCTTTCATACAACATCTTACTGGGTAGGCCATGGATTCATGAAATGAAAGCAGTACCATCTATATATCATCAATGCCTGAAGTTTCCTTATAATTGAGTTGAAGTCAGTATTCCGACCGATACAAGCTATACCTGCAATGCATTAATGCAAAGTGTTGATGCCTTTGTTCCTCATAATAGAGCAGCTTCTGCAGTGGAAAGTTTAGAATCTTTGCTGAAAGATTTAGAAAAGAAATTGAAAATCACAAACACTGGTATGGATGGATACAAGATAGAGCCTATACTCTCACTAATGTCACTTCCTTCATCACCAAGATAGTCAGGAAAACAATCAAAGGCTATGAAGCCAAAAATTTCAACTCCAAAAGTCATTTATGATGGTCTCTTTATATAGTCCTCTACTTCTCTTGCAGATGAAATAGAAGAGGATGATGTCCTCAAATCACTTTTTAAAGAAGATAATGCAAACAAAGAAATACGACATTGTGAGATTTCTCCAACACAATATGGTCCAGGATATAAACTGTTGCGACATATGGAATATTTCAGTGCTGGTCCTCTAGGCAAGTGTCAACAAGGTATTGTTGAACCCATCCAGTTACAAACTAAGTCTGTCAATGATAAAGCTAGACTAAGATATGAACCAAGAAAGCAATCAGATCAGAAGCACATGCCCCATCATCAACGTAAGTGGAAGAAAAAGGTACTACCTTTAACAACACAAGAAATTAATACTCACTAAACTTAGGAAGAGTGTGACGATGAACAAAAAGAATTGTCCACCCAGAGAGAGGAAACATATGGTACTCAAGTTCCAGTTATATCTGCTATAATATCACGCAAAGTAGAAGTCCCAGAGGATATGAGAGATGAAGTATACAAAATCAGAGAATTGTTTGCACCACTGAACATACCAGTCATTAATACTGGTAGACAACAAGTAGATGATTCAGAAACTGATTCAAATGAGTATGAATGGGCTCCAGATCACATCTTAGATATATCTACTATAGAAACCCTTGAAGAATCTAGTGATATCACAGATAACTCACAAGAGCTGATATGCCTGAAAATGCAAAAGGAAATAGAAGAAATTAGACTAAAAAGACAAGAAGACTATGCACGACAGCTAGAGAAAGATTGGACACAAGCAATTTATTCACCTACTAACAAGATAGGACAAATAAGGTATAGAACTACCAATGAAGAATTACAAGCTACAGAAATAGAACTAGTCATCAGCCTAGAGGAAGTTGAATGGAATAGATGACAGGGATTAATAAAATCATCAAAGCTATGTTTACAAGTGTGTTAAATACAAGTAATTAATGAACCAAATCATGAAGGAACTTGCAACATCAAAGATGTGGGTGTTGATACTATATATACCTTTACTAAGCTACTTGAAGATGAGTCAAAAACTTCATCCTATGACTCTGATGACTCAGACAAGAGCTCTATTTATAACAACAATGCATTATGACTACTCTATCATAAATGATGAGATACTGTCTGTTGATCCTATTACCATTGTACCATGATATGTAGTCCAGTCCAAAGTAGGTGATGATGCTAGAAGTAGGTCAGTTGGGTTAGGTCCAATAAATACTAACATGAATTTTGATAATCATGTTGTAACTCTTCCTAGTCTCGAGACACATATGCAAGGTAGTCATCTGAAAATCGACTGGTTGGTCCAAAGTCATGATGATAGCACCATGAACTCCCTCAAGCCTATTCCAACCTTATCCTTAATGCATCCAGAACTGATTGATTATACTCTTTATAACCAACCCTTGAATGTAAATACTTTTTCCAATGACTATATGTTAGCCTACTATCTCAATGCAGTTGAGCCCATGTACTCTTCCACTAGCGAACAAAATGAAAATATGACCAAAGTGAATATCAATTATCTTAGTCACAAAAATAAGAAAAATAAAAATAAAAGATCTGGTGGTGAAAACCACGTTGTGGCAGTGTTAGAATCTAAAAAAGAGAAAATAAAGGACATACCTAAAGGTGAAAACCTCTCTAAGGTGCCTAAAGGTGAGATACTTGATATACTACCAAGTCACTTCCAGGAAAGGTCCTCCATACTAATCGAGCCAACTCAGCCAATAAACATTGAGAGTCAAGAGACACCACATATAATTCATGTAGCTCAATCACTATCAGCGGAAGAATTAAAAGATTTCACTCATCTATTCTCATAAAAGAAAATAAAATTTGCGTGGACATATTCTGATATATCAGGCTTGGATCCTGATCTCATTATGCACCATATTTCAATTACACCAGGAGTAAAACTAGTTAAGCAAAAACTCTATAAGATGCATCCACATGTGTCACTGTTGGTCAAGGATGAGCTAGAAAAAATTCTAAAAGTTGGATTCATTAGAGCTATAGATTATGGTGAATGGATTTCAAATATAGTACATGTGTCAAAGGCAGATAAGTCTATCAGAGTTTGCACAGACTTCAAAGACCTCAATAAAGCGTGTCTAAAGGACAACTTTCCATTACCAAACATTGACATGATAGTCGACATGACTACTGGATACAAGATGTACTCACTAATGGATGAATTCTTTGACTACAACCAAATCAAAATAGCTGCTAGAGATCAAGAAAAGACAGCTTTCACCTATGCATGGGGAACCTTTTGCTGGAACGTCATGCCATTTGGGCTAAAGAACGCATGAGTGACCTATCAGAGACCAGTTACTACCATTTTTTATGACATGATGCATAAGAATACAAAAGATTATGTTGATGACACCTTAGTGAATACTATGAAGAGATTAACACATATTCAAGAATTACATCCTATGCTAGACAAAATGGAAAAGTTCAAACTCTGGTTAAATCCAAAAAAGTGTGCATTTGGAGTAACATCAGGAAAATTGCTTGGTTACATAATTTCAAAAAAAGGAATTAAGGTTGACCCTAAAAAGGTCCAAGCTATAATGGAAATGCCTCCACCCAAGAATATCAATTAGATGAGAAGTTTACAAGGTTGTCTTTAGTCAATAAGATGTTTTATATCTCAGCTAGCAGATAAGGCTCAACCTTCGACGAAGGTATTAAGGCAAGGAGTTCAATACAACTGGGATAAAGATTGTGAACAACATTTACAACAAATCAAAGAATATATTTCTAATCCACCCATATTAATGCCGCCAATTCAAGGTAAGCCACTAATCCTATACATATCAGCTACAAATACTTTAGTGCGGGCACTTCTGGCACAACAAGATAACAATAAAAAGGAATGAGCTATCTATTACATCAACAGAATATTGGTATCATATGAAATGAACTAAACTATAATAGAGAAAGTTGTTGGTATTTTGGATATGTTGATATGGTTTTGCCATTGATATCAACACTTGATGTCTACAACTTATCAACTCTGGCATCATTCACTAGCAGGGAAACCCTGACTCTGGCACCGACAGACTCTACACCGATATTCTATCCACCGACAAGTTATATTATTTACAAGAACTTGGAATGATATGAAGGACACTTGGTTATGTTGAAGACATTGTTTGAACACCTTGTCTTGGAGAATTGTTCATTGGTATATTCAAGTTTGCATATTTGCTTTCACTAGCAAATAGGTCCAGGATATGCACCGGCAGACTTATCTATTCTAGATCAGCATGAAACATTTTGGAGATGATTTAATTATGTTGTAAATGAATTAATCCAACACATTGAATCGGTTATTGCATTGGATATTGTTTTATAAATTACTTTTATTGTAATATCTTCTTAGAGCCGACCTACTAAAATTGGTCTTAGGTTATGGTATATATGTAAGACCTTACTTGTAATATCGAAGTGTGGAATGTAGATTGTGAAATAGAAGAAGAGATAAGCGAGATTAAGTAGAGCTATACATGCAAACATCATTTGAAGATTGAAGGAAGGTATTTGTGAAAGACAAACAGAACTCTACCAGTACTGAATCCAGCATATGAAGATGCTATATTGAAGCAGTACATTATCATTGGATTTAACCATCCAGTTGTAGTCAGTGTGACTCTCATTTGTGATTGAGCAATGAGCTCTAGGCACTTGGCCTTTCTGCATGTGCAGACACCATTTTTGTACACATACTATCTGCAGTAGTATCATCTGATTGTGGGTAAGGTTTCCCACCGTGGTTTTTACACTTACAAGGTTTCCACATACAAACTTTGGTGTTATGTGTTGTGGATTCTTTTATCTTTCTATTTCATGCATTATTCTTTGTCGGTACTACAATTAACTGATAAACTGTATACCGGCATAAAGTTTTGTTTACCAATATTAAGGATCAAGATTGGTTAAGTTGTTTTTGGTTTAAGTTTTGTTGGACAACTGATTCACACCCCCCCCCCTCTCAGTTGTCTCTGGGACCTAACAATTGGTATCAGAGCTAAGTCCTCTTTTGCAAAAGTTTAACAACTTGAGGAGATCAAATGACTACTAACTATTTTAGGAAGGACAGTCCTAAACTTGATGGAAACAAGTATGGAATATGGAAGATCATGATGGATTATCAGATAGGTCTACTGCTAAAGCTATTTGGAACCATTTGGAAACACTATATGAAGGAGATTCCACAGTAAAAATTGCAAAACTTGAAAACTTCTGAGTCAGGTATGAAAATCTGAAAATGGAAGAAGATGAAAGGATTACTGCTTTTATGGAAAGAGTTAATGAAATTGTTTTGGGTATTAAATGTTGTGGAGGAACCTTAAGTGAGAGTGAAATTGTTTCAAAAATTTTAAGAGGATTGCCATCGGCATACAAAATGAAAGTTACTGCTATAAATGAACTAAGAACAATGCCTAATGCATGAATAACTAGGGATACATTGATTGGAAAACTTTCAGCTTTTGAAATTGAGAAATTTGGTCCTATGGCTACTATAAAGACAGATTTGGCTTTTAAGGCATCAACTTCATCTGTACCATCATTTGACAAATCTGATTGGAAAGCCTTTTATGCAAGAGAACATGAAGATAGTAGGAAAGAAAATGAAGAGCTTGAAGAACTTGAAGCACTATTTGTAAGGAAAATGCCTGAAGGTCTAGTTGGAAGTAAATATGAAGGTAAAGCACCCTTTAAATGTTTCAACTACAATAAGACTAGTCATATGGCTTCAAGATGTCCTAAAAGACATGCAAGGTTAAGAGAAGAAGCAATAAGAACATATAAGCCTAACCCTGAATATCAGAGATATAGATTTAAGAAGAATAAAGATAAATCTTGTTATCTTTTTGATGAAGGAGTGACTGGTGATTCTGATGAGGATCTGACAGACAATGGATGGGTCTTTGTTTATTTAACAGAAAATAAATAGGCACCTACTGCTCAACCGGTAGAACAGGCTCTGGCAGCTAAAGTGGAAGTTAAGGATGAATGGATAATTGATGCAGGATGTTCACATCACATGACTGGAGATAAGAGTAAATTCTTATCCTTTCAGGAATATAATGAAGGTCTAGTAAGATTTGGAGATGATAAAGCTTGTTCAATCAAAGGTAAAGGTACAATATCTTTTGATGGTAAGCATAATACTAACAATGTTTATTATGTTGAAGGTTTTAAGCATAATCTACTGAATGTTGGACAACTAGTTGAAAAAGGATTTTAGTTACAGTTCAAGAATGGAAAATGCAAAATCATGAATAGAACCGACTTGGAAATTGCAATCGGTAACCAGAATAGAGGTAATATCTTTCATTTGAATAGTAATGAAAAGACATGCTTAATTGCACACATTGATGAAAGTTGGCTATGGCATAAGAGACTTTGTCATGTAAATTTTGATTGCATTGTAAAAATCAGTACAACTAAGGCAGTTAGAGATTTACCTAATATTGTTAAACCACACAATCCGATATGTAAGGAATGTCAATTTGGAAAACAAGTTAGAGCATCTTTTAAAAGTATTCCAAAAAAATCCAATAATGCTCTTGATTTAATTCACACTGACCTATGTCGTCCCACTAGAACTAAAAGCCTACAAGGTGATAGATATTTCATGCTAATCATTGATGACTATTCTAGAATGTGTTGGGTTACTTTTTTTCAGAGAGAAATCAAAAGCATTTGGGAAGGTCAAATTATTCAAAGAAATGGTAGAAAATGAAACCGGCAAGAAAATTGAATGCGTAAGATCGGATCAAGGAGGTGAATTCATATCTAAAGAATTTAATACATTCTGTGAAGTGAATGGAATCAGGACACAGCTATCAGCACCCTGGACACCATAACAAAATGGAGTTGTAGAAAGGAAAAATAGAACTATCTTGGAGGCATCTAGAAGTATGTTATCTGAATAAAATCTACCACGTGTGTATTGGAGAGAGGTAGTAACTACAATGGTCTACACATTCAACAAAGTTCACATCAAAGGAGAAACCGGTAAGACCCCTCATGAACTATGGTTTGGTATTACTCCCACTCTTAATTATTTTAGACTATTTGGAAGTAAATGCTATATTAGAAGAGATGAGTACATTGGTAAATTTGATCCTAGAAGTGATGAAAGGATATTTCTTGGCTATTCATCTAAGAGTAAGGCATATAGATGTTTTAACAAAAGATTGCAGAAAATTGTTGAGAGTACAAATGTGAAAATTGATGAACACTTTAGAGGATTTTCAAGGTATATAGACTCTGAACTAGCATCAGAGATTCTAGTAAATGAACCTACAGTGAATCCACCGATACAGAATGAAGATCTAGTTACACCGACATCATCTAAAAATTCAACAATAACTTAGGAACAACAAAAGAAGACACCCCAGTATGTAAGATTGAATCATTCTAAAAATCAGATAATTGGTAATAAATTCAAAGGAGTTATGACAAGAGGTAAATTGGCAAATGAAGAGGTATGTATTGTTTCTCAAATTGAACCATCATCAATTAATAAGGCATGTGAAGATAAACATTGGATTAAAGCTATGGAAGAAGAATTAGAACAAACAGAGAAAAATGATAGATGGACATTAGTTCCCCGGCCTAAAGACAAAAATGTAATTGGAACAAAATCGGTATTTAGAAACAAACTTAATGAAAATGGTAAGGTAATCAGAAATAAAGCAAGACTAGTGTGTAAAGGATATTCACAGAAAGAAGGAGTTGATTACAATGAAACCTTTGCACCGATAGCTAGAATTGAGGCTATAAGATTATTCTTGGCTTTTGCAGCTCACAAGAACAATAAAGTATATCAGATGGATATTAAATGTGCATTTCTGAATGGAATTCTTCAAGAAGAAGTTTATATTGAGTAGCCTGATGGATTTTCTTTGACAAATAATGAAGATATGGTTTGCAAGTTAAGGAAAGCTTTGTATGGACTGAAGCAAGCTCCAAGAGCTTGGTATGCTACATTGGATAAATATCTTTTGAAGATTGGTTTTTCTAAAGGTAATGCTGATAGTAATTTATATTATAGAATAACAAAGGATGATATCTTGGTTATATAAGTCTTTGTTGATGATATAATCTTTGGAGGAGAAGATGGATTATGTAAAGACTTTTCTATAAATATGCAACAAGAATTTGAAGTGTCTATGATGGGAGAAGTAAAATTCTTTTTAGGATTGTAGATTTCACAAACTGATAATGGTATATTCTTGAGTCAATCCAAGTACTTGAAGGAGTTGTTAAAGAAATTTGGTATGGAAAACTCTAAACTGGTAAGCACACCTATGACTACAACTAATAAATTATCTTTGAAGGATGAATCAGAACCTATTAATCCAACAAGATACAAATCTATGATAGGAGGTCTACTGTATTTGACACAAACAAGACCTGATATTATGAATGTAGTATGTATTGTTTCTAGATTTTAGAGTAATCCTAGAGTAAATCACGAATCAATAGTAAAAAGGATTTTCTGGTACTTACAAGGTACTAAAAATCTTAGCTTATGGTATCCTAGAGTTGAAAACTTTCATTTATCTGCATATACAGTTGCTAATTAGGCATGAGATGTAGATGATAGAAAAAACACCACTGGAGGAACATTTTTTCTTGGAAACATATTAATTTCTTAGCTGAGCAAGAAACAAAGTTTTACATCTTTATCAACAGTTGAATTAGAATATGTTGCAGCAGCAACTAATTGTACATAGGTAATATGGCTTAAACAAATGTTGAAGGATATAAAGGTAATATGCAAGGAACCTACAATCATCTATTGTGACAACACTACAGCAATTGATATATCTAAGAATCCGGTACTACATTCTAAAACCAAACATGTTTCTATCAAACTAAATTTTCTATGAGAGAATGTTGAAGCAAATGAAGAAAAACTGGTTTATGTGAATACTAAAGAGAAGATTGCAGATATTTTTACTAAACCTCTGCCTAAGGAGACTTTTGAATATCTTAGAGTCCAGCTTGGGGTCATAACTCCATAGGTAGAGAATTAGATAGTTGATGTTTGTCATCAACTGATAGAATTAACAGAGAAATCTTTTATTCCGGCTTTGATGAGGAAGCTACTTCTCAGGGGGAGAAGTTGATCTATTGGTATATTGGTTGGTATTTTGTATTTGAACCTGGTTTTGGTATATCTTTGGCATATAATGTCAAAGGGGGAGAGATTGATATGGAAAAACATAAGGAGAAAAACTTAAGGATGACAAATGTTACTCCCAGGGGGGAGAGATTTTTCATTTGGAGAGATTGTTATTCTCTGTATCTGAATCTCGAATTTTGGTTATGATCTCTTTGAGGAGATTGATTAGTTTTTGGTATTTGGCATTTATGTTTTGGCACTTTGATGGGTTTTCCATCTTGTGTTGCCATCAATGCCAAAGGGGGAGATTGTTGGTATTTTGGATATTTTGATATGGTTTTGTCATTGATGTCAACACTTGACGTCAACAACTTATCAACTCTAGCAACATTCACTAGCAGACAAACCCTGACTTTGGCACCGATAGACTCTACATTGGTATTCTATCCACTGACAAGTTATATTGTTTACAGGAACTTGGAATGATATGAAGGACACTTGGTTATGTTGAAGACATTGTTTGAACACCTTGTCTTAGAGAATTGTTCATTGGTACATTCAAGTTTGCATATTTGCTTTCAGTGGCATATAGGTCCAGGATATGCATCGACAGACTTATCTGTTCTAGATCAACATGACACATTTTTTAGATGATTTAATTATTCTATAAATGTATTAAGCCAACATGTTGAATTAGTTATTGCATCAGATATTGTTTTGTAAATTATTTTTATTGTAATATCTTCTTAGAGCTGACCTACTAAAATTGGTCTTAGGTTATGGTATATATGTAAGATTTTATTTGTAAGATCGAAGTATGGAATGTGGATTGCAAAATAGAAGAAGGGATATGCGAGATTAAGCAGAGCTATACATGTAGACATCATTTGAAGATTGAAGGAAGGTATTTGTGAAAGAAAAACAAAACTCCACCGGTACTGAATCCAGCATATGAAGATGCTATATTGAAGCAGTACATTATCATTGGATTTAACCATCCAATTGTAGTCAGTGTGACTCCCATTTGTGATTGAGTAGTGAGCTCTAGGCACTTGGCCTTTCTACATGTGCAAGCCCCATTTTTGTACACATACTATCTGCAGTAGTATCATCTAATTGTGGGTAACGTTTCCCACCATGGTTTTTCCCCTTACAGGGTTTCCACGTACAAACTTTGGTGTTATGTGTTGTGGATGCTTTTATCTTTCTATTTTATGCATTATTCTTTACCGGTACTGCAATTAACTGATAAATTGTCTACCGACATAAAGTTTGGTTTACCGATATTAAGCATTAAGATTGGTTAAGTTGTTTTTGGTTTAAGTTTTGTTGGACAACTGATTCACCCTCCCCCCTCTTAGTTGTCTCCAGGACCTAACAAAAGCATGCTTAGCATTGGTCTTTGCATCATAGAAATTAAGGCACTATATGTTAGCACACTCCATTAAGCTGGTAGCTAGGATTGATCCACTCAAATATCTTCTCAGTAAAGCAATGCTTATAGGGAGATTGACCAAATGGGTTATGGTTCTTATAGAATTTGATATTGAATATGTGGAACATAAAGCCATCAAAGGATAGGTTATTGCAGACCAACTTGTTGAGGCTCTGCTTGAAGACAATCAACCTCTACATATAGAATTCCCAGATGAATCAATCATGCACCTTAGTGAACAATCATGGAAGATTTTCTTTGATGGGTCTTTCACTCAACATGATTCTAGCATCGGGATTCTTTTTATTACTCCCCAAATATACTCAATTCCAAAATCTTACAAGATTCTCTTCCCTTGCACAAACAACATTGCAGAATATGAAGCTTTGGTAAATGGGATCAAGCTAGCCATCAAGTGGACGATTGTTGAATTACACGTCTATGGAGATTCTCAACTCATTATCAACCAAATCAATGATCTATATCAAACAAGAGATGAGAAACTGATGCCTTATAAGAGAATGGTGGATGATCTCAAGAAATATTTTACTTTCGTACCATTTCAGCAGATCCCTACAATAGCAAATAGAGCAACGGATGCAATGGCCACTTTGGCATCTATACCATAGCTACAAGAGTCTAATTTTTGCTTTGAATTCTTGTTGGAAGAGTTACATTACCCTGCCTATGATTCTCCCAAATCCGAGATGGTTTGTTCTATTATTGGACATGAATCATCTCATTATAGCCATCTTTACTCTTACTTGCATGACCAAGTTGTCCCTGCTAATCTTTCCCGAAATGAAAAAAGGAACCTAATCCAAAATGCATCATGGTACATCATCATTGCTAATGACCTATTCATGTGAGGTTTAGATAATACTTTGCTTAGATGTCTAGAAACTAAGGAGTCCCAACACGCGCTATCTGAGGTTCGTGAAGGTGTTTGTGGATCTCATTCAAACGGTCTAACTTTAGCATGAAAACTACTCAGGGTTGGCTACTACTGGCCAGACATGGAGAAAGACACTATAAAATTTGCTAAAACCTGTGAAAAGTGTCAACTACATGGGCACCTTATCCATGCTCCAGCAAGGGATCTCATACCCTTTGTAACACATTGGCCCTTTCAGCAGTGGGCATTTGATCTAATTGGCCAAATATATCCTTCATCATCTAATGGAAACAAATTTATTATCACTACCACTGAGTACTTCACTAAGTTGGTAAACGCGATTCCGCTCATCAAAGCAATTGGCAAACAAGTAGCTCTCTTTATTCTTAATTATATCATCTGCAAGTATGGTATACCTTCATCCATTATAACTGACAATGGAGGACAATTCAAGAACAAAGATCTAGATGAACTCTGTGAGAAATTTAAAATCAACAATAGTGAACAAATCCAGGACTATCCTGCACAGAACCTACTGACTATCCTGCACAAAATAGTGAACAAATCTGGGAAGGATTGGCATCTACAAATCAATCCTACATTATGGGCTTATAGAACAAGTATCAGAACACCTACTGGGGCTACACCTTTCTCTTTGGTGTATGGGTCCGAAGCAGTATTACCTATTGAAGTAGAAATACCATCTTTAAGAGTTTCTTTACACGGTCTTGTTACTGATGAAGACTATAGAATATCTAGATTGCAAGAGCTCGAATTGCTAGATGAGTGTCGGCAAGTGGCATTTGATCATCTCAGAGTGTATCAAAAGAGGATGTCTAGAGGATATAACAAAAAGGTTCGACATCGAGAATTTCAGGTTGGTGACTTAGTCCTAAGGGAAAATCCTAAAAATCAATAGTTTCAAGACAACAAAGGGAAGTTTGAACCCAACTGGCTGGGTCCCTATATCATTAATGCAACTTTTGGCTTTGGTGCTTATCAACTCTCAACATCAAAAGGAGAACAGCTCCACGAACCGATCAATACCATCCATTTGAAGCGATTCTTCACCAAAATATTCTCTGCTCCAGCAGCTTATGTAGCTAAAATGTCCTAAAGAAATCCTAAAAATTGGAAATTGTCCCAAAGAAATCCAAAAATTCAGAAAATGTCCTAAAGAAATCCTAAAAAATGGAAAATGTCTTGAAGAAACCCCTAAAAATCAGAAAAAGTCTAGAAGAAATTCAAAAAAAAAAAAAGAGAGAGAAAATGCCTTGGTGAAAACCTGGTAAACAGGCACCTTGGTAAAAAAAAAATGAATCTCTACCAAGTAGGTGAAAACCTGGCAAACAGGCACCTCTTTTACTCAAGCACTCCATTTATCAATGCAATGTTGGCATTCCCACTTTTCTGCATATTTGCTTTCACTTGTACATATTTCAGTCACTTTTGTGACATCCTAGTTCATTGGAACCCTCATGGCTTGAAACCAATCATTGTCATAGTCTTAGGTTCATCAACAAGAGCACATTACATGTCCTAAGAAGTGTCACCAAGTCAACCTTATGTCAGTGAAACCTAGTCGTCCACTCCGAGTTAGTCACCTATCTCCTGACTACTGAAGAGTTTTATCACTAAGTTAACAAGTAAAACAACATAATGGAAAACAATCACTAAACAGTTTGAGCTAGATGCATGAAAATTTTATTTGTGTGTTGTCTTTTATATTGGTTTTCGATTATTATCCCTCTGAGTAACTCGAGGAAGTCTATCTTGCCTAAGAGGAGCAAGGATTGGGGGCATAATATTTTCTAGTTTTCTGCTTGTAGGAATGATTCCAATGATCTAAAAACATCTAAATTAGCTGGGTGTCTGTGATAAGAGCCTTCACATCAAGGTGGAACCACCTCACATACCTTGATTCCACTTATTTGAATGCTATAGGGAGGTTCCCATCATTCCTTTGTTCATTTTCATGGAATTTCTTTATCATGCAATCTAAGTCCCTGCAAAATCTATCCAAGGATATGAACAAAAAAAGGTCATTGTGGACAAGGTTCTTAATATTGCACATGAGAAGAAAGGAACTCTACTCTGCCTATTGTAATTGTAAAATGCTCAATGATGATAATTAAGCTTCTCAAAATCCAATGACTAGGTTTAGGTTGCATCTCATTTTGCATTTCATTCTGCTTCTTGTGAATTTAGGGTGACTTCGGTATGGTAACAATGATTTCTTTATTTTCTGAAAGAGAGCCCAAAGCGTCATCATTTTCTTACCTAAGTGGTCTCTTCTTCATTAGTTCTTCAATCAAGCACTTATGTTTTGAGATGTTAGATGTGTTGGCATATGCACACTCTAATGAGACATTGAAGGTGATTGAAGGTTTTGTCATTCATGACAACCTTACAATCCAATGGCATCGGCAAGGCATTATACTGACATTAGTAGATCACACTCTACACTGGCACTCAGACCACCGGCACCGGCACAAAGAAAGGAAGCATACCGGCACAAAAGCCGATAGGATTTTTGATATATTATATTTTGTTTATTATTGTAAAAACTTTGTAAGCCGACTTGATATCATTGTGAAATGACTCATATATACAAGAAGTCATTGTAGGAAATTTTGTAAGGAAGATAGAAAAATTATTAGGCAGACCTATTATGCGAAATATAGGTTAAGGGGTTTATGTAAAGAACATAGCAGAAACCAGTACTGAATCTAGCATTGAAGATGCTATTGTAAAGTAGTACAAGTTATTGGATTTATATAATCCACATTGTAAGTCAGTGAGACTTCCCATATGAGCAGTGAGCTCTAGGCACTTGGCCTTCCTGCATGTGCAAACCCCTATTGTAAGTAATATTCTCTTATTGGCCAATAAGTGAATATTGTGGGTCACAAATCCCACTGAGGTTTTTCCCACACTGGGTTTCCTTGTTAAATCATTGTGTTATGGTGTGATTTTCATGTGGTTTCTTTCATTTATGCTTATTGCAGTATTTCTTGCATACTGGTACACTGTTATAATATGTTCTGCATGTTTTAAGTTGAAGCAACTCTCTCAGACTATGATGTACAAAAATTGAAAAACATCAAACTTGAAGATGATCTAAAGGCAGCTTAGGATATCATTCAGGCACTTCAAGAGAATCTTACCTTTGCAAGAAACAAGGAAGAGAATTATGTGAAAAGATACAAAATGAGAACGATGAAAAGGAATCACTTAATTATGAGATAAGCAAGCTGAAACTAGAGAAAATAAAAATGAAGAATGAGATGCAAGATATGACCATGAGATTCTATAAAGAAATTGAAGATATGAAAAAGAATGAAGAAGAATTGACCAGAAGACTATGTGATGCAGCAAATGAGAACACCAAACTTGGCCATGAGAATGATATGTTGAAAACAGATCTGATGCATACTCATAATGACTCAAATGAATTGTTGAGGCAGAAAGAGATGTTACAAAGAGAACTAGATATTGCAAATCAACACAAAGAAAAATTCAAGAAAAGCTCAAAGGAACTTGGTAACCTGTTGAAGATTAAAAAACCTAAAGGTGACACTTCTGGAATTGGCTTTGAAGTTGGAGAAAGCTCCGGTACTGCAAACACTCAGAATCACAACAAACCGGTAAGATAACATAATGCTTATAAATTCAATGGAAAATGCTTTAACTGTAATAAGTATGGGCATAGAGAAAATCAATGTAGATCTAGAAATTATCAGAACATCAATGCACCCACCGGTCAATGTTCAAAATGCAACAAAGTTGGTCACAACTCTAAAAATTGCGTAATGAATGTGAGATGTTATGTTTGTGGAAGATTTGGACACCTATCTAATCAATGTAGAACTCAAACTGGCATAGGTTATGGGAAAGCTATTCAGAAAAACAATGTGACTTGTTATGCATGTAACAAGATTGGGCACATTGCAAAATTCTATAGAAGCAAAGGATCACTAGCAGACAACAAAAGTTCTAGCTTGAAAGGAAAAGAAAAAGTTGAAGAGGTTAAGCAAGAATTCTCAAAACAATGGATTAGAAAGTCAGACATAAATAATGTTGGGAATACTCCTCCACTGATAGAAACAATCAATGCTTCACCGGTAGGACAGAGTAGCACTTCACTAGCAGGACAGAGTAGTACTCCACTGGCAGGAAGCTCTTCATCAAATTGAAGAAAATCTTGTTTGAGGGTTTGGCAATAAATGAGACATATGCTATTATTCCCTCGATTAATGGTAAGAAGTTGGAAATTACTTCATTACTAGCAGACAATGTTAAGTGACTACTTCACCAGCATACATTAAATGTGGTAGATGGAAAATAGACTTTATAAATTTGTGATTTTAGCTCCATTTCACTTCACCGTAATTTCAAACATTCAAAGAGAGCGAAATTTGTAGAGCTAAAGGATTTCAAGCAAAGAGGCAATGGCATTTCAGCAATCAATCCATCCAAAGGCAGAAAATGGTATTTATCATCATGGCATCCACCTTTGCACTTGAATATATAGAAAACCCTACTATAGTCGAGGTTATAGAACACCCTAGGCTCATGTTTCAATTAGTTCCCGATGTAGCAAAGAAAGATGACTCTGTAGGTTCTTTTTCCCAAATTCCAAAAGGTGTTGTTTTTGCTGAAGACCCCAGAATTTACATCCATTGCAACATAGAGGAATTAGGAGATGAAGAGATCAAAACAATGTATAAATCTATCATATGTGATGAATCCAGTAATGTAATAGATGAACATAAAATCATTGAAACCCTAGGATTTATAGAGATCCTTGGCATTCCTGAATTTCCCAAGGAGATGATTAGGATAGTCTTAAGTAGGGTTCATGGTGAATTTTTTTGATTAGATGCAATTCATAAAATTACCAAGGAAGTTGTCAAAGTAGTGATAGGGTTACCCTCAATAGGTAAAAGGTCAGACAAAACCAAGGTCTCAAATGACCTAGTTACTAAGCTAACTAGTGCTACATTTGATAAAAGGTCCTTAAGAGTCAATGATGTAACTGACACCAATGCAAGGTTTATCAGCATGATATTAGGGTATAAGGCAACTCATGCAAACAAACTCAATTCAGTTTCAAGTTTATGCATTAAGAGTGCTAATGACATGATCACAGTTAATGTAAAAATTGATATATGTGAGTGGTTGAAGGATGAGTTAATTGACAACCTAGGCAAGATTAAGAAGGATAAGAAAGGAACATTCAGGTTTGGAAATCTGCTAGTATGTTTGATGCTACATATAACCAAATAGGTTCCTGGTATAGGCTACAAAGAACTTGGATTTGATATACCGATAGGTAAACAGCAATAGAACTATTCAACAATATGGGAGAAGATAAGGAAAACAATATCCATGATTACTTTCAAGCATTTAAGGCCAAAATGAAGAAGAGAATTAGATTATCACAAAACATTGTTGACAAGTATAAGGATAACATATGCTTTGTAATTAAAAAGGATGAGATCTAGATGGAAGCAGTCATCCCTAGGACAATCTGGGTAACCGAAATGGGTTATGAGGCAGATGACCTTATCATTGAAACATATGCTAAAGCACTTCTGGAAGCACCAAATGAACCAAAGGAAGAAGTATTTGGTAGTGCTGAGACCATAGAAAAGCAAATTCAATCTAAGAAGAGAGTGAAAAAGGTTGAAGTAGTTGTAAGAAGCGGTTCTAGACAAGCAAAGGAAATCAACGATAATGTAATGAAACAAACTGGTATCACAGAGGATGAGTTAGTAGCTCCACAACCTGAAACTTAGCTATCACCGGTAGGCACATCTTCAGAGAATGACATGCCTAAAACTTTCAAGAGAGTTGTAAGGAAAAGAGATCCCTCACCAGCAACCACACCCTCACCTAGGAGGACAAGACAGAAACAACAAACAATAAGATCTCTGGTTAGGAAGACTACACCAAAAAAGAAACTGACATCTAAGAAGAAGAGGAGGACAAACCAGGACATGGCCCCTCTTGACATACTATTGAATGAAATTACAAAGGAAGGGAAACTAAAGAATATAGGAAAATTGTATGACACTCTGACTGTAGATGAAAAAGAACAAGTAGAAAATAGTTTTATATTGCATATGGACATGTATAAGAAATTTTTTATGGAAGTGGTAGATGAAGTACCACATGAATTATTTAGGAGATTGGAAGCAAGGAGACAAGCAGTAGTAGAACTCGACAAGAAAATCAAGATAAAAAAGCTACTTGTTGTGTACCTAGTGAACTCACCTAAAGAAATTGATGGTCTAATTGCTGAAGCCAACCGGTCAGTATTTTCTACTGCACATCGACACATTGCATTAATGGTTGGAAGAGTTAATGAGGTGACTAAAGAAACAGAAAATGCATGGGATATATTCCTAGTTGAAAAAGAAAAATAGGAAGAGTACATAAGCCACAAACCTATAAAGGTTTATCAGAAGGACAAGGGAAAAGGTAAAGTTGGTGGACCACCTAGTACGAAAGTTAAAGACAACTCAACCCCACCTCCTTTGATTACTCCACCGGTAACAACAACTACTACAAAAGATCAACCGACAGTTGAAAGTATGGATGTAGAGGATGTCAATCCTAATCCTAAAGTCTTATATACAGTGGATGTTGATACACAAAAGATCAATATTGTGGTAGACAAAGATATAACTCGTAAGACTGAAATGGCTAGTGAGCCACCGATAGCTAAGCAAACTAATAACACTCAAGAGAAATTGGCATATGGTAACAAAGAGCAATAGGTAGAAACTCAGACTGAGACAGAGCAACAAACAGAGAAACAAGAAGAGCAACAGGCTCTAGAACAGGGACAGGTTCACAAGGAAATAGAGCAATCGGCAAGAGGAGAAAAACCATTGCTTAATGAAATGCAAACACAAACAGACCTACCAGAGGTCACAACAAGCTTGGTTACTTCTACCACCGGCTGTATTCAGAATGTTGGTTCCTCATCAGCAGGCTATAAACCAACTAATGTGACTGAGGTACTCTTAGATTCAATTAAGAGGATAACAAATTGCAGCTCACAAGCCTATAAGGCTATAGATGACACCATACCAATTTTGAAGAGGCTAGCTCCTAATTGTAACATAGACAATAAAGATTCTTTAAGTCAAATTGAAATTTTGTCAAAATACATCAATGAAAACACAA